>NC_052151.1:136504341-136875916 GCF_902713615.1 Scyliorhinus canicula | reverse complement strand
CCCCCCTTAACCTTACTTTTATTAGGACACTACGGGCAATTTAACATGGCCAATCCACCTAACCCGCACATCTTTGGACTGTGGGAGGAAACTGGAGCACCCGGAGGAAACCCACGCACACAGGGGGAGGACGTGCAGACTCCACACAGACAGTGACCCAGCCGGGAATCGAACCTGGGACCCTGGAGCTGTGAAGCATTTATGCTAACCACCATGCTACCCTGCTGCCCTTCTGGTATTACCCTGCTGGTATTAGAACACCAGGTTAAAGTCCAACAGATTTGTTTCAAATCACTAGCTTTTGGAGAACAGCTCCTTCTTCAGGTGAAGCCTCAGGTGCTCCGAAAGTTAGTGATTTGAAACAAACCTGTTGGACTTTAACCTGGTGTTGTAAGACTTCTTACTGTGCTCACCCCAGTCCAACGCCAGCATCTCCACATCATTCTTTTCTAAAAGCTGTTCCAGACTGCTTGGTAACCTAAAAGAGGTAATTGCTTTCTGGAAGGAATTCAAATCTTCTGTTTGAAAAGTGGAACAGAGTATCAGTAACAACAGTCTTATACCAGTGAGAATGCCGTGAAACCTTTGAAAAGGGGTTTCTGGTTTTACTTGGATTTTGTTATTGAATTGGAACAGTTAACGGGGAATTCATTAAGGGTTATACATAGATTACTGTAGCTGTGTGGGGTCGTAATGTCTGTAATTGATAAACATTCTTGCTGTGTGTGTTCATCCAAATTCTAAACTCTTAGAATAAAGCTTGTTTTTTTGATTAAAAGCGCCTAAGAAGTCTGTTGAATAGCACCTGAAAGGAAGGCTCTTGTGATCATCCTAGCCAAATTCAACATAAAGGTTTGAGATCTGGTGGACTCCATAATACCCTTTGGAGTTTTTAAACCCTGGCCCATAAGACCATCATGTTTTCATGTTGCTAATTTGAACTGCATTTGAGCTGCCACAACCAAACAGGGGGTGGTTGCATGGTTACAATGGATATAGATACTATACGTTGCTCATGACCTCACTCCACCATCCAACCAGATGTGGACAGGACTCATACAAAAAGAGTCATGGGCTCACCAGGAACAATATGGAGCAAATCATTGGCATCCTAAAACTACACTTCTGCTGCCTGGACCACTTTTGAACTACAATTTTTCAGAGCCTTTCTGCAATGTGTTTGTCTTGGAGAAAGGAAAGCTGCCTCGTTTGAAGAAGCTGGTATTCGGCCTTGCATCTGAAACTGGTGATCCTGAGATAGTCATGTGGTAAGTCAAGGGAGGTAAGAGTTTGTTGTCTACCTTCTGACAGAATTAACGTAATTCTTAAATGAAAGCAAAAATGCGTTATTTTCTTCTGCCTGTCTTTCACTCACCCTTATTCTGAGAGATAGACACACAATGAGAAATATTTCTCCACTGTTGTTTATTCTCTGCTTCCTCCACTGTCTTTCCCATAGAGAGGTCAGTCCATATTCTGATATCCATCCATGCCATCTTGGGCCTTCCTTGTGCATGTTTCCAACTGTTTATCTCTTTTTCAAACACTTCCCTCCGGTTCGCATCACCTGCCCAAAATAAGGGAGCTTCCCTGATGTCACTGCATCAAACAAATTCCTCTTAATTCTTGTTCTACAGAGCACCCATTCTTCTTTGCGTTTCACAGTCCATGATACATATAGGGTTCACCTTGAGAGACGCAATGAGGCTGATACATTTTTTGAGGGGCAACTTGTGAGATTGACAATGCTCGTTACACCTCGCGAGATCTGACGAGATTGCGCGAGGTGTCGTGCTCTAGATTTGCATACATAAGTGTGCAGTTAAGTACATGATTGAACAGTCTCGGCTTGGAGACCCCGAGCAGGTTCAGTTTAACACTGGTGCCCACACCAGGCTTACCGGCACTTGGGGGGGGGTGGGGGGGGGGTGGTCTCCCAGGTGATCAGGGGCCCCCAGGTGGTTACACTCTGCCAGGGTGGTACCCCGGCACCACCGATGCCACCCGTGCACCCTGGCACTGACAGCATGGCATCCTGGCACTGTCACCCGGGCACCCTGACAGTGCTACCTGGATGCTATCCATTTAAAAATGGCATCCCAATCTCTTCCTGCATTGATGAGCTAAGTGCGGCCTAGGCAGGGCGTTCCTCGCCGAGCCCCGGAAAAGAGGCAAAGTCATCCGTCTAAACACGTCCAAAAAGGGACTCTGTTTCTATTCCATTAAATTGCACCCGTATATCCATCTTTCACTACTCGAAAATATTTAACATCTAATAAACGGCTTTGGATTTTCAAGTAATCTCAAGAAGAGACATTAGTATCATGATCATTAGGAGAAGGATGTGATTTGAAGGACCCAAAGTTGATGACCATTTTTGCAATTGCATCGGTTTACCCATCCCCTTTCCCTCTTGCTGGAGGTAAGGATAGGTACGGAGTGCCGTGCAAATGAGCTGATCTACCAAATTGAGTTGCGCTGTGAAACCTGGATAAACATATTCTACTTCAGGTGCAAAGCACTGGTTCAAGATTAGGTCAAAGATGTGGAAGATTATCATGACACATGGGTGAAGATTGGATCAGAATCAAACTTAATTTTAATTTTATTAATTTTTTTTTCAAGCACATTTCTAGGCATGTACATATGTACAAGCACACATACAAACAAACACACTGTGCATATATCTAAAATCATCATTGTTTTTGCATTTTTTTGAAACAAAAAGAAAAGATTAACTTCCTTGACCCTATCCATTTGGTTATTTTCTAATCAATACCCTGGCAGCCATGTTTCCCATAATGAGAAGCTGTTGACAATATTAACAATCTGGTTTATTTGGGAACATGTTCATTTGTGTAAATAATTACATATCTATATTTATTTCTATCCATAGCAGAAAACCTGAATGAACTACTTACAGATTTACAATGTCATCATTAATATTAATGCTCGCATTTAGACACATTAAAATAGATTTAAAATAAATGTACCCAATTCTGGGAAATCTTCACTCTCCAATGATCTCAAGTAAAGACATGAATATCAGCATTATTAATAATAATCTTACTAAGAGAGATATATGACTGGATACTTGAATGGTCTGCAAGGGGGGGGGGGGATTAATTTCACATATTTGAGGTGAAGTTTGATCAAACAAACTTCAAGTCTATTAGGTTTATAACAATAAGATTTATTTATTCAAGTCATTTTTCACAACAAATTCAATGAAAATTAAATATCAAAAAGAGACGGGACAAGGAGCAATTGACAATATGATTAGAAGAGTAATTCAAAGGCATTTGTTTCTACTAACTATCTCAGAACTTTATTAGTCAAATCCTGAAGCAGGCCATAAATTAGACATTTTGTCTGAGAAATCTGACTGTGTAGGGCTATAGGAGGAGCACAACAGAAGCCAGAGGTTCTCCGAGAGAGGCCTTCAGTGCTTCCATCAGCTTCTGGCTGCCTTTGGCATGGTTTGTGCAGTGCCTAATGCTGGCAGCATGGTTGTACTGCGAAGTCCTGCATCATTAGCCATTCTGGGTGATTTGACACATGTTTTCTAAATTTGATTGGGCAGGTCCGTTGAGCGCTTTCACTTGATGCTCAAAGCTGATCATGCATTCAGCTGCAAGAGGGATTCCTCCACTGGTGTAATTTAAAGAGCCAGTCATCAAAATTTCAGGTGAGGTGATTCAGACCAACTGCTTCTATTGCAAAGTCCCTGAAAGTACAGTGAAGTGTTTTTTTAGGTATTGTGACGAGTTTCTCAATTTAACAGGGCGTATTGCTGCATCCTCACAGTGGGGGAAGTGGGTTTGCTGACATGGCCACACAAAATCTGCAAGAGGTCTTGGGGCTGCAGCGCCTCTGGATCTGCAACACAACAGAGAGGTGGAGCAAAGGCTGCAGGCAGGGGAAGCTTTGCGTTGTTGGAGGAAGAGGAGGAGGCAGGGAGGAGGCTGTCCATGAGTGCTTAGTCAGACCACAGATCACTTAGTATGGCAACTTTTCTTTCAATGTTCCATCATAACACCCTGGTTATGAGGCTGGAACTAATGAATATCTGCAAGAGTGAAATATAATATCAGGATGTATGATGTGTGTCCTGAGTACAAGGGATGGCTGATGGATGAGTGATGGATGCTGTGGCGGTTCGAGAGGTTGGTGGTGTAGTGGGTAGGAGATTTCCTATTAAGATGTATTCACTGACTTTGACCATCCATGTGAGGTCATTTAATTTACTGATGTACTGTTGCTAAACCAGCTGCCCTTATTCCTTTTAATCAATGTTTCTGGAGAGCCTCGTGGCCTACTGCGGTAAACTTATTTCTCCAAATTGGGCTTCCAGCCAAGACTCATTATATGCAATTGACTGGAAGGCCAAACATTTATTAGAATAATAGAACACCTGCTCCCCAGAGGAAACATTGTTTCATTGGCAGCTAAGGCTCTCTGATCTCTGTGGTTAACTTCACAATATTTGTTGACATAAGTCAAATGGTTTCAAATGTTTGTGGTTTGAAATTTACGAAACTTCAAATTTGATTGATTGATATTTATTGTTACATATGCCGAAGTACAGTGAAAAGTGTTTTTCTGCGGCAAAGGGAACGTACACAGTACGTACATATCTGGTTGAGAGAGCACGCAGAGAGTCGCCATGCTCCGACGCGATGTTCATCTGCCTGAATGCATGGCACTTTTATTTGCATGTTGTTCAGATGAACAGAGCTTGGCATGGCAGCATGACAGGACTGAGGGCGTAGGTGGAAGGGTAGAGCCTGGCATGTAGGCATGAGGGACAAGGGATGGGTGGAAGACAGGGCCTGGCTTGGGGGAAGAGGGAATTTGTGGGGGTTGGTGGAAGGGTGCAGCTTGGCATGGGAGCATGAGGGGACATAGGGGGTTGCTGGGGGCTGTAATCATACATAGAAGGCCCACTCATGCATATTGGACTTCATGAAAGGTTTAACAGACCATGAACCATGACTCTTTAGAAACCTGATCCAACTCCATGAAAATTACAGAGCAGTAGGAGATACCTATTTTTGCAATGGGACTGGATAGATTAGGAGTTCTGGATGCGGGCTTCTGACAGGAAGCAGCCTGCACTCTTTAAAGGCACTTCTGAAAATTGCACATCCTGGGAACGGAGTTGGGAAACCTAGAACTTGGACCACCCATGATTTTTAAAGGGCTCCCGGGTCAACTTAGGCCCCTGTCCCCCGATTCATAAATCAGGGGCTGGATTCTCCGCCTAGCCGCGCTATATTTATGTTTTACCCCACCGGCAGGATGCTCCATTATGCCAGTTTGTCAATGGGGTTTACCATTGTGGGGCAGCCCCACGCCGTCGGGAAACCCCCGGGCTGCCGGCAAAACGGAGCATCCGCCGGCGGAGAATCCAGCCCCAGATCTGGCTTCGAGCTTCTATTCTCCACAGTTTAAAAAAAAATTCATGTCAGATTGGTGAAATAGCCTGATCTACTTGTGCTGATGGAATAGGATAGAAAGTACACCAACTGCACAATCAACTGAAAGAATGACTCAATATCTGTCTGTTAATACTCCAGTGGTTATGTAACTTAATTTTCGACTCAGCACGATTATGGATAGTTTAAATTAATTCCTTGCTATCCCTGCCTCCTGTGCAAAAAGTGTAAAAGCTGCACTA
The DNA here is from genome assembly GCF_902713615.1 of Scyliorhinus canicula. Classification (NCBI taxonomy): domain Eukaryota; kingdom Metazoa; phylum Chordata; class Chondrichthyes; order Carcharhiniformes; family Scyliorhinidae; genus Scyliorhinus; species Scyliorhinus canicula. The sequence goes on along the minus strand of NC_052151.1, from coordinate 136,870,236 downwards.
AGTAGCAGGGTCTGGTGATATTTCTTGCAAGATTTAAATATACTACAGTATTGAAGTAAAAGCCACCCAGTACACAATTTGCTAAGAAAATTTGTAGCCATTATTAGCTCATATCAGGAAATTTGTGTAAGCTTGTTTTAATTTTTGCTCCTTACAACCAACTCAATTGCAATTGATGACATAACTTTTAAATCTGATTTCCTGAGAATTATAATTTGGTGTCAAACAGCGGGGTCCAATTCCACCGTCCAAATATTCTGTCATGATGTGGAGATGCCAGTGTTGGATTGGGGTGAGCACAGTAAGAAGTCTTACAACACCAGGTTAAAGTCCAACAGGTTTGTTTCAAATCACTAACTTTTGGAGCACTGCTCCTTCCTCAGGTGAATATTCTGCAACATTGAGAGTGTAATACCATTTTCCTGTTGAAATTTATTGTGCTTCATTGTTGTTGACCACACTAGTGAGTTATTCCATCTTCACTGAGTCACCCACATTTCAGTTTTCATAAGTAATCAGACCCATTTGTTCAACTGGTCAGTGTCTCTGACTAAAGTAAGAAGTCTTACAACACCAGGTTAAAGTCCAACAGGTTTGTTTCAAACACGAGCTTTCGGAGCACGGCTCCTTCTTCAGGTGAATGGAAAGGCTTGTTCCAGAAATGTTTATATAGACACAGTCAGAGATGCCCCGGAATGCGAGCACCTGCAGGCAATCAAATCATCAAAGATGCAGAGAGAGAGGTAACTCCAGGTTAAAGAGGTGTGAATTGTCCCAAGCCAGTTCAGTCGGTAGGCCTCTGCAAGTCCAGGCTTGTTGGTGGGGGCCGAATGTAATGCGACATGAATCCCAGATCCCGGTTGAGTCCGCATTCATGCGTGCGGAACTTAGCTATAAGTTTTTGCTCAGCAATTTTGCGTTGTCGCGTCTCCTGAAGGCCTCCTTGTAGAATGCTGACCCGGAGATCAGAGGCTGAATGTCCTTGACTGCTGAAATGTTCCCCAACTGGAAGGGAACAGTCCTGCCTGTTGATAGCGACTATCAACAGGCAGGACTGTTCCCTTCCAGTTGGGGAACATTTCAGCAGTCAAGGACATTCAGCCTCTGATCTCCGGGTCAGCATTCTACAAGGAGGCCTTCAGGAGACGCGACAACGCAAAATTGCTGAGCAAAAACTTATAGCTAAGTTCCGCACGCATGAATGCGGACTCAACCGGGATCTGGGATTCATGTCGCATTACATTCGGCCCCCACCAACAAGCCTGGACTTGCAGAGGCCTACCGACTGAACTGGCTTGGGACAATTCACACCTCTTTAACCTGGAGTTACCTCTCTCTCTGCATCTTTGATGATTTGATTGCCTGCAGGTGCTCGCATTCCGGGGCATCTCTGACTGTGTCTATATAAACATTTCTGGAACAAGCCTTTCCATTCACCTGAAGAAGGAGCCGTGCTCCGAAAGCTCGTGTTTGAAACAAACCTGTTGGACTTTAACCTGGTGTTGTAAGACTTCTTACTGTGCTCACCCCAGTCCAACGCCGGCATCTCCACATCATCTCTGACTAAAGGTTGCAAGCTGGGGTGATACATGCCTGTCTTTTTAAACAACGCCATGAGCCACAAATGTTACACAACAGGAGCATCATAATTTGCAACATACTCTAAAATGGGAGAGCAATTAATATTCAGATTCTACACTGCTGAAATTCAGAAAGCATTAAACCCTGTTTTGTGCTGTGAGCTGTCAATGTGCACTGTAGAAAGTGATGAATATTAAAGTGCCGTGCCTTTGGGTGTATCTCACATTCTATTATTTTCAAGACTTTACAAAAATGTCAGAGTAAAACAACAAAATAGACAATAAAAATATAACAGTACGATGCATTGGAACAGATGGTGCAAATGCACAGAGGATATACCTATACAGTCTTATCATCAAGACAATTGTAAACAACACCTGGATGATTAATTATTTGCAATTAATTATTTGCATGCATGTGAACTTTATGAATTAGTTAAAACTGATTCATTCCAGCGGAGAGCCTCTCCTTGAAAAAGTGGCAAGGGCTATCTTCATCTAACAGTGTTTGATGTGTTTTAAGGAGAACAGCAGTGCTGGAATTTCCTGCTGGTTCCTGAAACTCACAGAATTGTTACAGCACTGAATGAAGCCATTTGGCCCATCATGTCTGCATTGGCTCTCCAAACGAGCATCACGGCTCAGTGGCATCCCCCTGCCTTTCCCCTTAGGTCTGAATATTGTTTCTATTCAATTAATCATCTACTGTCCCCTTAAATGTCTCAATTGAACCTGCCTCCAGGCAGTGCATTCCAGACACAAACCACTCATTGTGTGAAAACATTTATTTCTAACATCACATTTGCTTCGTTTGCAAATCTTTTTAAATCTGTGTTCGTGATCCATTTACAAATGGGAACTATTTGACCCAACCTTCTCTGTCCAGCTTCCTTATTATTTTGAACATGGGGAAGAAAGATTTTGGACATTACTGGAAATGCTGTTTTAAAGATAAGGGGCGGGATTCTCCACTCTCCGATGCCGAAATCGCATTCGGCGATTCGCCAGAGCATCCCCATTTCTGCCGAAATCGGGACGGGGCCACTTTTGCGATGCTCCGCCCCCTCAAAAGCAGCGTACTCCTGGGAGGTCTTGTTATCAAAGCCTTGGGAAGTTGCTCCAGTTCATACTGTAGACTGCAACAGCCATATCCTGTTGTTGGAATGAGTGAATGTTTAGAATTAGAATTAGAATTAGAATTAGAATTAGAATTAGAACAGTACAGCACAGAACAGGCCCTTCGGCCCTCGAAGTTGTGCCGAGCAATGACCACCCCACTCAAGCCCACGTATCCACCCTATACCAGTAACCCAACAACTCCCATTAACCTTATTTTTTTAGGACACTAAGGGCAATTTAGCCTGGCCAATCCACCTAACCCGCACATCTTTGGACTGTGGGAGGAAACCGGAGCACCCGGAGGAAACCCATGCACACACGGGGAGAACGTGCAGACTCCACACAGACAGTGACCCAGCTGGGAATCGAACCTGGGACCCTGGAGCTGTGAAGCATTGATGCTAACCACCATGCTACCGTGCTGCCCCTTTAAGTTGATAGATGGGAGGTCATCAAGCACACTGCTTTGTTTTCAATCTTCTTGAGCATTTTTGAGGCTGCTGCTATCCAGGTAATGTGGAAAGTATTTCATCACACATCAAACTTCCTCTGACATTCCTCTGGCATCTGCACCTGTTGAATATACAGAAGTGTACATTTCATATGGATGAATTTCAGAGAACTTTTCATTGAGATTTCCTCTCATCGCCCCAAGTGCAGTTGAGGGCAAAGTGCCCCCATAGGCATCTGTTACCATGATTCCTGAACAGGTGTGTTCAGTGTTCAGTCTGAAGGGAAATTTGTTACTGTTAAGAAATGCCATTATTTTTAAGTTTTCAAATAAATAAAATATAGTTTTACTTCTTCAGGGCATGTCCCAGACAGCTGTTCGGATTTAACACTTATGCAGATCTGTATTGTTCCTTCAACCCTCCTTTACCCATTTGCACCATAGCTTATTTGAAGGCAAATGAGGGGAAACAACCAGTGAAACCAGACCTCTCCGAAGAAATCACTAATAATATTTTCCCTTTCACAGAGCAATTTGCCCTCTTTTCCTGACATACATTTGTTACATCCCACTGAAATAAAGAGAAACTTATCAATCATTCATGTTACATCCTAATGTCCCTTCAGCATCATTCTTTGGCCTGAATTTTTCTTATTCGGCCAGGCAAAAATGTGCTTCCCGCCGCAATCGGCCCCAGAGCGAAATTTCACGCTGGCTGGCCAATTACCGGGCAGCCAGTGTGAAATGCACACTGAAAAGCTCAACAGCACCAGGGAGGGCAGGAAGAGGGTCAGTGCGCAGGAAAGGGAGGGTCCAGACTGGCGCTCCTAACAGGCTACCTCAGGGGGACAGCTCAAGCGGAGTTGTCTCAGGGAGCTGCAGACCTCTAAAAAGAATCAACTGCGATGGAAAATGGTGCAAAGAGTGTCTAGGCATCACACCGAAGCACAAATCTCAGTCCCTAGACATTTGAAATCATTTTATTTCAGCCCTGACATTTCATCCTGCCCTGCATCGAGGTTGCAGCTAAAGCATAAGCTTCACAAGTTTATGATTAGGCTGTAAAGTGTTTGGGCATAGTGGAATTGTGAAAGGCGCTATATAAATCATTGAATCATAGAATTTACAGTGCAGAAGGAGGCCATTCGGCCCATCAAGTCTGCACCGGCTCCTGGAAAGAGCACCCTACCCAAAGTTAACACCTCCACCCTATCACCATAACCTAGTAACCCCACCCACCACTAAGGGCAATTTTGGTCACTAAGGGCAATTTATCATGGCCAATCCAACTAACCTGCACACCTTTGGACTGTGGGAGGAAACCGGAGAACCCGGAGGAAACCCACGCAGACACGGGGAGGATGTGCAGACTCCACACAGACAGTGACCCAAGCCGGAATCGAACCTGGGACCCTGGGGCTGTGAAGCGATTGTGCTATCCACAATGCTACTGTGCTGCCACCACAATGCTACCGTGCTGCCACCACAATGCTACCGTGCTGCCACCACAATGCTACCGTGCTGCCACCACAATGCTACCGTGCTGCCACCACAATGCTACCGTGCTGCCACCACAATGCTACCGTGCTGCCACCACAATGCTACCGTGCTGCCACCACAATGCTACCGTGGTGCCACCTAATGTAAGCTCTCACTTACTTTCTTACCTTCTGCTATTGTGACCTCTCTGCCATCCAGGTGATAGAAGATTGAAAACGTCTAAGGCAAAGCAGTGTGCTTGATGGCCTCTCATCTATCAACTTAATTCACTCATTCCAGCAACAGAATATGGTTGTTGTAGTCTACAGGATGAACTGGAGCAACTTCCCAAGGCTTTGATAACAAGACTTCCCAAAACCTCAACCTCCAACATAGAGGACAATGGTAGCAAGCACGTGGGAACCCCATCACCCCTAAGTATCCCTACAAGTGACACAATATCTTGACTGAGAAATGCATTGCCATTCCTAGTGATTCCAAATTTCCAAGTTTTATGTCCGCTTGCTTGCTGGTTGTTTTTTTTTTCAAAATCATCCAATTTGGATCCCACGCCTGCCTAATGATAGGTCCTGAAAAAAGGAGGATTTGGGTGGAAAAGGAATGGGAAGTGTACAAGTACATGCTTGGAGCAGGGACTGTTGATATAGTCTGCAATGCATCCAGAAAAACTCATTGGGAGCATTCATGTCCCGCATAGGGTCAATTTCTGCTGAATTTGGCAATTCCAACGCAGACATTAGACCCCTGTCAAACATAACTATTTCTGATATCACATCACTAACTATTAAAACTTTACAATTCTCTGATTCCACTTTAAGGTTAAGTTTATGTTTTGATAATGACTCCAGGCAAGTAATTTTTTGAATTAGTCAGTCAACATGTAACAGGTGCACAATGGAATGTGCCCATTGAATGGAGTCAATAAATAGATAAAATTGGGCAATGCATTAAATGAAATTGACTCCAAAGCAAATAGCAAGTAATAAATCATGTGTGAAATCAGAAACTTCAATTATTTTCTGCATTTATACAACACAAGATTCTATTTTAGATTAAGTCAATCGCTTTTCGATCTATCTGAACTTGACAATAAGGAAGTCTCATCTTTAAGCTAGTATAACCTTTTCAAACACCATAATTCTGTGGTGCCAGTAGAGCCAGGGCAATGGAGCTGGAAGCCCTCCATGCAACTGCTTATGGCACGTACCCAGTTTGCCCCAAGACGAGAAGGGTGCTCACATGGGTGTATCTTACATGTGCCAGAAGCTTCCCAACTGGACAAATTGTGTTGGAAAACAGCCATACTGTATAGCTGACACACATATTCCAAACTTGGAGTTGTCTGGGAGCTGCAGCTGCAGTATCCTTAGGTCTATGACATGACAGGGCGATGGAGGCATGACTGAGGAGAGGAAACTGCACAAAGGGAGGAAGAAGTGGAAGAGGCAGAAAATAAACATTCACTGCAGATGAGCTTTTCAAGAGTGCGAGTGGACTCTGGTTCCTTTTCACCACCATTTCCCCAGCATTCTCCACATTGCCATTCATCTATGGCATCCTTCCATGGTCAGAATACTGCAATCAAAAAACGCCAACAAAAGCCTTACTATGGCATCTTCAGCAAACAACATATCCAATTATATAATGAACTATTCACCCTTGTACATTGTCTTAGTGCTAGTCTTCTGCATGTCTTTACCTGTCCTCGTGCCTGAGGCATGGTTGGTGGAAGGCTGCTGGCTTTCACTGAGCGATACAGCAAATGGCTGCAGAGTGATCTCAATCAGTTCTGGATGCTGAGGGCTCAGTTTCAGACTGCCATGAATTCTGCGTCAGTGTCGGCACATAGTCTCGGAATGGAGAATCCCGCCACTTATATTTCTTGTGCATCTTTAATGTTGGGAAATATCCCAATGCGCCTCACAGGAGCATAATCAGAAAGAAATGGAAAACAAGAAAAAGGAGGAGACATTAGGTGATGTGGACAACATCTTGGACAAAGTGAGGTTTTAAGGATGATCTTAAAGGATGAGAAATACATACAGAAGAGGAGGGTTAAGGCAGCAAAACATGGGGTAATGTTGATGTGAAGGTTGGTAGAATGCATAAAAAGAAGAGGCAAAAATCAGAGAATCTGAAGTGACTGGAACGGAGTTAGGGTTAGGCTAGAAGGGATTATAGCGAGAGATGCAGGTGAGGTTTAAGAGGGATTTTTAATACCCTTGCATCCTTTTAGAAGGCTGGCCAGGGTGGGGAGGTAACACTGTGCCCCGCCCCTAATTTGCAGCCCACACACCCAGTACCCGATCCCTTCCCCCACATGGAGGTTGGCTGGACTCCCAGCCTGTACCACATGGCAGCACCCATACCGGCTACCATGGTTGGGTGCCCTGAAAATGGAGGCCACCAACTCCCCACCCGCATGTGTTGTCGGACTGTCAAACACTGTCATTTTCTGTTTCCCCACTCCACCCCAGGAGAAGGCCGTTCATAACGACTGGGAGCGGGAGAAACCTGGAGAGGGACCACCAGACCTGCGGTCCCTCAACGTGGCAGAGCAGAGGGCCCAGGATGTTGTCGGCGGGCCCAGATGAAGGGAGGTTGTCGCCCCCCCCAACACAAACCCCACACCACCCTCCCCGTCACCCACACACCCCACCTTGCCCTCACCATCACCCCCACACCAACTTAACTCTTGCCCTCACCACCTCCACACCACCTTGAACCTTGCCCTCACCCTCACCTTCAGCATCACCCTCACCCCTACACCACCCTAAGCCCCACCACCCCCCAGCCCGCGGTCTAATCATGTGTCTTGTATCTTGCAGGACATACTGGTGATGGGGTGGATCCAGCCAGTGTCCCCCACCCCCAGCCAATGCCACAGCTGGAGCCCCCTCCTGAGCCGAGCAGTAACGAGGAAAGCAGCTCAGATGGCGGCCCTCAACCTGAGACTCATGACATCCCGGAGCTCGAGTCCGATGTTGACACAGATTTGCCGTCACAGCTCTCTCCAACATCCTCCACCATCCCAGAGACACTAGACTTGGTCGGGCACTTTTGTGAAGGAGCTCCTCGGACACTATCTGGTGCTCACCACACAGCTGATCTGGTAAAGCAGGTGGAGGTAGGAACTCCCGAGCAGATGGACGGTCGGAGGGCAGGCCGACCCCAGCAACTAGCTACCATCCAAACGGGTTTTGGGCGTCTGAAACAGACAGTCCCATTGATTGTGGAGATGCAGTCTCAGAGCCAGGGACTATATGAGGAATTGTCGGCATGCACCCAGCATCAGCAGGCACTGGTGGAGGAGTTCAACCACGTGCAGAAACAGGAGGTGGTGCTGACCATGCGTGCCACCCAGGCCAACTGAAGTGGAGGCATCAGGGACAAGGGTTTTGGCTCTGGATCAGCATGTCCAAGGCCTGGGGCATTCTGTGCAGGTGCCGGCCAAGACAGGCAGTCATTTGCCAGAACCATCTGGAAATTTGCTGTGGCCCAGGAGTAGCGTACCGTTACAGCCTGTAAGGCCAGAAAGTTAGACACCAGTTAAGTTGGCGTGGGTGCAGGGCACAGTTTAGTTATAGCGGCTGGGGAATATGTCTGTATATACGTTGTCACATTATCATAGATTATAATAGAATTTACAGTGCAGAAGGAGGCCATTCGGCCCATCGAGTCTGCACCTGGAAAGGGCACCCTACCCAAGGTCAACACCTCCACCCTATCCCCATAACCCAGTAACCCCACCCAACACTAAGGGCAATTTTGGACACTAAGAGAAATTTATCATGGCCAATCCACCTAACCTGCACATCTTTGGACTGTGGGAGGAAACCGGTGCACCCGGAGGAAACCCACGCACACACGGGGAGGATGTGCAGACTCCGCACAGACAGTGACCCAAGCTGGAAGCGAACCTGGGACCCTGGAGCTGTGAAGCAATTGTGCTATCCACAATGCTACCGTGCTGCCCATTATACACCTGTTCACATTGTTACAACCTGCCTCGATGCTCTGTCAGATGGGTGTGAGGGGTGGGCTGGTGTGGGCTGGTCAGAGAGGGAGTGCGGGGGGGAGGGTAATGGGCAGACAGTGTAGGTGACCTGGGCTCATCACCCCCCCTCCCCCAACCGTTCCCAGGGGGATGGGATGCGATGTCTGTGCCCCTGGCCAGTTTCCCCCCCCCCACTCCTCCCTTGTCGGTGAACCTGGAGGTGATCAGAACGTCATGCAGCCTCCCTTGCCTGCTTGTGCCCCATGTCCTATCCACACTACCCCACATCCTCCTCGTCGGGCGAGGCCTGCCATTCATCCTCCTCCTCCAACAGGTCGCCCTCTGCTGTCGATGTTCTGGAGGATGCAGCAGGCCACCACGATGCAGGAGGCCTGCCCAACATCATACTGGAGGTCCCCTCCAGAGCGGTCCAGGCACCTGAACCGCATCTTCAGGATGCCGAAGCACCGCTCGTTCATACTCCTGATTGGGTTAGACCCGTTGTAGCGGGTCTCCGTGTCAGTCTGTGGCATCCGGCTAGGTGTCATCAGCTACAGTGGGTAACCCCTGTCACCCAGTAGCCAATCTCCCAGCCAGGAGGGGGCGTCTCAAACATGTCAGGACCGCAGAGTATGTCAGGATGAAGGTGTCGTGCACACTGCCTTGGATAGCGGATGCAGAGGTGCATGCTGCGCAGCTGATGGTCACATATCAGCTGAATGTTCATCGAGTGGAACCCCTTTTGGTTTGTGTGGAGCGGTCTGTCATCTGCATGTGCTCGTAAGGGGACAATGCATCCTGTCGATCATCTCCCGGACCTGGGCATGTCGGCCTGGTGGCGAACCCTGCTGCCACCGGGAGTGGGTATCCTCCCCCATACCCCCATGGTGCCAGATGTGCCATAATGTAGAAGATATGTTGCACTGACTACCTGCTCAGCCGGAATCGTCAACGACATGCCCGGTCTGATAGGTCCCCTAATGACAGCAGTGCCAATGCAAGTGGTACACTTCGCTGCCCCCTGCCCAACACCTCCGTAGGGGATACAGTGGGCATTGCCCTTGAGTAGGCAACGTGATACCCTGCTGGCGGGTGGTGGCCAGTTGGGGGGGTATGGCAGAGAGTGGGGTGTGGGGATGGGGGTGTAAGGGCACCCATGTGGCCAGTGCCATTCTGCAGAACCAAGGCCAAGATGGTCAGTGGGCTGCGCAGCAAGGTAGCTGCCTTACAGATGGCAGCAATGGCAGTCCGTGGCTGGAAATCGAACCAGTCCCGTGGGGCGTCACCCCGGCCACACGGCACGTTCCCCCATCACCCCCCTCCAACCTGGCCCTGGCAAGACCTCCCCACCCCGACCAGCCTAGCCAGTGTCATGCCCAGCAGCCTGTAGTCGCGCCTCTCTATCTACCTCCTCTCTCCCCCATCAGTCACGTCACCGGTTTCACGATTTTTAAAAGCACAAGTGAACCGCGCCGTCGGGAACTCTGCCCATTGGAGGCGGAGAAGTCTGGAGGCTCCGGAGAATACTGGGTCAGGCCTGCTTATGTCATGCAAACGGTGTTTACTGTACGTGCGTTCCACACCGCACTGACACCACTGTCAAAGTGATGGAAAATTGCGATTTGACGTCAAAAAGATGCCCTTTTGCGATTTTGGCGTCGGAACCAATTCTCCGATTGCATTTCCCGATTTCGGCGTCAGCCAACGGAGAATCCCACCCAAGATGAATCTGTTATTCAATGCCAAACCCCTCGGCTGTCTGAGCTAATCCATTGCCAACCTATCAGACCATTGTTTACTTCATTTTTAAAAAACTTCTTTGGTGAAGTTGGTGAAGATTGCTGCTAATGGTTCAATTTGTTGTAAAAATGCACTTCATTGACAATGGTGCCTTCTACTCGATCTAAGTGATATATTTACATTAAGCACTCGATAGATCTTTCATTTTCATTTCATCCAAATTTTTTCCTGGTCAATTTTGCTTTCTTTTGCAATAAATTTTCACCACAATTTTCAAATTTTATAATGACAAATCACTATGAAATAAGCAAGAATAAGTTGGTGCCAAAGCATGTTCAAAGAGCTTTGCCTTAATCCTTAAAATCATGGAAGTATGTCCAACATAAAAGAACAAGCTTGCATTCATGTAGTGCATTTCCTGACCTCAGATGTCCAACGTGATTTTTAAATATAACCACTGTCGGAAGGAAATTGGGTCTCTCATTCATGCACAGAAAGGTCTGACAAACAGCAGAGAGATTATTGGCCCAATAATCTTTTTTGCAGCAGCAACGGTAGAAAGGTAAATATTGGTTCGTACACGGAGAGAAATCTCTCGCTTTTTCTAAGCCCATCTGAGAAGGCAGATGGGATTTGGTTTAATATCTAACCCAAAACATTGCACCTCCAACAGAATAGTAATCTTCACTGCTGCGTTAAATTATGGGCATAGTTTATGCTGTCAAATCTCTGGCCTGGGGCTTGAATGCATGACCTTAGATCTGAGTGAAGAATTATACATTAAGTCCAATGTCCAACATAGCAAACATCTGTCTCATATTAAAAAAAGTTCTATTTATATAGCACTTTATCATATTGTTGAAGCAACTGAAAGCACTCATGTAGCTATTGAGATGAGTTTTTATAGTTACAGTCACAGAGATGTATGATTCATATCCGTTTTCACCTTTCTCACATACAAAAGAATTGAACAGGGTTCCTGCTTTTCACAGAACAAACTCTTGACATATCATTTGATTTCTGCTACACCAGACTGCCAATGCTACAAAAAAACAACACTGCTTATCAGCACAGATGACAAGCTCATATTTGGAAGGACTGTGCCAATACGGCTGTTTCTGTCTTGACAGTTGTACTATCACAGCATCTGGTGTGTTCACAAGTGACTGCACTAGAGGTACAGGAAAAGGTAATAGATTGAATCAGTCCAAAACCAGCATAATTATAGACAATCCATATATAGTAGCACTAAAGGATGAATTGTACCCTCTGCTATTTTGTAAGTGGTGGCAAATACAAAACTCGAACTAGACCCATTGAGCGGGAAATCATTTAGAATTCCTTGAGTAATTAAAAATGATTGTATTCTGGATTATATGCCGACATATTTTCATTCCAGGGTGGTTGCTTTTTGTGGGAGATCAGGTTTTATTGTGGGCTACAAGTCCTTTCACCTGAGAGCTATGGTCCTGAATTGAGTTCAGGCTGTGAGACCCATCTGCTGGAAGGTTCTTGGTAAGTGATAAACTAATTGGCAATCTCTCTAAAAATTCATGAGGATGGTTGGTAGTGGAAATAGAAACACCAAGAAGGATGAAAAGCAAATTACTGCGGATGATGGAATCTCAAACGAAAGGGAAAATGCTGGAAAATCTCAGCAAATCTGGCAGCATCTGTAGGGAGAGAAAAGAGCTAACGTTTTGAGTCCCAATTCTCTTTGTCAAAGCTGGCTGTTTTTCTGGGGTTATTGGTCAAATGACTTGATTAGAAGGTAGCATGATGGCATAGGGGTTAGCACCGCTGCCTTACAGCACCAGGGACCCGGGTTCAATTCCAGCCTTGGGGCATCCACAAAATAAACAGCCAGAGAATTGTCAGGTCCATGACGCATATGCACACGGCGATGAGCTGCAGCGGAGACATCTCCCCGGACGCCCTCAGCCCGTCAGCTGGATGGGCATGCTCCCCGAAACCAGTGTCATAGTGTTGGCTGAGATAAGTGTGAATACACGGTTTCAGCTTGTCAGCCTCCCGAGTGTCAATCACGGACCCGGCAAATCCCACACGTTTTTTCATTGGAATCGATTGTATTCCATGTGACACTGGTGCTAGCCGCTCAATAGTGGCGGAATCGGTCCAGATAGGGCACTGGTTTTACTGTCATAAAGTCCACGCATTCTGCGTTGGAGTCAAAACTCCGGCCGGGATTCTCCGTTGCCCGACACCGATATCATAATCGGCGTTCGGGCGGAAAATCTCTTCCGAAACCCAAATTAGGGGCGCCGCCGGCTTGATGCCGATTTTATATTCTCCGCCCCCTCCGCAATGGCACCTTCGTGTTGCACATCGCACGGCGTTGGAAGGCCAAGGCGCATCTTCGGAAGGCCCTCCCCTGATGGGCCGAGTTCCCAACCGCATGGTTGACAGGTGGTCTCAGCAGTCGGAAACCCAGCGTGGCGGCCGCGAGCCGTTCTACTGACTGGGGGGCTTCCGCGAAGTCTGGGGGGGACTGGCAGGGGGTGGCCAGGGGGTGGCCAGAGATGGTCCTGTGGGCAGTATTTGGCAGTTCGGGTCTGCGCATGCCCAGCATTTGTTGCACAGCGCGACTGCCGCAGGTCATCGGCATGCGCATGCGCGGCCATGGATCCGGCCATTCCCTGGCCGTGTTTGGTGCAGGAGCTTGGAGCTTTACCCAGCGCCGCTGCGAGCCCCTCACCGGTTCCGGAATCATTGAGAGTTTTGGCATCATAAAATGCCACAGTTCCCACGCCGACGTTGGCACTTAGTCGCAAAACTGGAGAATCGAGCCCTTCGCCTGAGAAACAGAGAATCCCGCCCAATGTTCCTGATGGTGGGGAAGTAAAGCACTAGGGGTCATAGTTTGAAGGTAAGGGGTAAACCATTTAGGACTGAGGTGTTGAGAAATTTCTTCACCAAGAGGGGGTGAATCTGTAGAATTCGCTACCACAAAAAGTAGTTGAGGCCAAAAAGTTGCGCAATTTTAAGAAGTAATTGGATAGAGCTCTTCGGAAAAAGAGATCAAGTGTATGGGGGGAAGGCGGGATCAGGGTATTGAACTTGATGATCAACCATGATCATGATAAATGGCGGAGCAGGCTCAAAGGGCGGAATGGCCTACTCCTGCTTCTATTTTCTATGTTTCTATGATTCTCTTGGCCCGCCGCTATCAATGGGAATTCCCATTGAAGCCACTCCGCGCTGCCGGGAAACCTACAGGCGGGGCCAGAGAATCCTGCTGCCAGCGAAGGGCTGGAGAATTCCCACCTGAATCAGATTTTTTAAACATTCTGGGCTGGATTCTCCAATTCTGAAACTAAGTGCTGACGCCAGCGTAGGAATGGTGGCGTTTTACGACTGAGAAAAATGCCGCAATACGGCCATCAATCCCCCGTCTGGTGGGGGGTTCGCAGGCACGCAGCGTGGAGCACCCGGCTTTAGCTGCGGATATGGTCGAAGAATTGCTGGGTCCGTGGCCGCGCAATCGCATGGCGCTGGCCTTGAGCGGCCGTGCCATGCAACATAGTGGCGGCTGCGCATGGACCCGACCTGCCAATTAATGACCCCCTTTGGCCAGGCTCGCCAACCCCTGACCATCCCCCCACCAGTGACTTCAGCGAAGGGCCGGAGAATCACGCCCCCTGATTTAGTTGTAAAGGCTGTAGCTCGTCACATCATTTAACACATGATACACGGCCAAATACTGGATATATTGTTGGTGATATTAAAAGATATTCTTCGCGGTCGCTCATCGCTCAGTTAGGGTGGAGTCATAGGAATAAGGGATGCTACAAATATGAGGCAAAAATCTGCTTTATTTTATAATTTTCCATGTAGTGAAACCTGGGGCTGGATTCTCCATTTGGGAGACTAAGTCACCATGCCGGCATGAAAATGGTGGTGTTTTACGCCAGGTAAACTGCCTAGTTTGGCAGGGGGATGGGAACCAGAGCTATGGATCAGAGGATAGGGTAGCTGTTGAACAGACAGAAATAGTATGCAGTGTGTCTGTGAGGAAGGATAGATAGTTGATCAGGCAAAGTTGCACTCAGTGGAATGGGCTAAAGTGTGTCTGTTTCAATGCAAGGAGTGTCAGGAACAAGGGATGAACTTAGAGCATGGATCAGTACTTGGAACTACGATGTTGTGGCCCTTACGGAGATATGGATTCCACAGGGGCGGGAATGGTTGTTAGATGTTCCGGGTGTGTTGTTACTCGTGTCTTAATAAAGCTCGTAGTCTCAAGTGTGGAGAAGATGCTTTATTGTGAGTTCGTTCAGTTTCCAGAGCTCGACCTAGAACTACCTTCCAGTGCTAACTACCAGCTTTGCTTGCTGTGTGTCCTGCTTACCAGCCCGCCTGCTGTGAAGAGTATATGTGTTGCTCCAAGTTCTGCCCTCAGTGAAGTGTGTCCTCACTTCCTGTCCTGACCTATTTATATGGCTCTCCCGTGCTCCCTCTAGTGGTTGCTCAGTTGTGTTGCATCTGGTTAACTTGTGATCACCACATCCCCCTTTTTCTCTTAACATATTTTCTGTACATCGTTAAAGAAAATTGTACATCCTGTCCCGGTGTATTTGTAGCTCTCCTTCTGGTGTTTGCTCAGTTGTTTTGTATCTAGTAAATCTACGATCACCACATCCCCCTTTTTCTCATTACATAGTTTCTGTACATCATTAAAGAAAATTATACAAAACAGTAACTTATGATATGCGTATCTATACAAGTGATGATGCTATTGCCTTAGTTAACAAAGCCAATGTATTTATATGTCCAATCTTAATAAAAACATTTATGAGTCCAAACTTGATGAATTTGTTCAGAGCTTTTTTTCTTTTTGTTGTTGATGACGTGGCGATATTGATATTGCAAGTCCGCTGTGAATGTTGTTGGTGTTCCTTGTTATCTTAAGTACCCAATGCGTCATCCCGAGGTGTCTGCATGGTCACATCACTGATGTGGACTGGCATGGACTTTTTTTTCTTTCTGTGCTTGTGGTGTTGATTTATTGTCTCATCCGCCTTGGATGCTGGTGTGCTTGCTCGTTCTGGAGCAGACGTGTGTTTATGCGATTCGTCGTCATCCCATGACATGTTTGTAGTCTTGTCATCGTTTTGCCATGCGCTGTGGCATTGTCCGTCATGTGCCAAGTAGTGCCATTGTGTACAAGTCGTTGTTTCATTGCTGTTGTTTCTGTCGTTCTTGTTTTTGTTGTTTTCGTTGCCGTACTTGTCGCTGTTTTTGTCGTTTCCGTCTTTGGTGTTGGCACTGTCGTTGTTCCTGACTTTGTTGTTCTCGTTGCCGGTCTTGGTGCTGTTTTTGTCGTTTCTGTCTTTGGTGTTGTCGCTATCTTTGTTCCTGACTTTGTTGCGTTTGTTGCCATTCTTGTTGTTTCTGTCCCTGTCGTTGTCGCTATCTTTGTGCCTGACGTTGTTGTTTGTCTTGTTGCGCTTCATGTTGCTTTTATTCTTGCTGTTGTCGTTCTCGTTTCTGCTGTGCTTCTTGCTATTGTTGTTGGTCTTGTCATACTTTATTCGTGTCCCGAGTGGATAATTTGAGTCATTGAGCATTTCGTCTCGAGAGTGGTGCGAATGATCTGATGTTGCATCGGTGCAGGTGACATCAATCATTTGTGGAGAATTGGATTCCTCATCTTTGCTTTCTTGGTGCTCCTCTTCCGGAGTCAAATTCTTCTCGATTTCATTTGACGCGGTGTCTCTGGATTCTTGGCGCTCCTCTTCTGGAGTCAAAACCTCCATGATTACAATTGACGTGATGTCTGTGGACTCCTGGCGCTCCTCTTCTGGAGTCGAAATCTGCATGATTTCAGTTGACGTGGTGTCTGTGGACTCCTGGTGCTCCGCTTCTGGAGTTGAAATCTTCATGATTTCCGTTGATGTTATCTCACTGGACTCCAGGTGCTCCTCTTCTGGAGTCAAAATCTGCATGGTTTCTTCTGGCTTGGTCTCTCTGGACTCCAGGTGCTCCTCTTCTGGAGTCAAAATCTGCATGTTTTCTTTCGGCTTGGTCTCTCTGGACTCCAGGTGCTCCTCTTCTGGAGTCAGAATCTGCATGGTGTCTTTCGGCACCGTCGCTCTGGACTGTTGGGTGGCCCGACTCTGTGCTTCTGTACAGACAAGCTGAGAACTGTCAGTCTCGCTGTGATCCTGTACGTCGAGTGCGATCACCTTGTTACTGTTCTCGCATGCAATGGGTAGAGGTGCATTGTCTTCTTCTTGTTCCTGTGAGCTTGGTAGACTGTCATAGTCTGCTTGCGGTTGCTCAGATACTGCGGGTTTACCTGCATGGTCTTGTTCATGCATGGTGTTCGCCAGGGAGTGTTTGCTTGCATCCCTTTTGGAGTCTTTCATTACTCGCACTGTGGAGCCTGTCATCGCTCGCTCTGTGGAGTCTTCCTGTGCTCTCTGTGTGGCGTCGTCTTCGTCTTGGGTATTGCTGTCATCCAATGTATCGACGAGCTGCCATGGCCTCATGGTGTTGGATTCATCTACCATGAGTAGAGTCGTGTTGAGCTTTGCAACGGTGTCGCTGATGCTGTGATCAGCATGTCCAAATAACTCCTCCATGTCTAAGTAGTATTCTTTGATAGCCATTTCATCTTCGTTGGCTTCTTCTACCACGAGTTGATTCGTGTTGAACTTTGCGACCGTGTCGCTGATGCTGTGAGAAGCATATCCGACTGTCTCAGCCATGTCTGAGTAGTATTCTTCGAAAAACAAATCATCTTTTGTTGTTTCGGAATTCTTTTTGTTCTCTTCACTTTGGGTGGTGCAGACTGCTTTTTTTAGGGTGTTGTGCAAGTTGTTTTTAACTGTTGGTGTAAGTTCAGGCGTTTTTTTGTGTTCTGAGGCAAGAAAATTTGTGTTTATCACTTTAAGTGTCTTATTTTCAATTTTCGGGCATTTCCCTTTTAAGTGGGCGTGGTCAGGATGCTCAGACGTCATGACGTCACGCGTTGGCATGACTTGTGCATGCGCAAATCGGCTTTCCTCCTGCACTGTGCGGTTTCGTTCCCATTGCGCATGCGCGGCTTGCGCATGCGCATGACGATCCGCGACGACGACTTTTTTTGACTGCGCATGCGCGGCTTGCGCATGCGCATAACGATCGGCGCTGCGATCTTTTTCAAACTGCGCATGCGCGACTTCCGGTTCCGGCGCATGCGCAGACGCGATTTGTAGTTCTTTGCTTACCAGAGACTGCACAATGTGCTCCGACGCCATTTTTTTGCCGTTTTTCGCGGATTTCAGCGATTTTACTGTCCCACCAGGACTGCAAAATTCGTAAGTGATCTTCTCTTCCCGATTTGGACAGGGTTTCAGCGTTTTGGCTTTGTGAGAAATTCTTTTTATTTCTTCTTTTTGATCTGTACTTTCCATTCGCGATTTCTTGCTCTCTTCGTGATTTTTTAAGTTTTGCATCACTCAGTCTCTGTGCAGGTTGGACTGTGAGCATGCCTTGCTGTTCAAATTTCTCACAGTACTCTTCAAATTTGTTTAGTACCGTTTGTAAGCTGTTTCTGTCTTCACCTTTTGAGTATTTAAATCCATTCTAAACTTTCCAAGCTTCATTTCCTTCGATGAGAATTGCTATTTTAATTTCGTCTGAGGCGGCTGCTGCATCATATGCTATGATAGCGAAATCGAACATTTGTTTAAACCTTTCCCAGACACTTCTGACTTTTCCAGTCGTCTCCAGGTGAAGTGTGTGTCCAAGGCACATCCTCTCATCAGCAATGTCTTCCCAAGTCGAATGTCCAGCAGGAGATCTCCATGCCATTCTTGGTTGAGATTTCCATGCCATTTTTTTTTTGTTTTCTGTATCTGCAGCTGAGTTGTCCTGTCATAAGCGTCTGAAATCACTCCTGGGTACCATGTGTTGTTACTCGTGTCTTAATAAAGCTCGTAGTCTCAAGTGTGGAGAAGATGCTTTATTGTGAGTTCGTTCAGTTTCCAGAGCTCGACCTAGAACTACCTTCCAGTGCTAACTACCAGCTTTGCTTGCTGTGTGTCCTGCTTACCAGCCCGCCTGCTGTGAAGAGTATATGTGTTGCTCCAAGTTCTGCCCTCAGTGAAGTGTGTCCTCACTTCCTGTCCTGACCTATTTATATGGCTCTCCCGTGCTCCCTCTAGTGGTTGCTCAGTTGTGTTGCATCTGGTTAACTTGTGATCACCACACCGGGGTTTAGATGTTTTAAGAAGAATAGGGAGGGAGGTAAAAGAGGAGGGGGAATAGCACTATTAATTATTGAGTGCATCACAGCTGCAGAAAATTAGGTCATCAAGAGTTTGTCTACTGAGCCAGTGTGGATGGAAGTCAGAAACAAGAAAGAAGCAGTCACTTTATTGTAAGTTTGCTATAGACCTCCTCCAATAGCAGCAGAAATATGGAGGAACAGATTGGGCGGCAGATCTTGAAAAGGTGCAGAAGTAAAGGTTGTTGTCATGGGTGACTTCAACTTCCCTAATATTGACTGGAACTTCCTTAATGCAAATGGTTTGGATGGAGCAGATTTTGTCAGGTGTGTACAGGAAAGATTCCTGACTCAATATGCAGATAGGCCAACTAGGGGGAAGCCATATTGGATTTGGTGCTTGGCAACGAACCAGGCCAGGTGTCAGATGTCTCGGTGGGAGAGCATTTCGGTGACAGTGACCACAACTCCTTGACCTTTACCATAGTCATGGAGGGATAGGAACAGACAGTATGGGAAGGTATTTAATTGGGGGAGGGGAAATTGTATTGCTATTAGACAGGAGCTGAGGAGCATAAAGTGGGAACAATTGTTCTTGGGGAAATTCACAACTGTAATGTGGGGATTGTTTAAGGAGGACTGCCTGCGAGTGCTGAATAGTTCTGTCCCACTGAGACAAGGACGGAATGATAAGGTGAAGAAGCCTTGGATGACAAGATAAGTGGAGCTTCTGGGCAAGAGGAAGAAGGAAGCTTATGTAAGGTTGAGGAAGCAAGAATCTGGCATGGCTGTATAGGGTTACAAGGTAGCCAGGAAGGAACTCAAAAATATACTTAGGAAAGCTAGAAGGGGGCATGAGAAAGCCCTGGCTAGAAGGATTAGGAAAGACCCCAAGGCGTTCTACACTTATGTGAGCAATAAGAGGATGATCAGAGTGAGAGGAGGGACTGTCAAGGATAGTGGAGGGAACTTGTGCCTGGAGTCTGAGGAGATAGGGGAGGCCCTAAATCCATTTTGCTTCAGTATTCACTAGAGAGAGGGACCTTGTTGCTCATGAGAACAGCGTGAACCAGGTTAATAGACTCAAACAGGTTGATATTAAGAAGGAGGATGTGCTGGAAATTTTGAAAGCATCAGGATAGATAAATCTCCTGGGCCTGATGGAATATACCCAAGGATACTGCGGGAAGCAAGGGAGCAGATTGCTGCGCCATTGGCGATGCTCTTTGCGTCCTCACTCTCCACTGGAGTAGTACTGGATAATTGGAGGGAGGCGAATGTTGTTCCCCTGTTCAAGAAAGGGAATAGGGAAATACCTGGGAATTACAGACCAGTCAGCGTTAGGTCTGTGGTGAACAAAATGTTGGAAAGGATTCTGAGAGATAGGATTTATGATTATCTAGAAAAACATAGCTGGATTAAAGATAGTCAGTATAGCTTTGTGCGGGGCAGATCATCCCTCACAAGCCTCATTGAATTCTTTGAGGATGTGACAAGACACATTGATGAAGGTCGGACAGTGGATGTGAGTAAATGGATTTCAATAAGGCATTTGATAAGGTTCCCCATGGTAGGCTTATTCAGAAAGTTAGGGGGCATGGGATACAGGGAAATTTGGCTGTCTGGATACAGAATTGGCTGGCCGAAAGAAGACAGCGAGTGGTAGTGGATGGAAAGTATTCCGCCTGGTGGTCGGTGACCAGTGGTGTCCCGCAAGGATCTGTTCTGGGACCTCTGCTCTTTGTGGTTTTTATAAATGACTTGGATGAGGAAGTGGAAGGGTGGGTTAGTAAGTTTGCCGATGACATGAAGGTGGTGGAGTTGTAGATAGTGTTGAGGGTTGTTGCAGGTTACAACAGGACATTGACAGGATGCAGAGCTGGGCTGAGAAGTGGCAGATGGAATTCAACCTAGAAAAATGTGAAGTGATTAATTTTGGAAGGTCAAATTTGAATGCTAAATACAGGGTTTAATACAGGAAGTGTGGAGGAACAGAGGGACCTTGGGGTCCACATGCATAGAGCCCTCAAAGTTGCCACCCAGGTTGATAGGGTTGTTAAGAAGGCATATGGTGTGTTGGCTTTCATTAACAGGGGGATTGAGTTTAAGAGCCACGGGGTTTTGCTGCAGCTTTATAAGACCACACTTGGAATGTTGTGTCCCGTGTACAGTTTTGGTCGCCTCATTATATCCTTAGTTAAATAAGGTGACCAATAATGTACACAGTACTCCAGATGTGGTCTCATTAGTGCTCTGTATAACTGAACCAGGATGCTGCCTGTCCATTCAATTCTACTTTTGTATTTAATTCCTCTCAGAATAAATTACTATATTCTATTAGCTTTCCTAATTATTGCTGTCCCTGCACACTAGCCTTTTGTGATTCAAATATTAGGATACTCAGAACTATCTGCATTGAGAGCTCTGCAATTTCTGATCATTTTGAAGTCATGCTTCTCTTTCACTCTTTCTGCCAAGATGGACAACTTCACATTTCTCCACATTATACTCCATTTGCCAGATGGTTCCCCACTCACTAACCTGTCAATGACTGGAATTCTCCAGCTGCTGGGATTCTCTTTTCTCGCCGGCAGCTCACCCCCGACCATTGGTTTCCTGCCGGTGTGGGGTGGTTTCAATTGGAAATCCTATTCACGGGAGGGGAGAATCCTGTGGGAGGAGAGAATCCTGCGGGAGGAGAGAATCCTGCGGGAGGAGGGAATCCTGTTGCCAGCGAACGGCGTGCGGCCGAGAAACGCACGATTGGGGGACCAGAGAATTGATCCGAATGTTTTTTTGTAGCCTCCTTACATCCTCTTCACTAATTTCCTACCTATCTTTATGGCATGAGCAAATTTGGCAACCATCTTTCTCATTATTATGTAATGAATTCCAATAATACATCAACCCGACAGCTTTATCTACCTATCCGCGATATATTAAGACAGTTACTTTTATTTATGGAAGTTCAACGTGTTCTGTGCATGGATTTCTAGATGTGACTGTGATATGTAGGGGTTACAAATTTATCTAGATATAGATTTATTGTCACGTGTACCGAGGTAAAGTGAAAAGTATTGTTCTGCGCACAGTCCAGGTAGATCGTTCCATACATGAAAAACATAGGACATATGATAAATACACAATGTAGATATGTAGACATGGACATTGGGTGAAGAATACAGGGTGCAGTACTACTCAGTCGAGAAGATGCATGGAGAGATCAGTTCAGTCCATAATAGGGTCATTCAAGAGTCTGGTAACAGTGGGAAATAAATTATTTTTGAACCTGTTAGTGCGTGTTCTCAGACTTCTGTATCTCCTGCCCGATGGAAGAGGCTGGAAGAAAGAATAAACCAGGTGGGATGAATCTTTGATTATGCTGCCTGCTTTCCCCAGGCAGTGGGAGGTGTAGACACAGTCAATGGATGGGAGGCGGGTTTGCGCGAGGGACTTGCTGTGTTCATGATTCTCTGTAGTGTCTTACACTCTTGGGCTGAGCAGCTGCCATACCAGGCTGTGATGCAGCCAGATAGGATGATTTCTATGGTGCATCTGTAAAAAACTGTTCAGAGTCAATGCGGACATGCCAAATTTCCTTAGTTTCTTGAGGAATTATAGGCGCTGGTTATGCTTTCCTGGTTGTAGTGTCAACGTGGGTGGACCAGGACAGATTGTTGGTGATGTGCACACCTAGGAATTTGAAGCTGTCAACCATCGCCACCGAGGCACTATTAATGCAGACAGGGGCGTGTCTAGTACTTTGCTTCCTGAAGTCAATGACCAGCTCCTTAGTGTTACTGACTTTGAATGAGAGATTGTTGTTGTTACACCACACCACTAGATTCTATATCTCCCTCCTGTACTCTGACTCATCGTTGTTTGACATCTATGGCCATGTCATCAGTATACTTGCAGATGGAGCCAAATTTCATCACAGTCATGTGTATATAGGGAGTATAGTAGGGGGCTAAGTACACATCCTTGTGGGGCCTAGTACTGAGGGCTATCATGGAGGAGATATTGTTGTTTATCCTTACTGATTGTGGTCTATAGGTCAGGAAGTCGTGGATCCAGTTACAGAGGGAGGAGCCAAGTCATAGGTTTTGGAATTTTGATATAAGCTTGGCTGGGATTATAGTGTTGAAGGCGGAGCTATAGTCAATGAATAGAAGTCTGATGTAGGAGTCCTTGTTGTCGAGATGCTCCAGGGATGAGCATAGGGCCAAGGAGATAGTCACTGTTGCGGACCAGTTGTAACTTTGTGCGAATTGCAGTGGATCAAGATATTCTGGGGGTATGGAGTTGTGTCTCATGACCAATGTCTCGAAACACTTCACAATGATAGATGTCAAAGCCACAGGACGGTAGTCATTGAGGTACGTTGACTGCTTCTTCCTTGGTATGACGGTGATCTTCTTGAAGCAGGTGTGAATCTTGGAACGGAGTAGGGAGAGGTTGAAAATGTTCACGAGCACACCCGCCAGTTGGTCCATGTAGGATCTGGTGCATGACCAGGGACTCCGTCAGGACTTGTTGCTTTCCGAGGATTCATTGACAAGAATGCTGATGTGACTTTGGAGGCTGTGACGGTAGGTATGGGTGTGTCCGAGGATGCTGGGGCAGTCGACAATGGTTTGCTGGTTTCCTGCTCGAAAGCATAGAGTGTATTGAGTTCATCGTGGAGGGGTGCACTGTTTATGGAGATTCTACTTGGCTTTGTTTTGGAGCCCATAATGTTGTTTAAGCCTGGCCACAACAACAAGAGTCCATATCGTTAGTAGTGACTCTAGCTTCGTCTGGTACTGTCTCTTGGCATCCCTGGTGGCTTTCCGGAGGTCATACCTAGGTCATACCTAGATTTTTTTGTATAGGTTAGGGTCACCTGTCTTGAACGCCGCAGACCTGAACTTCAGTAGGGAGTGAATCTTCCAGTTAAACCATGGGGAATGCACTTTACTATCTTCTTTGGCACATAATCTTCTCCTGATTAAGTCTGTGATGGCGATAGCACATTCCTTTAGGTTGTCTGTTGAGTTTTTGAATATGGACCAGTCCACTGCCTCGAAAATAGTCGGGTATGAGCGCTTCTGTTGCCTCGGACCAGCATTGCGTGACCTTCTTAACCAGATATTCCCACTTAAGTTTCTGTTTTTATTCCAGGAGAAGGAGTTTTATCTTGTGGTCCAATTTTCCGAAGTACGGTTGGGGGATGGATCATTAGATGCCCTTGGTTTTTGTGTAGCAGTGGTCAAGGATGTTGGGGGCCCTGGTGGGAGAGGAGGTGTGTTGGTGGAATTTTGGCAGTACACTATTGAGGTTGGCCTGGTTGAAGTCCCCGGCCATGATGAACAAGTTATTCTGTTTCATTGTTATTTATAGCGGTGTACAATTCATCAAGTGCTTTCTTCACTTCCGCCTGGGGTGGGGTGTAGACCGCTGTGATTATGGCAGAAGTGAACTCCAGTGGAAGGTAGCATGGGTGGCAGTTCACAGTTAGGTTTTCTAGGTCTGGCAGCAGTAGTTCGTCAGGTCTGGGCACCAGGAGGAATTGATGAGAAGGCAAACCCCTCAACTTGTCCCGATGACACTGTGCGGTCTATCCAGTGTATTGAGAAGCCGTCAGGTTTTATGGCACAGTCTGGTGAGGCAGGAATGAGACATGTCTCTGTGAAACAGAGCACATAGCAGTCTCTTACTCCCCCCAAGAGGTAAGTCTAGCATTAAGCTCCTCCAGCTTGTTTTCGATCGCTTGGACATTTGCCAGAAGTATGCTGGGGAGACTACCGTGTATGTTTGGTTTAGGAGCATGTTAAAAAAGTAATTCTTGACTTTGCATTACCAGCATGGAGTCTTTCCCACCAGGACTGCATTTCACAATTTTAGCATGTGCTTTCACAGCAGCTCACAATCAGTCATTGCCCCTCATTGAGTTATATACTGAATTCATGTTTTCAATGTTATCCTTGAACAGAGGTATGAAAGATTGCTGGTATATTTAAAGGAATTGCCAAATATTGCCACTGTGGGAGGATGATATCATATATTGCAAACAGTGTAGTGAACTTGTCCACCAGGAATAACCTTAGTTGGCCACAATAGCTTCAATGAAAATTGGCGTAAACCTTGTTTGCATAGACTGTCCTGCTCTGTTGCTGATTTCCCACTGAAATTGCAATGGGCATAAACCATAAAATCATTAGACATAGGAGCAAAAGTAGGCTATTCGGCACATCGCATCTGCTCCACCACTCAATGAAATCATGAGCGATCTGATACAATAATCCTCAACTCCACTTTCCTGCCTTACCCCCATCAGCTTGATTTTGCCAATCAGCAGAAATCCTGAAGGCACATCTGTGGAAAGTAATTAGATGGAATTTATTTTTGGCTGCATAGATAGACACAAATCCCAACCAGAACAGAGATAATTGGGTAATTTTGCCATCAATCATGTCTTGTACATGCTCGTCACAGTTCATTTGGCAGAATGGGGTTAATTATAAAGATGCTTCCCTGAGGTTGCACAAAGAAGTCGTGAGCCTTGTCATCAAAAATAGCCTTGTCTGCGGCAGTCAAGAGTTATTTTGTCATGATGGCTCAAATTCAGCCGCCATAGGAAACTGCCGCAAGGTGAGGGCGTCATGATGCTGCCAGGATGGAAGGCACTCAGCGGCAGGATGTGTAGTACACAACCTCACAACAGCTGCATCCTGAGCGGTGGTCCCACACTTGCGAGTTGACAGGCGGCAACTACAAAGCAGAGTCTGTGCTCCTTCTCTCTGGCAAGAGAGAACTAATTATATTCAACTTTTTTTGAATAAACAGCCCCAGTGATATTCCTTTCAAAAAAGTGGATGGTGAACTGGGACATGATGCAAATACTTCCTGCTCCAGCCTGGAAGGGGATATAAAGTCCACATAAAAAGATCATGACCGTGATTGCCTGCATAGTCACTGGCAATGCAGTCCTTGTCCTGCTCTCAGGCTGCAGTTTTAGCTACAGCAGGGAGATGATTTCAGTGAGGAATACCTTATTGAAGCACAGATATCTCACACATGATTCCACACATAGGATCAGATAGGAGGATTGCTCCTCAGACACACTGGGCGGGTTCTCCGACCCCCCGCGGGAGAATCGCCGGGGGTTGGCGTGAATCCCGCCCCCGCCGTCCTCTGAATTCTCCAACCCCCCCAAAGGTCGGCGAGGCGTGAATCGCGCCGCCCGCCACGGAGAATGGTGGGGACCGGCGTGGCGCTATGGACCCCAGGACTGCCCCATTTCTCCCGGTCGGATGGGCTGAAGTCCCGCTCACGCCGGCGTAAATTAAACCACCTTATATATCGGCGTCAACCAGTGCTGCTGGTTGACGCAGGACACGTGGAGCAAGGTCACGGCGTGGGGTGGCCGCGGGAGAAGTGATGGCGTGGCCGCAGTCTGTGTCGGGGAGGGGGGGCTATGGGGGGGAGTGAGGGGGGTGAGGGGGGTGGAGGGGGGTGAGGATGTGAGTGCCGGGGAGGGGGGGAGGGCAAGTGCTGGGGAGGGGGGATGAGTGCCGGGGATGGGAGAACGAGTGCCGGGGAGGGGGGAGAGGGCGAGTGCTGGGGAGGGGGGAGAGGGCGAGTGCTGGGGAGGGGGGATGAGTGCCGGGGATGGGAGAACGAGTGCCGGGGAGGGGGGAGAGGGCGAGTGCTGGGGAGGGGGGAGAGGGCGAGTGCTGGGGAGGGGGAAGAGGGCGAGTGCCAGGGACGTGGAAGAGGGCGAGTGCTGGGGAGGGGGGAGAGGGTGAGTGCCGGGGAGGGAGGGTGAGTGCCGGGGAGGGGGGAGAAGGCGAGTGCCGGGGAGGGGGGGGGGGAGGGTGAGTGCCAGGGAGGCGGGGCGAGTGCCGGGGAGGGGGGAGAGGGCGAGTGCTGGGGAGGGGGGAGAGGGTGAGTGCCGGGGAGGGAGGGTGAGTGCCGGGGAGGGGGGAGAGGGTGAGTGCTGGGGAGGGGGGGAGCGGGGCGAGTGCCGGGGAGGGGGGAGAGGGCGAGTGCCGGGGAGGGGGGGAGAGGGTGAGTGCCGGGGAGGGGGGAGAGGACGAGTGCCGGGGAGGGGGGAGAGGGTGAGTGCCGGGGAGGGGGTAGAGGGTGAGTGCCAGGGAGGGAGGAGAGGGTGTATGCTGGGGAGGGAGGAGAGGGTGTGTGCTGGGGAGGGGGGAGAGGGCGAGTGCTGGGGAGGGGTGGGGGGCGCGTGCCGGAGAGGAAGGGGTGAGTGCCGGGGAGGGGGGAGAGGGCGAGTGCTGGGGAGGGGGAAGAGGGCGAGTGCCAGGGACGTGGAAGAGGGCGAGTGCTGGGGACGGGGGAGAGGGTGAGTGCCGGGGAGGGAGGGTGAGTGCCGGGGAGGGGGGAGAAGGCGAGTGCCGGGGAGGGGGGGGGGGGGGGGGGGAGGGTGAGTGCCAGGGAGGCGGGGCGAGTGCCGGGGAGGGGGGAGAGGGCGAGTGCTGGGGAGGTGGGAGAGGGTGAGTGCCGGGGAGGGAGGGTGAGTGCCGGGGAGGGGGGAGAGGGTGAGTGCTGGGGAGGGGGGAGCGGGCGAGTGCCGGGGAGGGGGGAGAGGGCGAGTGCCGGGGAGGGGGGAGAGGGTGAGTGCCGGGGAGGGGGGAGAGGGCGAGTGCCGGGGAGGGGGGAGAGGGTGAGTGCCGGGGAGGGGGTAGAGGGTGAGTGCCAGGGAGGGAGGAGAGGGTGTATGCTGGGGAGGGGGGAGAGGGCGAGTGCTGGGGAGGGGTGGGGGGCGCGTGCCGGAGAGGAAGGGGTGAGTGCCGGGGAGGGGGGAGAGGACGAGGGCGGTTGTCCGCCTGGCCAGGTGCCTGCCTCCAACAGTTGCGCCCATGCAGCCCATGGCAGCTGGCTGCGGCGGGGGGGGGGGGGGTAATGATGACATGTCATTGTTCCGGCCCCCCAGCCCCACCCCTGCAGGACGTTATGTTTGCTGATCAGCCAGCGATGTTGGTCGCCGTGGCGGCAGCCGCACTTCTACCTGGGGGAGGAGGAGGAGTAGCGTGCCAGGGAGGCGACGCAGGTTGCCATAGAGGAGCATGCCGCAGAGGGGCAGGTGGCAGCCTCCCAGGCTGAAGGGCCACCCGCCCGACAGGACGAGGAGGAGGAGGTGGTTGCGCCACGGCGATGGAGCCACCCGAGGGGGCCCCGTGTGTACCGGCCCCGCTTGTCGCACCAGGACCTCATGGACCGGGCATGCAGGAGGAGACTCCGGATGAGCAGGGAAACCGTGGCGCACATCTGCCACCTGATGGCACACCTGGCACCGCGTGGCACTGGGGGAGGGCATCCTCTCCCCGTGTCCGTTAAAGTTACGGTGGCCCTAAACTTTTATGCCACGGGGTCATTCCAGGCACCGAGTGGGGACCTGTCCGGCATCTCGCAGGCATCGGTGCATCGGTGCCTCTGGGCAGTGACAGACGCCCTGTATGCCATTGCGGACCGCTACATCCAGTTCCCTGTGGACCGGGCCAGCCAGGATGCCCGGGCAGCGGGCTTCGCTGCTGTGGCCGGGTTTCCCATGGCCCATGGTCCAGTGTGCGATCAATGGGATGCATGTCGCCGTGCTGCCACCTGCAGATAACAGGACCGTGTTCATTAATAGGAGGGGGACCTATTCCATGAACATCCAGGAGATCTGCGACCACCGCATGATGATCCTGCACGTCTGCGCCCGGTAACCGGGAAGTGTACATGACTCATACGTATTCGCACAGTCTTGCATCCCCGGCATGTTCGAGGGACTCCAACCCCGGCTGAGTGGCTGGTTGCTGGGCGACAGGGGTTACCCGTTGCGGTCGTGGCTGATGACACCTATACGGAGGCCACAGAGTGACGCGGAGAACAGCTACAATGATGCCCATGCAGCGACCAGGGGTGTGCTTTGGCGTGCTCAAAATGCGTTTCAGGAGTTTGGACCGCTCTGGAGTACCCTGCCCCTCCTGTACTCACCAGATAGGGTCGGCCGCATCATTGTGGTGTGCTGCGTCCTGCACAACATAGCCCAGCAGAGGGGCGATGTGCCGCAGGCAGAGGAGGGGGGAGTGGAGGAGCAGCAGGACGAGGCGCAGTCCTCCCAGATGAGGAGGATGGGGGCAATGGTCAGGACAAACGGGCTGGACATGGGCGGGAGGCTGCCCATCATTACCGGCTGGGCCAGCGGGCAGGGGACAGGCTGATAGCTGCCCGGTTCACTGACTTGGGGGGCGTGAGAATCGGCGAGTATGGGCACCAGCCGACCACTCTCCCCCCCCACCCACCCACCCACCACCAACACCCTCACCCCCCGCCACCCACCTGTCATAATATACACACAGGTATATGATGGTGCACTGACAGGCAGTGATTGACACACAGGATGACCAGTGAACACACAAAACACAGCAGCCAATCACCAGACAAGACACGACCACTATAAAGCCAGAGGGCACCACTTTACCCACTCTCTCGGGATCCAGCCTCTGAGTCAATCAGAGCTCGTGATCGGCAAATAGAACATCCACCATGTGGTAGTAAGATAGTCTGGTCAGGCTAGCCTCAGGTCTCCAGTCAACTCAGCATAGTGTCAACACACAGTTAAAGTATGTATGATAGTTAAGAGTTCAATAAAATAGAGTTGCATTTCTTCAAGTGTTGGAAGCCTGTCTCTCTCACTGCTGCACTAAACGCAGTCCTCGCAGACCCAGCTTACCCAATGATGTACCATCAATTGGACTTGAGACACGATGATGATCCGAACTGTGGCTTTAATCAGCTAGTTGTTAGCCGGTGATCGACTACAGAGAAAGGCCGGCCGCCGGGAAACCTGGGTACTTATACCCCGCCTCGGAGGCGGGGTCTAATTGCCTCTCGGCCAATTGGTGAGCACACACATGACTAGTCCCAGCCAATCGGATGAGAGGCACATGACCAGCCAGAGCCAATGGGGAACCAATGCTCTGCACCAATGGCAGTGCTCACATTCATACCACCAAATTCACCCCTTGTGGAGAAAGAAGGCGGGGGGGTGTAAGTGGAAGAGAGGGGAGGGTCCGAGGAATGGTGGTATGAGCAGCGAAAATCGAGAAAGGTGGGCTGCCCACTGGCTCATTAAGCAAAAACAATAAAACAATAAAAAAACAATACTACTACTACGAACTTAAGGTGCAACAGAATAATATCAAAGTCCAAAAAAAAGTCCCATGGTCTCATCAGATGGACACGATCAGCCTGTCGGGTGCCCGTGGTGTTTTGGTGGACCGTCACAGTGGAGCCGGTGACGTCGGGCCGATGGTCGTCCTTGCCTCCGGGAGCGTCGGTCGTAGATGTGTCTTCGTACTCCGGGCCGGTGGTGGAGACACTGTAATCGGGGAAGAGGGGGCATGTGCGCTGGGTCATGGGGGTGCTGGGGGGAATTGGTGTTGGGGGGGAGGTGTTGATGTAGGGGGGGGAGGCCGCACGCCGGCGGGTGCCAGGTCCCGAAGCGAGACCGTATCCTTCCGATCATCGGATACTCCAAGTACGCATATTGCGGGTTGGCGTGGAGTAACTGGACTCGCTCAACCAACGGGTCGGACTTGTGCACCCGCACATGCTTCCGGAGCAAGATGGGCCCGGGAGTGGCCAGCCAGGTCGGGAGAGGGGATCCTGAGGACGACTTCCTGGGGAAAACAAGAAGACGTTCTTGAGGTGTTTGATTCGTGGTAGTACAGAGGAGAGACCGGATTGAATGCAGGGCGTCGGGAATGACTTCTTGCCAACGGGGGATAGGGAAATCTCTGGACTGTAGGGCCAGCAGGATGGTCTTCCAAATGGTGCCATTCTCCGCTCAACCTGACCGTTACCCTGGTGTTATAACTGGTCGTCCTGCTAGAGGCGATGCCCCTGCTGAGCAGGAACTGACGCAGTTCGTCACTCATAAAGGAGGACCCCCGGTCGCTGTGGATGTACGCGGGGTAACCGAACAGGAGAAGGTGGATAGGAGGGCCTTTATGACGGTTGTTGTGGTCATGTCCGGACAGGGAATGGCGAAAGGGAAGAGGGAGTATTCGTCGATAACACTCAAGAAATATGTGTTACGGTTGTTGGAGGGGAGGGGACCCTTGAAGGCGGGATGCCTTGATCAGATGCGCTCGTTCGGGGCGGTAGAAGCGCGGTTTGCACTCGGCGCAGACGTGGCAGTCCCTGGTGACAGTCCTGACCTCCTCAATGGAGTAGGGCAGGTTGCGGGTCTTAATAATATGGTAAAAGCGGGTGACCCCTGGATGGCAGAGGTCCGTGTGGAGGGAGCGGAGGCGGTCGATCTGCGCGCTGGCGCAGGTACCGCGGGATAGGGCATCGGGAGGCTCGTTGAGCTTCACAGGACGATACAAGATATCGTAGTTGTACGTGGACAACTCGATCCAGCACCGCAAGATCTTGTCGTTCTTGATCTTGCCCCTCTGTGCATTGTCGAACATGAAAGCTACTGACCGTTGGTCTGTGAGGAGGGTAAACCTCCTGCCGGCCAGATAGTGCCTCCAATATCGCACAGCTTCGACTATGGCCTATGCCTCCTTCTCCACCGAGGAATGGCGGATTTCGGAAGCGTGGAGGGTTCGTGAAAAGAAGACCACGGGTCTGCCCGCTTGGTTCAGTGTGGTCGCCAGAGCTACGTCAGACGCGTCACTCTCGACCTGGAATGGGAGGGACTCGTCGAAAGCATGCATCGTGGTCATTGCGATATCCGCTTTGATGCGGCTAAAGGCCTGGCGGGCCTCCATCGACAGGGGAAAGGAGGTGGACTGGATGAGGGGGCGGGCTTTGTCGGCGTAGTTGGGGACCCACTGGGCGTAATAGGAGAAGAAGCCCAGGCAGCGTTTGAGACATTTGAGGGAGTTGGGGAGGGGGTGCTCCATCAGGGGGAGCATGCGTTCGGGATCGGGGCCTATCACTCCGTTACGCACTACGTAGCCAAGGATGGCTAGACGGTCGGTGCTAAACACGCACTTATCCTGATTGTATGTTAAATTAAGGAGTTTTGCGGTTCAGAGGAATTTTTGGAGGTTGATGTCGTGGTCCTGCTGGTCATGGCCGCAGATGGTGACGTTATCGAGATACGGGAAGGTGGCCCATAAACAGTGCTTGTAGACCATTCGGTCCATCTCCCGCTGGAAGACTCCATTTGTGACACCGAATGGAACCCTGAGGAAGTGGTAGAGGCGCCCATCTGCCTCAAATGCGATGTACTTTCGGTCACTCGCGTGGATGGGAAGCTGGTGGTAGGCGGACTTAAGGTCCACCACAGAAAAAACTTTGTATTTCGCGATCCTGTTAACCAGGTCGGAAATACTGGGGAGAGGATACGCGTCCAGCTGCGTAAACCTGTTGATGGTTTGACTATAATCAATGACTATCCGTTTTTTCTCCCCAGTCCGAACTACCAGTACTTGGGCTCGCCAGGGACTGTTGCTGGCCTCGATAACTCCTTCCTTAAGGAGCCTCTGGACCTCGGACCCGATGAAGGTCCGGTCCTGGGCACTGTATCGTCTGCTCCGAGTGGCGGCAGGTTTACAATCTGGGGTGAGATTAGCAAACAAGGAAGGGGGATCCACTTTGAGGGTCGCGAGGCTGCAGACAGTAAGGGGGGGGGGTATAGGGCCGCCGAATTGGAAAGTTAAACTCTGCAGGTTGCACTGGAAATCCAGGCCCAAGAGTGCCGGAGCGCATAGACGGGGAAGGATGAGGAGTTTGAAGTTTTTGAAAACCCTCCCCTGGACAGTGAGGTCCGCTATGCAGCACCCGGTGATTTGGACGGAGTGCGAACCCGAGGCCAATTCAATCTTATGCTTAACTGGATGGATGGGGAGCGTGCAGCGTCTTACCGTGTCGGAATGGATGAAACTTTCCGTGCTCCCGGAGTCCAGCAGGCATCTCGTTTTGTGTCCGTTGATCTGGATTGTATCGTAGTCTTGGCTAGCGAGCGTGGTCGCGACTGGTCGAGTGTGATGGAAGGAAGTCATGGCGAGAGTTCCAGGTCATCCTCAGTGGCAGAGTAATCGCTGGCAGGGCCTTCCGTGTTGACCCAAGATGGCGGCGCCCAGGACCCGCACGTGGAATCGGGGTCCCAAGATGGCGGCGCCCTGGACCCGCATGTGGAGTCGAGGCCCCAAGATGGTGGCGCTCATGTCCCGCACATGGTGTCCGGGGCCCAAGTTGGCGGCGCCCGTGGGAACCTCGTGACGGCTGGGGGCAGTGTCAGTGGCGTCTGCGGGCCAGTCGGGGCAGCTGGGAGCGCGGGTCGGGAGGACCGTGGGACCGTTGCGGGGGCCGGGAGGCGGGCCGGAGAGGTTGGTGCGTGGCGCGGGGCCCTAGAGGGGCCTGGGGGGGAGGGATCCGCGGTCGCTGTGCGGAACAGCAGCGACGGACTTGGTCTGGCAGACCACCGCGTAGTGGCCTTTCTTCCCGCAGCTCTTACACAGAGCGGAGCGGGCCGGGCAGCGCGGGCGGGGGTGTTTGGAGAGGCCACAAAAATAGCAGCGGGGCCCCGATAGCTTGTCGGAGCGACCCGCAGCGCAGGCTTGGGGAGGGGGTCTGGGTCAACGGAGGATGGGGGTGGCGCGTGCCATGAAGTCCAGGGGGTTGCTGCGTGGCCGGGGGCGTATGCGCGGGCGTTCAGGTCGGCGACCTCCAGGGAGGTTGCAAGGGTTCGTGCCTCAGCTAGGCTGAGGGCGTTCTTCTCCAGCAATCGTTGGCGGATAGAAGGGGACTGCATGCCAGCAACGTAAACGTCTCTAATTAAAAGTTCCATGTACTCAGTCACCGAAACCTGGATGCATGTGCACATTCTCCCTAGAGCCGTGAGGGCCTGGTAAAACTCATCGAGTGACTCACCAGGGAACTGTTGTCTAGTCGTCAGGAGATGCCGTGCGTATACTTTGTTGACCGGCCGGAGAAAGTGTCCTTTGAGAATCTCCATGGCCGCATCCAAATCGCTTTCGTCCTCAATCATCGCATATACCGCCGTGCCCACGCATGAGTGGAGGATGTGGAGTTTCTGCTCCTTGGTGGGCTTGCCGGCTGCAGTTGTCAGGTAACTGTTAAAACACGCCTGCCAGTGTTTAGAAATTGCAGACGCATTTGCAGCATGCGGGCTGGTGCGGAGGCAGTCAGGCTTGATGCGAAGCTCCATTCCAAAATTCTAGCTGATTAAATTGATGTACCATCAATTGGACTCGAGACACGATGATGATCCGAACTGTGGCTTTAATCAGCCAGTTGTTAGCCTGGTGGTCGTGACACTGCAGTGCACGGTCCCGTGCTCTGCCCAGGGGGATGGCGAGGGCGACCCGGGGGGAGGGGTGGCACACTCACCTGGGGCCAACGCAATACCACCCCTCACACACACATTGGCGCTCACCTCATTCCACACCCCCTCACGCTTCGGACAGAGCACAAAGGCAGATTAGTATGTGTGAAAGTGAGTTTAATGACAAATAGTCCGAACACATGCCCTAGCCCTGTAACTCGTCTGTGCCCTGCACCCATGCCAACTTACTCAGTTTTTAATTGTTTGGCCTTACAGGCCCTTTGACTACGTCCAGGTGGTTCCCCAGATGGTACAGCAGAACTGGAGGTGGACTCCTGTGATTCCTGCCGTGTGACACGGGATCCCTTTGGCGGCCGTTTCCTAGGGCGGTCCGGCCTAGATGGGCCAGGCTGCGGATCCGGTGACTGGGATAGTGAGCTGCCAGCCTGTCCTGCCCGTTTGCCACCAAATGCACCTGGGACAGAAGGGGGGGGGAGTCTGAGGTGCTGTGGGATTCCGGGACCTCCCCTACAGGGGGACCCGGGACAGGCCCCAGCACCTCCTCCTCACTCGGGGTGCCTACATGGGTCGAGAGTATGAACGGACCGGCCATCCACGCCCCCCCCGACACCTGGCGCTGCCAGTCCTGGAGGCCTGCCCTGGTATCGACAAGGGTCTGCAAGTTTGCAGCCATGGAGCTCAGGGAGTTGGCCGTCACTGTCTGTGTCTGGGCGACGCCGGCTAGCACCTGGGCAATAGCACCGATGCCCTCAGCGATGGCCTGCTGAGACTGGGCCATTGCCTGCTGAGACTGAGCCACGGCGTTGAGCGCCTCTGCCATCTGCCGCTGGCTCTGGCTCATGGCTTCCTGCAAGAGGGCAACCATGTCCTGGGCCACAGACACCGCCTGCACAGAAAGCCCCAGGCCTTGCATACTGCTCCCCATGTCTGACACCGCTGCACCCATTGCCTCCACCACGGACGCCACCCTTGTGGTTTCGGCCTGGGTGGCATGCATGACCGGTACCGCTCCCAGCTCCTGGACGTGGGTGCACTCCTTCACCTGTGTCTGCAGCCGCCACAAGCCGGCTGTCACCTCCTTCCATCGTCCCTGGGTCCGTGACTGCATCGGGTCTATGGGTGGGTGTGGTAACTCCAGGATCCCGGGACCTGTCTGGGTGGCAGATGTTTGGTTGCGCCAGGATGCCCTTCGACCTCCCGGCCCCTCTGCTGCTCCTACCCCCACCTGCTGTACCGGTACGACAGTGTTCTGCGCACCAGTGAGTGTACCAGACGCCTCATCACTAAAGTGCCCAACCGAGGTGAGTGTCTCTGCGATGGTGGAGGGTGTTGGAGACAGCAGTGGTGTTGTGCCGTGAGCATCGTCCGACCCAGAATCCATGGTCCCCTAGGGTGACAGTTTGTGTCCACCCGTCCGCTGTGTGTCACTGCCCTGTCTTTCAGTGTCATGTGTCGGTGTCCCGGGTCGGTGTGCCCTGGATAGTAGTGTCCCGGGTAGGGCTGTCCTGGGTAGGGCTGTCCTGGGTACGGCTGTCCTGGGCAGGGGAGTCCTGGGTAAGGCTGTCCTGGGTAGGGCTGTCCTGGGTAGGGCTGTCCTGGGTAGGGGTGTCCTGGGTAGGGCTGTCCTGGGTAGGGCTGCCCTGGGCAGGGGAGTCCTGGGTAGGGCTGTCCTGGGCAGGGGAGTCCTGGGTAGGGCTGTCCTGGGTAGGGCTGTCCTGGGTAGTGTTGTCCTGAGTAGGGGTGTCCTGGGTAGGGCTGTCCTGGGTAGGGCTGTCCTGGGTAGTGTTGTCCTGGGTAGGGGTGTCCTGGATAGGGCTGTCCTGGGGAGGGCTGTCCTGGGCAGTGGAGTCCTGGGTAGGACTGTCCTGGGTAGGGCTATCCTGGGTAGGGCTGTCCTGGGTAGGACTGTCCTGGGTAGGGCTGCCCTGGGTAGTGTTGTCCTGGGTAGGGCTGTCCTGGGTAGGGGTGTCCTGGGTAGGGCTGTCCTGGGTAGTGGTGTCCTGGGTAGTGTTGTCCTGGGTAGGGGTGTCCTGGGTAGGGCTGTCCTGGGTAGTGTTGTCCTGGGTAGGGGTGTCCTGGGTAGGGCTGTCCTGGGTATGGCTGTCCTGGGTAGGGGTGTCCTGGGTAGGGGTCTCCTGGGTAGGAGTGTCCTGGGTAGTGGTGTCCTGGGTAGGGCTGTCCTGGGTATTGGTGTCCTGGGTAGTGTTGTCCTGGGTAGGGGTGTCCTGGGTAGGGCTGTCCTGGGTAGTGCTGTCCTGGGTAGGGGTGTCCTGGGTAGGGCTGTCCTGGGTATTGGTGTCCTGGGTAGTGTTGTCCTGGGTAGGGGTGTCCTGGGTAGGGCTGTCCTGGGTAGGGCTGTCCTGGGTAGTGCTGTCCTGGGTAGGGCTGTCCTGGGTATGGCTGTCCTGGGTAGGGGTGTCCTGGCTCGGCTGCGACGGGGGCCTGTGGCTGCCCCCTCGTCGCTGGGTGTCATACGCCTGCGTCGCCGCACTCGCACAAGATGGGGGCATCGTCTCCGTGTTGCTCTGGGCCTGTCCCTGTCTCGTGGCGCCCTGGGACGTCCTGTGGGTGGTCCGCATTTGCGGGGACGGGTGCCTCGACGTTTGGTCCTGCAAAACACAATACAGCAGCATGGTTAGACACACAGGCGGTGATCGGGGGGATATGGGGGAGGGGATATGGGGGAAGGGAGATATGGGGATATGAGGACGAGGATATGGTTGATATGGGGGACAGGGGATATGGGGGAGGGGGGATATGGGGGAGGGGGGATATGGGGATATGGGGAGGGGGAATATGGGGAATATGGGGGAGGTCGGATATGGGGTTTATGGGGGAGGGGGTTACATGGGGAGGGGGATATGGGGGATATGGGGGAGGGGGGATATGGGGGATATGTGGGAGGGGGTTGTGGGCGATATTGCGGAGGGGGATATGGGGGAGGGGGATATGGCTGATATGGGGGAGGGGGGATATGGGGGATATAGGGGAGGGGGATATGGGGGATATTGCAGAGGGGAATATGGGGGAGGGGGTATGGGGGAGGGGGGATATGGGGGAGGGGGAATATTGGGGGATTGGGGACAGGCCGTGGGGGGTCTCACTTGGTGGTGCTCCCCTGACCTCTGCATCAGCAACCTCCCGGTCCTCGGGTCCGCCTGCCAGTTCCAGGGCTCTTTCCTCATGAACGGTGAGTGGTTTCTCATCAGTTGTGGCCCCTCCAGTCCTCTCACGCTCCCTGTTGTTATGTGCGCACTTCTCCTGTGGGGCGGGTGGGTGGGTGGCAGGGATAAAGGGCAACAGTGTTAGGCAGGGATATACATGCAGGCCAGCGGTTGTGCGTATATTGGCATAGGTACGCAGCACATTAGGGTTCAGGTTAGGGTTGGTTGCACCTGGGGGTGTGCCGCACATTAGGGGAGGGGGGGGTACTCACCCTGTCTGCCCTGACAAGGCCATTCACCTTCTTGTGGCATTGTGCGCCTGTCCTTGGTGTTACAGCCACAGCGCTGACGGCCTCTGCAACCCTGCATACTGCGGCCGTGTCCGGGGTACAGGGCTTACCTCCTCTACCCTACTGCGTCCAGGAGCGCCTCGATGTCATGTTCCTGGAACCTCGCGGCTGCGCGGCAGGCGGCCACCTTGTCGGATCTCCGGGGGGGGGGGGGAGGGGCGGCGGCGTCTTTTGTGCTGTGACGCTGCCTGGCGTCAATGACGTTGCTCGTCCGCGGCGGGTGGCGCCGTCGCGAATGGTGTCATGCTGCTACTAGCCCATTCCGGGCCTGAGAATTTGCGCCGTTTGGGGGGGCCCGGCACCGTTTTTGGCCATCATGCCGATTATCGGAGAATCCCGCCCACTGAGTCTGTATGACCCAGTTGAGTACATTTTACACTCTCCTCCTTCTCCTTCCTTTTCCAGTAGATTGTCCTGCTCTGTGTCACCTCTACACATTCTTTATATCACTCTGTATTATAAGGAAAATGCATATTACTCCACCCATGTCCAAGAACAAGTGGCATTGACACAATCGTTGAAGCCAGAACAAAGTCCTGAATCACTCGCTATAAACTTTCGCAAATTAAAACTGGAAATGGCCAAACACTTCTCCAATCGCATCAAGAAATTACTGAACAACTAACCTGAATTTGATTGATGATCTATTCAAACAGCATTTGTAGAGGATCTGCAGAATGTATTTTCATGAGATTAACAGTTAGTGTTTGCTGGTGCATTGCGCTTCAAAATGGCAACGCTGATATAGAGTCAGTATGCCCTCTTTACACACTTCTAGTGATGATGTCTGCATGATAGGGGAAGTGGTGTTGATGTAGTATTGTCACTGAACTGGTGATCCAGAGACCCAGGCTAATATTCTGCGGACCCAGGTTCGAATCCAGCCACAGCAGATGGTGGAACTTGAATCCAATAAATATCTGGACATAAAATTCTAATGATGTCCATGAAACCTTTGTCGATTGTCGTGAAAAACCCAGATTGTTCACTCATGTCCTTCAGGGAGAAAACCTCCATTTGAATCCAGATCCACAGCAATGTGGTTGATTCTTAAATGCCCTCTGAAATGGGGCACTCAGTTGTATTAAACCACTACAATCTTAATAGAAAAGAAATAAATCGCACAGACCATCGACCATTGACCGAGACACTGGAGATGACAATGGCAAACCCAACCTTGTCAATGCTGCAAAATCATCCTTACTAACATCTGGAGGCTTGTGCCAAATTTGGGAGAGCTGTTTCACAGACTAATTCAGCAACAGCCTGACGTAGCATACTCACAGAATCATACCTTACAGACAATATCCCAGTCATCACTATCACCATTCCAGGGTGTGTTCTGTCTCGCCGGCTGGACAGACCCAGCAGAGGAGGCAGCACAATGGGATACAGTCGAGAGAGAGTTTCCCTGTGAATCCTCAACATTGACTCTTGACCCCACAATAGCTCATGGCCTCAGGTAAAATGTGAGCAAGGAAACCTCCTGTATGATTACCGCGTACCGTCCAACGTCAGCTGATGAATCAGTGGCAAGGAAACAGAATGTACTCTGGGTGAGGGACTTCAATGACCATTATCATGAGTGGCTCAGTAGCACCACCACAAATGGAGTTGGCTGTTTTCTCAAGGGCATAGCTGCGAGATTGGGTTTGCAACAAGTGGTGAGGTGTGGTAGTATGACAAGAGGTACTACGGTACCTGGGAATGTAAGCTGACATTGGTGGAGAAGGCTCGCTGCTCATTGGCCCAAGTGTTTGCATTTCATTGGACGTAAGGTAGCTCCGTCCAATGAGGTGGTGTATAAGAACCCGTGTTTCCCAGCAGCCAACCTTCTTTCTGTACTCGAGCTGCATGGGGAAACATCTTTTTGATTAAAGCCTTCAATTCGGACTACATCCTCGTTTCAGTAGTTATTGATCGCGCATCAACCACGGATGGAGTTGGCTGTTTTCGCAAGGGCATAGCTGCTAGATTTGGTTTGCAACAAGTGGTGAGGGAACTAACAAGAGGGAAAAACATACTACACATCATCCTCCCCAAATTGTCTCCCTCAGATGCATCTGTCCATGACAGTATCGGTAGTCACCACACAGTCCTTATGGATATGAAGTCCCATCTTCACATTGAGGATCCCCTTCATCATGTACTACCACCATTCAAGATAGGATAGGTTTCGAACAGATGTAGCAATTCAAGTCTGGGCATCCACGACTCCCGAGGCACTGTGGGTCATCAGCAGCACCAGAACTGTCCTCAGCCACAATCTGCAACCTCATGGCCCGGCATATCCCCCACTGTACCATTACCAAGCCAGGGGATCAACCCTAGTTCAATGAAGAGAGCAGGAAGGCAAACAAGGAGCAACATCAGGCATACCGAAAAATGAGGTGTCAACCTGGGAAAGCTGCAAAACAGGACTACTTGCATGATCAACAACATAGGCAGCAAGTGATTTAGATTTATTGTCATGTGTAGCGAGGTAATCAAATGTATTGTTCTGCGTACAGTCCAGAAAGATTCCATGCATGAAAAACATAGGACATATGATAAATACACAGACACAGACATTGGGTGAAGCATACAGTGTGTAGTTCTACTCAGCAGAGGAGATGCATAGATAAATCAGATCATTCCATGGGAGGGACATTCAGGAGTCTGGTAACTGTTTTTGAATCTATTAGTGCATGTTCTCAGACTTTTGTATCTTCTGCCTGGTGGGAGGGATCTTTGATTACGCTACCCGTTTTCCCAAAACAGCGGGAGGTGTAGACATCATCCTAATTTGGAAATATATTGTTCCTTCACTGTCGTTGTTTCAAAATCCTAGAACTCCCTCCTTAACATCACGATGGGTGTACCTACACCACATGGACTGTAATAGTTCAAGAAGGCAGCTCACA
Organism: Scyliorhinus canicula; assembly: GCF_902713615.1. Lineage (NCBI taxonomy): Eukaryota > Metazoa > Chordata > Chondrichthyes > Carcharhiniformes > Scyliorhinidae > Scyliorhinus > Scyliorhinus canicula. The sequence continues at coordinate 136,829,880 of NC_052151.1, read as the reverse complement.
TCACCTTCTCAAGGGCAATCAGGGATGGGAAATAAATGCTATCCTCCTCCCTCGGGGTGCCTGGTGGTCCCAGTGCTACTCCATGGGACGGGGTGTGAGTGGAGCCACCTCCTGAATCCCCCCCAGACACATGCCGCTGCCCGTCCTGGAGGCCCGCTCTGGTCTCGACAAGCGTATGCACGTTCGCGGCCATGGAGCACAGCGGGTGGCCCATCTCTGTGTGGGACTGCACCACATCATTATGCGACTGAAGGTCTGTTCCACATCAGCCAGTGAAGGGGCCACTTCCTCCTGGGACTGGGTCACCTCCCTCTGTGTCAGTGCCATGCTAGCCGGCACCTGGGAAATGCTGCCGACGCTCTCAGCAAAAGCCTGCTGTGACTGGGCCACGCTGAGGCCGGTGCAATTTCCGTGCGGTGTCAGCCTGGGTGGCACACATGACCGGCACCACCCCCTGCTCCTGCACGCGGATGGACTCCTTCACCTGCGCCTGCAAGTGCAAGACACCAGCCGTCATCCCCTCCCGTTGTCCCCGGCTCCCTGCCTGGATCTGCACTGTGGGTGGGACTGGATGTTCCAGAAGCCCGGGACACGTCTGGGCAGCAGCTGGTCCCAGGGGCCAGCCTGCCCTCCAACTGTCCGGCCCCTCGGCTGCTCTTACCTCCACCTGCTGTACCGGGTGCGATGTGTGGTGTGCCCCAGATAGTGTCCCAGGAGCCTCTTTACTAAAGTGCCCAACCGAGGTGATAGTCTGTGAGATGGTGGAGGGTGTTGGAGACAGCTGTGACGGAAAGTCAGTGTCCTCCTCTGACCCGAATGCCGGAGTCTCCTGGGTCTTGGGCAGAGGGCTGGTGTTCAGGCTGCTCTCCCCATCGGTGCCCAGCAGTCCGGGGGGCAGCGGCTCTGGCACTGGCTGGGGATTCCGGATGGAAGGGCCCATCTCAGGCAGGTCCTTTAAGACACAAGACGGCATGTATGGTTAGATAGCCGGACAGTGGTGAGGCATGAGGGCGAGGGGGTGGAGGGGTGGGAGGGCTGGAGGGGGGTGGGGGATGTGAAGGTGAGGGGGGTGGGGGTGGGGGGGGAGGGGGGTGGGGGTGAGAGGGGTGGGGGGGGGTCAGGAGGGGCACAGATGTGTCATGAGGATCCGCAACTAGGCCGGGGGTCTCGCTTCGTGGCCCGCCACCGACCTCCTCCTCGGCGACCTCCCTCTCCTGTGGGCCGCCGACTACATCCAGTGCCCTCTGCTCAGGCACGGTGAGGGGACACAGGTCTGGTGGTTCCCCCTTCAGTTTTCGCCCGCTCCCGAAGGTTGTGTTTGCTGTGGGGACAAACACAAACAACGACACTGTTCGACGTACCGATGCATGCAGCCCAGGGTTTGGGTAGCGGATGGCATCAGTGGCCATGGCATCCGGCCATTACGGCTTGCATGTGTGCTTGCATGTGGAGCAAGGTTGTCCCCCTAGGGGGGAGTCCGGGTCACATGTGTGTGGGGGGGGTAAGGGGGTTAGTACCATGGATACAGTGCTGCCTACTCACCCTGGCCGCCCTGAGGAGGTTGTGCAGTTTCTTTCTGCACAGTGCGGGCGACTTCGCTAATGTCGCTGGCTGTGTCTGTCACCTGCGCCCAGGCACAGCGAACGGCGGCGCCTGGTGGCATTGCTCCCGGGCCAGGGTGCAGCACCACCATCTGCCTCTCCTCCACGGCATCCAGGAGGGTATCCAGCTCTCATCCCGGAACCGCCGTGCTGCTCTCTTTCCAGCCATGTTGGCTGCGAGGGTGTGTGAGGGGGGCGGGGAGGTGGGGATGAACTGCTTTAGTGCGGCTGCAGCTGTGTGGCAAACACGGAACTGGTGAATCCGCCACCGTTTCACGTGCAGAGTGTGGCACTTCACGTGATGCTTGTGCAAGCCCCTTTGGCGTGCATCAATAGTTGCACCCGTCGCGCCGTTTTTGCCGTCGTGGAAGTCCACAGTGTTCACGGCAGCGTCAGCCATCAGTCTTCTATTTCAGAAGCTGTAATTTAGGAGATGAGGGGCTGGATTCTCTGGGCGGGATTCTCCGACCCCCGGCAGGGTCCGGCGCCTGTTTTCGAGCGAGGGCGGGATTCACGCCATGCTGGTCAGGGGCCGTTGGCAGCGGCCCCACCCCCAGCAATTCTCCAGGCCCCGATGGGCTGAGCGGTCACCTGTTTTTGGCCAGTCCAGCGTGGGTTGGACATGGTCCCACACGGCAGGACCTGACAGGTGAGTATGCGTGGGCAGTCCTCGGAGGGGGCGCGGGGGGATCCAACCCAAGGTGTGGCCCCCACGGTGGTCTGGCCCGCGACCGGGGCCCACCGATCTGCGGGCGGGCTTGTGCTGTGGGGGCACCTCTTCCTTCAGGGCCGGCGTGGTGAAGACACCCCTTTGCACATGCGGCAGAATACGCCGGAGGTTCCGCACATGCACAGGACCACGCCAGCCCTGCTTGCGCATGTGCGGACTCGCACAGTCCCTTCGGCGCCAGCCTAGCCCCCGGAGGTGCGGAGAATTCCGCTACCTCCGGTCGGCCCGACGCCGGGGTGGCTTTGACACCGGCGTTGGTCAATCGCGCCAATTGCGGAGAATCCCACCCTGTGTTGGGACTATGTCCTCACCCCATCGTAAAAACAGCCCTGATTGCATTCCAATAACACAAGCCTATATTGTACGGCATTACTTCTCTTTGATGTTGTCAATGTTTGTAAACACTGGGGTTTCACCACTTGGGCCACTGAACTGTGAAGGTAATTAATGAATCAAATCTGCAGATGGTTTGTAGAAGCTGTCAATCAAAGACCGCTACCAGAAAGCCATGAATGGCCCGCAGCTAATGGATCAGTGGGAACCAAATGCAGGTCACAGCTGTTCCCCTTTGAGGAATGGGCACGTGGAGCTTCAAGATAAGTGTCACAGCTGCAATTCTTCTCACTGGCCCTGTCTGAGCATCGGAGACCAGAGAATCCCGCCCATGATCCGGGTGTTCCGGGATGGAGAATCTCACCCATGGTTCTTATCTTCTAGTATTAAATTCAATGATTTAATGAAGATGTACATCTAATACAAGATGTATTATCTTATATGATGTCCCCTTAACAAACAGGGACTCATGCAACATGTCTTGATGGTGAGCTTGTTTATTTTTCTCTTGCTGTGCAGGTGTACTACGCATACTTTAAAGTGCGGATCGATAGAAAAACATCAGAAATCTTCAGCTGTTCTTATAGATTAGCTGATGATTTATGACAAATACAGATATGAAGCAGTGAGTCCACATAACATTTCATAGATTTCTGTCAATAATTTAGTGCTAATTTTTTTCATTGACACCTCAGTTCCATTTTATTCTGAACTCTAATGTTTACAAACGTGCAAAATGCAGGTAAACAATAATACAACGCAATGGAAAGAATCGTCCTTGAACTAAATTTGGTTTTCTTCAGGTTATTGTTAACTCTGTAGAACATAGAACATTACAGTGCAGTACAGGCCCTTCAGCCCTCGATGTTGCGCCCACCTGTGAAACCACTTTAAAGCCCATCTACACTATTCCCTTATTATTCATATGTTTATCCAATATAGAATATAGAACATTGCATGGTCAATATGAATAAAAATGTGGGTAATTTATTTGTGTGAAAAGGAACAAATATGTTAAAAAGGAATAATTTGACATTAATATTAAAGTATCCATACTCTCTAGAATATTCCTCTCAAAGAAAAAATAAATGTGTACTCGGGACCTTGGATTATTAGTGTTTCTTCTTCCTCAATTGTGAATTCCCACCTACAGTTGTGTACAGGGCCCTCACCAGTGTGCGGTCCATCTCCTGCGCCACTGCCCTCGCCCCCTCCTCTCTCTCCCAGAACAAGGATAAAGTCCCCCATGTTCTCACATTTCACCCCATCAGCCTCCGTATGCAAAGCATAATCCTCCGCCATTTTCGCCAACTCCAGCGTGATGCCACCACCAAACACATCTTCCCTTCACTCCCTCTGTCAGCATTCCGCAGAGACCGTTCCCTCCGAGACAATCTAGTCCACTCCTCCACCATACCCAGTACCTCTCCCATCACCCATAGCACCTTCCCATGCAATCGCAGAAGGTGTAACACCTGCCCCTTTGCCTCTTCCATGCTTAACATTGCAGGCCCAAAACACTCATTCCAGATTAAGCAGTGTTTCACTTGCACCTCTTTCAATCTGGTCTATTGCATTCGCTGCTCCCAATGTCGTCTCCTCTTTATCGGAGAGACCAAACGCAGACTGGCTGATCGCTTTGCTGAGCATCTTCAATCACATTCAGGATCCTGACCTTCCCGTTGCTTTCCATTTTAACAAAAGATCCTGTTCCCATGCCCACATGCCTGTTCTTGGCCTGCTGCAATGTTCCAGTGACGCTCAACACAAACTGGAGGAACAACATTTCATCTTTTGGTTAGGCACGCGACAGCCTTCCAGCCTGAACATTGAATTCAACAACTTCAGATGATTAGCTTTACCCCACCTCGACCCATTTGTTTTCATCCCATTTCAATTTAACTGTCTTTTACCATTTCTTTCTTTCTTGTCTTTCTTAATATATATTTCATTCCTCCCCCCCCATCTTATCCACCTTTCTTTACCCTTTTCCTCTTTGCTTCCCCCTTCCCCTCCCCCTACATCTACAGCTCACCCTCTGGGCGGAATTCTCCTTTCCAGGGACTAAGTCCCCACGCCGGCGGGAAAACCTGTGCCAACCACTCCGGCGTCAACAGCCCCCGAAATTGTGGAATTCTCTGCATTTACGGGGGCGAGGTGGACAGCGGAGGGGTTGGGGCCATGCTAGCCGGTGCCAAAGGGCCGGCGTGATCTCACGCATGTGAAGAACCGGCGGCTTGTTTTGGCGCATTCGTGGGGGGTTCTCTTCTCCATGCCGGCCATGGCGCAGCCCTACAGGGGCCGGCGCGGAAGGAAGGAGTGCCCTCATGGCACAGGCCCACCCGCAGATCGGTGGGCCCCGATCGTGGGCCAGGCCACCGTGGGGGCCCCCCCGAGGACCGCCCCAGCCGACTTACCTGCCAGGTCCCGCCATGGGGGACCATGCCTAACCCACGCTGGCGGGACTGGCCAAAAATGGATGGCCGCTGGGCCCATGGGGGCCCGGAGAATGGCCGGCGGGGCAGCTGCCACCGGCCCCTGACCGGTGTGGCGTTCCCCTTTGAGGAATGGGCTCTTTTCTCTCCCTGCAGATGCTGCCAGACCTGCTGAGATTTTCCAGCATTTTCTCTTTCGTTTTGGATTATTATTACTGCAGAATGTTTAATCTCACCAGGATCCACATTCAGTTAACAATAGGCAAATACTGTAAAATTACTGGGCTGTATGCAAATGAGGATAAAGGACTATCTGGTTAAATCTTTTACTGAGAGTGGCTCTGACATGCTGTGTGTCTACCGACAGATCACTTCTGGTGTACACATGACCACCCAGCCCACAAGTACCATGGGCGGGAACCTCCATCCAGCGACGCTGGAATAACGAAACGGGATTGGGCTCAGACTGAGGTGTGAGGCGACAATCATGGCCATGCCGGGCGCCCGACAGAATGCCATGCTCTGGTGCCCTGACTGCGGCGTCAATGCATTCTACTCTGCACATACAGTAAACGGCATTGGCATATCATTGGTGGACCTGAACCAATATTCTCCGGTGCCTCTGTGATGCTCTGCCTCTGCCAGACTAGCTGTAGGAGGTGGGGATGGGGAGGAACAGGGAGGGATGACGGGGGTGACCGGGGATAGAACATAGAACATAGAACAGTACAACACAGAACAGGCCTTTCGGCCCTCAATGTTGTGCCGAGCCATGATCACCCTACTCAAACCCACGTATCCACCCTACACCCGTAACCCAACAACCTCCCCCCCCCCCCCCCCCCCCCCCCTTAACCTTACTTTTATTAGGACACTATGGGCAATTTAGCATGGCCAATCCACCTAACCCGCACATCTTTGGACTGTGGGAGGAAACCGGAGCACCCGGAGGAAACCCACGCACACAGGGGGAGGACGTGCAGACTCCACACAGACAGTAACCCAGCCGGGAATCGAACCTGGGACCCTGGAGCTGTGAAGCATTTATGCTAACCACCATGCTACCCTGCTGCCGTGGGGCCAGAGTTACCCCCCCCCCCGGGAGCGAGGTTCCCAGGCACGGACCGCCATTGCGGCAGCATGTAGGGCAGCCATTTTGCTGCACAGCTCACTGACCAGCCACCTTGGCCCGTAATTGCGCAGATGAGACAACCCCCCCCCCCCCACCAACCACGTCCGTTCCCCCCCTCCCCCACCCACTTACACAACCAAGCGACACCCGCTGCCGGAGCATCATGCAGACCACCCAAGGGGGGTCATAGAGCCGTAGATGTTTACAGCATGGAAACAGGCGCTTCGGCCCAGCTTGTCCATGCCGTCCAGCTTCTATCACTGACATGCCCGCATTAAACCCATGCAGACATGGGAAGAACATGCAGACTCCACACAGATAGTGACCGAAGCCGGGATTTGAACCTGGGACCTTGGAGCTGTGAAGCAACTGTGCTAACCACAGTGCTACCATGCTGCTCCAACTTTCGGGAAAAGGTGTTGACTATCTACCTTATCGATGCTCCTCATTATTTTATAGACCTCTATAAGATCACCCCTAAGACTCCTATGCTACAGGGAAAAAGGTCCCAGCCTATCCAGCCTCTCCTTATAACTCAGACTAACAAGTCCTGGTGGTATCCTTGTAAATCTCTTCTGCACTCTTTCTAGTTCAACAATATCCTTCGTATAATCGGGTGACCAGAACTGAACACAATATTCCACGTGTGGTCTTACCAATGTCTTGTCCTACTTCAACAAGATGACCCAATTTCTGTATTCAATATTCTGACCAGAGTAGCAGCTACAGGAGTTCACCAGATGGCGGTACCACTGGTGGGATGGGTGCTGGGCACTGACAGGGCCAGGGGTGTGGTGCGAAGGACAGAGTGCCAGGAGGAATGGTCAGGGGGCAGGAGCTGCATTGTAAGTCAGTGCCAATGTGTAACCCATTGGGCCTGGTGGGGCACAGGATATGCACCAAGCTAACATATCTGCCTTTCTCCATCTGCAGACACTGGACTTTGGAACCCAATCAGGAATAATGGCCTTCATCCTGGCTGCCACATCCCTGGGAGGTGCACTGAAGTTGTACAAGCAGGAGCTGCTCAGGGAGGGCACTGCAGTGGCAGAGCTTGCCCCAGAGGAACAGGCATGCAGCCATTGAGGATGGTGAGCCGGCTTCCCAACAGGGGCTGGTTTAGCTCACAGGGGCTAGTTTAGCTCACCAGGCTAAATCGCTGGCTTTTAAAGCAGACCAAGCATGCCAGCAGGATGGTTCGATTCCCGTACCAGCCTCCCCGGACAGGTGCCGGAATGTGGCGACTAGGGGCTTTTCACAGTAACTTCATTGAAGCCTACACGTGACAATAAGCGATTTTCATTTCATTTTTCAACAGGCTGAAGAGGAGGTGGGAAGGAGGCGCCTTGCTTGTACTGGCAGCACCTGTCATTCGAGGACCGACCAGACTGGGCATGCCACCGAAGACTCCAGTTGAGCTGGGGACAGTGCATCTTACCTGCTGTATAAGGGCGCACCTGGAACCACGGGGGATATGGGGGAGGACATCCACTCCTGGTAGCATCAAGCTGACGGTCACCCTGAACTTCTCCGCAACCGGTTCCTTCCAGGCGTCGGGTGGTGACCTGTCAGGTGTGATGGATATCACGTTCACCACAGGATTTGGATTAAAATAAGACTTCCTAAATGAGTGTCTAAGAAGTTATACAAAACCATACTTACAACCTGTCTCGTCGAACAAATCCTCAGATTGTAAGTATGGTTTTGTATAACTTCTTAGAAATATATTAAGAAACTGATAGAGATACTTTAGGATTTTTCCATGTTTCGATATCTCATTCTATTGAGGGAAGTTAGTATGTTAGCAGATAACATAGGACTGTTCACGATGTTGTATTAATAGATAACTAAAAAGACCGTTAATTCACTTATATTCTAACTCTGCAATTCAGTATGTATCTATTGGGAGTATTTTCACAATAAAGATACTTTAATTAAAAATACACTGTGTGAAAATTAATCTCAAGGTTGAAAATCCTAGACACTCATTTAGGAAGCCCTGAATAGGCTTGGACCCACGGCATTAGAGGTATCGATTTAGTAATGAGTGGCGAATCTGAACTCTCCCCATAAAAAGTAACTGAGACCTTGTTTAACTGCTTGAGACCTGGAAAAGCATTCTCCCTTCGTGAGATCTATTCTGAGTCTTGGACTCATGAATAAACATTGTTTTTATTTAGAAGTACTTAAACTCTGTTGCACCACGGCTGTAAAGTAGGCCTGTGTGATCCCCATAACCACAATCTATTAAAAGTTGTGGGTCAGGTGAAGTCCATGATACACTTTGGGGTTCTCTAAACCCTGGCCCATAACATGGCACTGATGTATTGGCTGACTGTTCAAAATGGGCATAGAACTTTTTCAGTTCATTGATTCATCGTTGTTTGAGAAAGGACCCGCCACACCCATATCATCTGCAAACTTATAAGTCGAATTGGAGTTAAATCTTGCCGTACAGTCATATGTATATAGGGAGTACAGTAGAGGACAGAGCACATATCCTTGCGGGGCCCTGGTGTTGAGGACTATTGTGGAGGCGGTGCTGGTACTTATCCTGACAGATTGCGGTCTTTTGGTGAGGAAGTCAAGGGTCCAGCTGCACAGGGACGAGTCAAGTCCAAGATGGCAGAGTTTGGTTATTAGTCTTGTTGGGATAATGGTGTTGAAGACAGAGCTGTAGTCTTTGAACAGCAGTCTGATGTAGGTCCTTGTTGTCGAGGTGTTCGACTGTTGATCGTAGGGCCAGGGAGATAGCATCTGCTGTGGACCAGATGCAGTGATAGGCAAACTGCAGTGGATTGAGACCGTCTGGGTGGCCGGCGTTGATCTATCTCATGACTAGCTGCTCGAAGAATTTCATAACAGATGTCAGGGCGGCAGAACAGGGCCACCGGTCGGTAATCGTTGAGGCAGGCTACCTTGTTCTTCTTTGGTACTGGTATTATGGTGGTCTTCTTGGAGGAGGTGGGCACCTTGGAGCGGAGAAGTGTGGTGTTGAAGATGTCTGCGAATTCACTCGCCAGCTGGTATGTGCAGGCTGTGAGTGCTCGCCAGGGACTTCCTCAGGGCCCATTGCTTTCTGCGGATTTACTTTCAAGAAGGTAGGTCTTACCTCCGAGGCTGCAATATTGGATATGGGTGTGTCCAGGGCTGTTGTGGCGGATAGCACTGATGTACTGGCTGACTGTTCAAAGCGGGCATAGAACTTCCTCAGTTCATCAGGTAGGGATACTTCAGCACCAGAGATTCTGCCTGGCCTTGCTTTGTAACCCGTAATCTTGTGTAAGCCCTGCCATAGTTGTCGTGAATTTGTGTCATTGCCTGGGACTTTAGTGGACTCTTTTGGCAACCCTGATGGCTTTACCTGGATTTCTTACATAGAAGTCACCAGCTGTCCAGACCTGGGCTACATGCGCTGGACTGTCTAACACTGTGTGTGTTCTCTCCGCACCCCCCACTCTGCCTGCCACCCTCCACGACAGGAGAAGGCCACCCATTACCGCTCGGTGCAGGAAAAGACTGGAGGGGGACCATCAGACCTGCGGCCCCTCACTGCGGCAGAACAGTGGGCCCTGGATGTCGTTGGTAGGTCTGTGGAGAGGGCAGTCACCGAGGTGGAGATCAGCATTGGGCGAGAAAGTAAGACCCTGCAGAGTTGCACTTCCCCGTATGTCACCCACCTCAACACCCCCACACCACCCTCAGCCCCACACCAACCTTACACCAGCCTCACACCACCCACCACCTCCACACCACCCTTATCCCCAGACCACCCTCACCCCACACCACTCTCACACCACCCTTACATCCACCACTAACCCCACACCACCTTCACACCCACACCGCCCTCACCCCACCCCCACCTCCACACCCCCACTGCACCACCACAATACCTTCTCCCCCCTTCCAAACACATCTCCCTCCTCCCTTCCCAACATACACCAGCACTTCCACTCCCCCCTGGCCCACTAACTAATGCTTTTTGTCCTGTGTCTTGCAGGAGTTGCTTGTCTTGGGGCGGGCCCTTCTAGTGTCCCCCACCCCTGACCCCAGCCACAGACAGAATCCCCGGTGCCGACTAGCATTGATGATACCGACACAGTCGTGAGACATTGACGCGAGTCCCAGGACAACAAGAGCTCAAGTCCAATGGTGGCACAGATTTCCCGTAACAGCTGTCTCCCTCCATCATCACTGAGCCACTCACCTCAGCTGGGCACTTTAGGAAAGAGGCTCCTAGAGCACCAGATACATGCTCTGAGACAGCAGGTGGAGGTAGGAATTGCAGAAGGGAAGGACGGTCAAAGAGCGGGTCGACCCCAGGGACTAGCCGCTGTCCAGACAGGTTTTGGGCTGCTGGAACGGACAGTCCCATCGATTGTGGAGATGTAGTCGCTGAGCCAGGGATACATGAGGAACTGTTGGCAAACATCCAGCACCTGCAGGCGCAGTTGGAAGAGTCCATCCGCATGCAGGAGCAGGAGGTACTGCCGGCCATGCGTGCCACTCAGGGCAACACTGCACAGGTGGCGACCATGGTGGAGGCTTTGGGGGCGAGGGGTTCGGCCATGGATCAGTATGTCAAAGGCCTGGGGCATTCTGTGCAGGTGGCGGCTGAAGCCAAGGACAGGGCTGCCCTCTCACAGGCAGCCATATGCCAGAGCCACTTGGACATTGCAGCGATGCTCCTGAGCGTGCCCCAGTCACATTGGGCCATTGTTGAGAGCATCGGCGGCATTGCCCAGGCACTGGCCGACATGGCCCAGTCCCACAGGGAGACGGCTTAGTCTCTGGCTGATGCAGCACAGACCCAGAAGGTGGTGGCACTGTCAACGGGTGATGTGGCGCAGTCCCAGACGGAGATGTTCCACTCCCTTGGCTCCATGGGCGTGAGCATGCAGACCTTGGCTGAAACAGCAACGGGTCTCCAGGACTGGCAGCAGCAGGTGGCGGAGAAGCCTCACAGGTTAGCTTCACTCATACCCCATGTCCCACGGAGCAGTCTGGGGGTCGGGCACCCCAAGGGAGGAGGAGGTGATGGGGCAGCAAATCGCCACCCGGGACACCCAAGCAGCAGCCGGACTCATCCAAGCCCAGTCGCCCCAGAAGACACCCGCTAACAGGGACCTAGGTCAAAGGGCGGGAATTACAGCAGGCCGCCTCCACTTCTGATGTACCACCTGGGGATTCTTCGAGATGTAGTGTTCGGTCCCAACAGCCTTGGACACACCCATGGCACGGGTGCAGGGCACAGTTCAGCAATAGGGGCGAGGGCACAAATCTGTTTATAAATTTTCACATTAAACACCTGTGCACAATGTTACAACCTGCCTTGGTGCTCCATCGGAAGGTCTGAGGGGTGGGCTGGTCTGGGGTGACCGTAGAAGGGCACGGTGGGTGGAGGGAGTGGGGGGGTGAAATGGGTGGACGTTGGTGCGCTTGGCTGAGGGTCCGCAGCTCTACCAGCGCTCAGTGCTCCAGTCGCACACACTACCCAGGTATTTGCCGCAGAAATGCATAATGTGCATCTGATGGTCACACACCAGCTGCACATTCATCGAGTGGAATCCCTTTCCATGTGAAGAGCAGTGGGGTGGGAGAGTAAGGGCTGGGGTGCAGGGATGTTGGGATGGCAGCACCTATATGACTGTGTCACTCTGCAGAACCAGGGACAAGGTGGGTGGTCAGTGGGGTGCGCAACATGATGGCTGCCTTGCAGGCTGTGGCAATTGCGGCCCAGGCCTGGACACCACCCCAATCCCATGGGGAGTCACCCCGGCCCCAAGGCCCGTACCCCCCATCACCCCCACCTCGCAGGGCCACCCCACCCCAGCCAGACTGGCCAGTTATAGGATGGGCAGCTGTTATTGAAAATATGGAACGATGTGTCATTTGAAACATGGAAGTCTGGCAAAAGCTGGTCTGGGAGAAACATGAGAGGATACAGGGAAAGATCCCACGAAGGGTTAATAGCAGCTGCAAAGTGCAGGATTATAAAATGCAGATTCTTTTTCTCATGCAGGCTTAGCAAACACACAGGATTTTTGTATGAAGCTGAAAATAATGGCTCACACCTTCGTTGAAAGTAACTATCTTTGTCAGCATCTGTTGAGCTACGTGATAAATGTTTAACCTTTCAAGTTACAACCAAGTGAATTTTTAGCATACAGCTAAAAGCAATGTTTCACACCTTCATTGAAATTAACTATCTTAGTAAACAGCTTGAAAGGAAAGGATGAGGTTCAGTTGAATTTGCTGACAATTCTAAGTGTGAGGTTCTGCCGATATCAGGTAAATTAAAGAAAATTGGAGACAAGCTGTCTACGAGAAACATAATTTAGAGCCAAAATCAAAGTCAAAATTATGAGCTGGGGACACAATTAGAAAATAAAACTATAGAAATGACAGGAATTAAAAGTAACACCTCTTGAAACCAAAGCATTTTTGAATATCACAAAGGAACTTTGAACGTCACAAAGGAAACAATGGAATCAGAGACCTGAGAGGTGAGGTTATGCCCAAAATGATTACTTAGTTGTATTCGAATGTTTAGATCAAAGATACTATTTTCAATCAAAGTGGAATAATAGTTACTTTACAGTAAGGTCATAAAAACTTACTAACTGTTAGAAAGAGAATATAAACCCAGAGACCAGATCAGGAACTACCAGAACCAAAACTCAGAGAGAAGGAAAAATAGAAGCAGAGTCAGCTTACAGCAAGCTTGGTCATGGGAAAGATAAGACATAGCAGCCAAGCTAAAACAGCTAATACATCTAAGGAAGACTAGAATTTAAAGAGGAGACAAAGTCAGCTCAGAGTCAGCTGAGAGATAGCCAGCAGAGTCAGCTCTCATAGCTCAGTACATGGGATTGATAAGACACAGCAACCGAGCTAACCAGCGAATACATCTAAAGAAGACCAGGCTTGAAAGAAGATTGATTGTCAAGGTGGGCCTGAAGGTCCCTTCAACCAACCAGAAGGATCCAGAAGCAAGATCTTTTTACCTTTCTGTAAAGAAAGTGATTGCAGCTTTTAAAAGAAAAAATATAATAATAAAATAACTTAATTTAACCTGAAACAGTGGTTGTTCCTAAGTCTACTTTACTTACTTAGGAATGCAGGACCTCTAAGTGGTAAGTAGATGAAATCTTCGGTGAAGGTATGGGTTATACCGGGGGATAACTTGAAAATATAGTTTGACCTGAATAGCATCCACTGAAACCTGCATTGGAGTCAGGGAGTGAGAATCCCTGTTCACCATTTAGAATGTTGGCCCTTTTTGGTACAGGGGGACTTCTAAGAATAGTGGTGAGTTTTCAACAACACAGACCACAGTCACACCTCTGCATGTCCTACCTCCTCTCTCTCCCTCATCAGCCACAGCAGGCCTGTTTCCCAATTTTTAAAACCAGAAGTGAATCTCCCCATCACGAATTCCCTCTGGTGGATGCGGAGAATCGTGGAGGACCCGGAGAATACCGGGTCAAGCCCACAACAGATATGCCACTGTGCGTGCGGAGTGGAACACATTGACACTGCTATCTAGGCACCGAAGAATTTCAATTTAGCGTGAAACTGGCATCTCCACAATTTCCGTGTCAAAACTGATTCTCCGCCCAATCCTCTTTCCCGATTTGTGTCGAGCTAACATAAGCCTTTAAATTAGAAAGATTTTGTGAAAAATATGCAGAAATCTTCTTGCATTTGTATCAGCTAGATGCAGAAAATAGTTGACAATTGGATGGTTTGGAGTGCAGACCTGGAAAAGAAGCTGTTTGATGTTCCTTCCATTAATTCAGGGAAAGGGTCTTACCCAGGAAAATCTCCCGCAATTAATAAAAAGCTATCACTGGCATTGATAGAGAGCACAATCTTATCAGAAAAACAATATATAATTTTCCATTCTTCTTCAATAGTCCCAATTAATTTGTTATTATTTAACAAAACTATGCCAAAGAGAACTGAAGATCAAGTAACAGAAAGAAACCTTTGCCTCTGTGTTAGTACAAATCAATGTTTTAGTTCTTGCAAATGTTCCAAACATAGATCTGTGTCACTTAGATTTCCTGAAAGAAACAAAGAGAGGACCATGTACCACCTCCACTATCCGCAGAGAACACATCCTCCGAATTGATTTAGAATTCAGTACATGACTGCAAGTGCCCTCTGAATGAAAAAAATAAATATCACTGCAATAGCTTCTGAAAGTCAAATTCTAATAAAGTCAGGGTTATATTGGAAAGTCACATTCTAGAAAAATGACTCCAGCAGAATTTGGTGCTTACTCTTTTCTTTTGTAGCTTTATCACAACAGAATAATATTTCATATTGGAGACAGAGCTCTGTCCTAGATATTATTACATTGTGTTGAGTTGTCACACTTTTATGAAATAATGCGAATAACATTAAATTGTGTCAATCAAGCCGAGACCATTTTAATAAATCTCAGAGGTGACTTTATACCCTTGTAAATTTTAAATAATGTTATAATCCCTGTAGATATCGAGAACTTTAAAAAAGTGTATTTCCCAAATGAGCAAGAGAAATAACCGAAGGAGCGGATTTCACATTTTGGGAATTTTGGTGTGACAAATAAACGAATATCAACGTAAATGAAACATTTCTTAACAAGCAACAAATACTCCATACCGCTGAAAAGACATTTTTACATTAACTAATAAAGTATTTGAGATACGTCTTACTTTTTCTTTTGCTGTGCACCACACTTCTGGGTAGTATGACACAAACAAGTGCGAAGTTACTCCCAGCTTTCCAGTACCTTTTGAAAATCGTTCCACTCTGCCTGAGTATTCCAGAAGTGACTTGAACCAGCAAGGCCCTCCCTCACTGACTTCTTGATCCTTAAATCTCCAGAAGACAGACCTGTGTGTTTTTCTTTCAGTGATCTGTTCTTGGCGAAGATACATTCAGCCTACCAAGTTCCATATCAATCACACTGCCTTGCCTCTGTTATCAACCAGCTACAAATTGACTATCAGTCCTGTGTACATGAGCCTGACATTCCAACTCACCAATTGAAGAGTTAGAATTTTCTCATTTTTTGTTGTTTATTTCCTTGGTGCAATGGATTCCATCCACTTATTCAGTGGACACTTTGAGGTCCAAGCACCCACTAAACCAAATGTACTATAGCTGGTCAGCACCTGACTAGTTGGGGGCTGCTTGACTTGAGGTGGGTGGTGCTGGCCTTTAGGACACATTAGAGGGGGCAGCATGGTATCACAGTCGTTAGCACCAGTTGCTTCACAGCTCCAGAGGCTCAGGTTCGCTGTCTGTGTGGAGTCTGCATGTTCTCCCCGTGTCTGCGTGGGTTTCCTCCGGGTGCTCCAGTTTCCTCCAACAGTTTAAAGATGTGTAGGATAGGTGGATTGGCCATGATAAATTGCCCTTAGGTTAGGTGGGGTTACTGATTTACGGGGATAGGGTGGAGTTGTCAGCTTAAGTGGGATGTTCCTTCCAAGAGCCCGTGCAGATTCGATGGGCCTAATGGCCTCCTGTACTGTAAATTCTATGATTCTATGATTTGTTCCTCCCTCCGTAAGACACAGCTCAAAGCATTCATTCTCTCCAACAATCAAGTTGGGCTTATCACTCATAACTGCTGTCTACTGAACTGTGTTTGTGCTCTGCAGCAGAAGTCAAGTGTGCTTTCCAAGGTGCAAGCTTGGGCAACATGTATGGAGAACCTGAGCTGCCCAAACATTCAGGTCTCCGTCTCATCCTCCTACTTGCGTCCAGGGGAACACAAAGCGGTTTGGCACTGGCTTGGTGCAGGCATTGCCAGAAATATTACATATTTAGACATCGGTCTGCCTTTTGGCTCCCCCCGAGGGTGAGATTCTCCGGTAGCCGCTGCCAAAATCGCATTCGGCAATCGGCCGGAATATTCCCGTTTGTGCCGAAATCTGGGGTGGTGCCGCTTCTTCTATGCTTCATCCCCTTGAAAACGGCCTCAGGACCTCACCCGATGGGCCGAGTTCCCGACAACGTGGGTCACTCACGCAATTTTTCGTGAACCCGGCGTGGTGGCTGCGGACTGTGTCCACGCCGCCACAGTCGGAGGGGGGGAGCTGTTCCCCGGGCAGGAGAGTTTGGCGGAGGCTGGAGCCACTGGCGAGGCGTGGTCCGGGGGTGGCGACAACGGTTACTGGGGGACAGTATGTACCAGGTCGGGTCCACGCGCAGCCAGTTCGATGTTGCACAATGTGGCCGCTGCAGGCTACTGCCATGCGAATGCGTGGCCATGGACAATGACACTTCTCCAGCTGTATCCGCAAGTAAAATCGGGGCTTTACGCTGCTTGCCTGCTGACCCCCCCACCAGACGGAGGATCGGTGCAGCTTTTGCACCGTTTTTTCTGGCGTAAAACGTCACTGTTCCCACGCCGGCGTCAGCATTTAGTCTTTAAATCGAAGAATTCAGCACTGGATTTTTTGTCAGGGTTTACTCCCTTGACCTTGAACTCTCTCAAGGTATCCACAAGGCACTGGAGATATTCATCCTAAACTGTCACATGGCTGTTCCTAATCTGTTGCCAATCATGAACTTCATATATCATCTTAGATATTTGATGGTATGATTCATTAAAACAAGAGCTTTCCATTATTGCAATAGAGTAGGATCTAATGTTATTGAATGCAAACACATTAATTTCTCTCTTTAATTGACAATAAATGATCAATGCCTACTGTGTTAATCCAATATCAAGGATCTTTAATTCTGCCTTCAAGAACAATAAATTAGTGGTAATCCAGAACAATAAGTTTATTGATCCTGACAATGATAACAAACAGGACACTGCCCTAAAATTTAATATGTAACTGTTCTGAAGCAATCAGCTGTTGATAATCTCAGAAGCCATCATGACAGCGATTGGTAATTTGCTTGGTTATTTGTTATGACACTGTGACAATGCCGTGGTGACCAATTGTGTCAGTTCAAAATGTTATTTTGCAGTCCTGCGAAAGCCTTCCTGGTCCTCTGGAGGGCCCATCAATTAATTATGACAACTGAGGCTAATAAAAATACACAATCGTGGCACAAACTAAAGAATAAATGGACAAATTTAATCAATTGATCATATTGTGGTGCCCAACCAGATTAGACAGAAGGTGTGTGGAAATAAATGGCTGGCTGCAAAATTGACAAAGTTATTGAAATAAACACCACAAATAACAAGATAAAAACTAGTTATAGGAACAAAATGCCTCAGATTAAAATATTCCCAGACAAACATGATGTAATAGGAGATATACACAAAGATATTTTTCTGAGGAAAAAAATCCTTATCTGTGCCCACCACGCTAGGTAATGTGTTTTTAAATTTATTATTTCATGGGATGTGGACATCACTGACAAGTCCAGCATTTGTTGTCCGTCCCGAATCTTCATTAACTGAGTGGTTTGCTGCATCATTTCAGAGGACAGCTAAGAGTCAACTCCACTCCTGTGGGTTTGCAGTCACATGTCGACCAAACCCGGTAAGGACAGCAGATTTCCACCCCTGAAGGACATTAGTGAGCCAAAGAGGTTTTTACATCAATCATCAATGGTCGCTATGTCTTTACAATTACAGATTATTAATTGAAGCGAGCCGCCATAGTAAAATTTGAACCTTTGACCCCAGAACATAATAGTACCACTACACCAACATCTCCCCTGAAAAAGTGAATGAGGTTTAGGTAGTGAGTAAAGCAAGATCTGAATGAATGATGGGACAGGCATGAGGGGCCGAATGGCCTACTTTTGTTCAAGTATTCCTAAGATTTCAAGTTAATATTTATGAAGAGTAGTTTAGCCATCCCAAAAATGTTTCAGGAAGATGTGGGAGTCGAGCCACACAAGATATGAGGATTACCTTACAGGGAACTGATCTCAAAGTATCATATACACTGGCAGTAAACCAGGAACAATTTCAGCAGGCTACAAGGACATTTCAAAACATTCTCGGACAAGAATCCAAAGAAATAGATCATACAAAATAAATAAAAATGTAGTAATGACAGTTTTGTGCTTATCATACTGAATTAGTATTCTGGAGGGCTAGACTAATAAACCGAGGATCATAATTGAAATCTCATCATTAAAGTTTGAGAATTTGAATTGAGTTTGTAAAATCTAGAAATAAGGATCTGACATTAGTAAATGTCACTATGAAGGTGCAAACTGGACAATGGAATTGAGGTTGCAAGGAGGCATGAGTAAAAAATGCAGAGTACTATCTATTGAACCACAGTGAATCACAGAGCGAAATGCACCTTCTCTGCCAATGTATTTGAGAGATGGTGAGAGAGAGAGAAAGAGAGAGATTGAAGACAGATTAAGAGGCAGAGAGAGATTTACTTGAAATAAACACCTGCAACGTTATCATGGCATCAATGACATGAAAGAGCAGAAATTGCCTGGCATGGGTCTTAGGACTTAATTAAAATGGCCCAATGACCTTGGAAAGAAGAGATAAGAAACCTGAGAAAGTGGAAAATTAGCTGCTTGAAAAATGAAGTCAATATCAATATCCTTTAGTACATTTGCAGTGTGAATCGGCCATGCACAATTTGCTTTCTGACAATATTTTGATTGTTGAGTCATTGTGTAAAGGTATGTTAAGCAGAAGGGTGTGATCTTAACCCTCAAAAATGGATAGTTTGTTGTTTGGGGGAAAGTTTTAACTGCCAAATAAACTAAAGCAGGAATGCAATTCTCCTCAACCCATCACTTTTGGTTTTAAAAGCGGTGGGACAAAGATCCAGCAACGAATCCTCTGTTAGGAAGAGGGTCTGGCATTGAAATAATTTAAGACAGGGGTGGAACTCTCCAACCCCCCCCCGCCCCACCGGATTGGAGAATCGCCGGGAGGGCCGCGCAAATCGGGCCACGCCGCCCCAATGCCAGGACGCGATTCTCCGCAGGGTCTCAAGTACCCTGACATGTAAAATAAGCTGAATAGGGCTGGATCGAGTAAAGGTCCTTAAGCACTGCTTGTGGGCCAGAAGGAGAAGGAGTGTCAACAAACAAGTCAGCCAGCATTCTGAGTTCCTCCTGTGCCACTCTTCCATTATGAACACCCACCCAAAATCACAGACCCTATACTATGACCATTGATTCACCCACTGTCATCGCTGACCTACCCATGCAAAATCCCCAAATTCCCCAACGATTCCTCTTGTTTTCTCCAACTTGTCCTCCCCTTCATCATTCCCCCCAATCTTCTCCCTCCAATCACTTCCCAAACCCATACAATCCTCCAATCTACTGTGGTCACCTTTGACTTTCCCAACCATGCTGTACTCCACATTCTCGACTCCAAACAACCATTAATTGTACTTGCTCCAGGCCTATAGCCATTCCTGGAGCATTCCCTGCCTGACACAGAGAAAAGCCCGTTAATCAGACTGACGTCAGGGTAGGGAATTAGCATAAAAGAAACACATGCCACGGATTTAAAACTCCGCAGTGTATGGGGAAATTCACATTTCCCTTTTTACTCAGCTGTTACCCAAAACACTCCAGATAAATATTTGGGGCCATTTGTTCCCTAACTAAGCTCTATTTTCTTGTAAGTCTGTTCCTTACTTTATTAAAGCAGTACATTTCAAATAAATTAAATTTTGAGAGCTGCAAAGGTGTCAGAAAGCAACAAAAAGTACATATTTAGTAGGAAAATACTTTGAGAAGTTCTGAGATTGTGACCAATGTTCTATGATTGCAAGTCTTTCTTTCTTTAACTAGTTAAGTCTGGGAGTTAAAATGGCTGGTTGCTATCACCAGTGATTTATTGTGAGTCTGTTGCTCCCACACTGATACCTCACACCTCTGTGCTTGAAATTCCTTCTCTGATGGTTGGATTCTATAGTCACCGTTAATGAATAGTTGAAAATTTGGGCTAAATTCTGTCATGATAGATATTAATTGATAAATGTTAAATTCAACAATGAAACCACATTGATGATAAAAGTGCTGAGGTACAATGGGCGGGATTCTCCATTCCCCCAACTCCGATTTCGGAATTGGCGATTGGGATGAGAATCCCTTTTTACGACCGAATCGGGGATGGTGCCTGTTTTCGAATGCTCCACCCCCTCCAAAATTGCATCATTGGTGAGTGCGCCGCACCGCCATTGGGACAGCATCAGGATGTTACCTGAAGGCCCTCCCCCGATGCTCCGCCCCCTGATGGGCCGAGTTCACGACGGTGCGGTTCACTTGTGCTCTCAGTTTTCGTGAACCTGGCGTGGCAGCTGCAGACTGTGTCCAGCACTGCCACAGTCGGGGTGGGGGAGAGAGCCATGCCACTGGCCGGGGGGGGCATCAGCGAGGGCTGTGGGGCTGGCGGGTGGTCTGGGGATGGAGAGGGGGTGTCCAGGGGGGCACTATCTGGCAGGTCAATGTAACATGGCTCACTGAATCTAGCTTTCAGGGGTTTACCTGACACAGTTAAGAACACAAGCTGTGTTCAAGCTGTGAACACAGGGGCTGGTTTAGCTCACTCGGCTAAATCGCTGGCTTTTAAAGCAGACCAAGCAGGCCAGCAGCACGGTTCGATTCCTGTACCAGCCTCCCCGGACAGGCGCCGGAATGTGGCGACTAGGGGCTTTTCACAGTAACTTCATTGAAGCCTACTTGTGACAATAAGCGATTTTCATTCACAAGCACTCTCTCTCCTGTATTAAACCTCTGAGCCATGTTGTGCAGCACGACAGCTGCAGGTCATACCTGTGCGCATGCTTGGCCACGGACCCGGCAATCCCCAGCCTTTTATTTCATTATGGTTGTGTGTTTTACGTGGTGCAGCTGCTAGCCCCTCACCGGTCGGAAGGTTGGTGCTGGGGTCTCGCCGATTTTTTCATTGTAGAACAAGACACTTCCTCCGGACATAGCCTCAAAATCGGAGAATCCAGACCAAGAAATTTGTAGAATTGTTTGAAATATTTAAAAGTAATGAGTCAGCATGAACAACGACATTAAATTGGTTTAGTTGCAGTACATGGCACAAAAGAGTGTAGAATTCAGATCTCCATTTTAATTAGGAATGAATGACCTTCTGAAGTTTGAAGCTATGAAGAGAATGGAGAAGCAGTATATCAGAACATAGAACCACAGAACCAGAGATGTTTACATCACGACCTCTCATCCCACTTTATGTGTGCTAGATTTTTTGCTGGAGCAATTAAAAACTTAATTCCATTGCCCTGCTCTTCCCCAAAACCAGTATCGTTTCCTGCTGCAAATGTTTATCTGTTTTTCACAAGAGGCGCAATGCTCTTTGCAAAATTTGGTTACTGGTGGATTTTAACTTGCAATGGATTTCCAGAACTGGCATGTTAATTTATTGCTTGCCCACAGCAGAATGTTAATTGCTAGGCTTCATTAGCACATTGCTGGTCCACTAGCATGTGTCAGCCTGCCAAGGAGCAGATGGATCTTGACTGCACACTAGTCATCAGGGAAGTGTGGAGGTGGAGGCCCAATAGATATTCCACAGTAGGGAAGGGCTGGAAGCATCTGTGGCTGAGATGGCCTAAACTTTCTTTGTGGGAAAAGTTAAAAATTTACCTTGAATGGTCTCTTCTGCTTTCAATCATCCTCCTACTCCTTTCGCTTGTCAGCCACAAATCAAAATATTAGCAAGGGCCAGATAACATCACCTTACTTCAATCTGCATTTTTAAAGACTGATGGCAGAATGCAGTAAAAGCAAAACACTGCAGGTATGGGTCATTTGAAATGGAAACAGAAAGTGCAAGAAAAACTCAGCAGGTCTGGCATCATCCATTGAGGTTGAACCAGAGTTAACTCTTCTTCAACCGAATACATTTTACTTATGGAAAACGGAGTGCAAATTTAGCAACAAAGGTAATTAACGCCGTTTTCTTGAATTAGATTAAGGTAAAGTTGAATAAGTGTCTGTCTATGAATTGGATTGCAAATTTTAAGTATTGTGCAAAATGATCAAATGTAATAGTTTACATCTTGTTGGGACAATAAATGAACAATTTGTGAAAATTAACTGTCTGCTCTCATTTCCTTTTTTCTCTACAGAAAGCACTTAACTGTCTTTGATGTGGTCCAAAGAGCTGTCAAACATTGTGGCTTGTTTCAAATTTGGCTACTTTAAATTCACTCAAGTAAGAAGGAAAGGAGATTGAACAGTCCAAACAGCCAGCTGTGTGTGCAAACTTTCAATCACAGTCTAGAAAATCAATTTCACATTGATCTGAAAGAAATTCTTGCAGATGAAAGGTCTGAGGAGATTTAAACCCTCAATACCTGAGCCAGACGGTGTATTGCAAAGGTAAGTTTTAAAGCAGTGACATTTTTCACTGTCTCTATCTGGACTGCTGTCTGATGACCAGGCAGGGGTTTCAGTAATGGGGAGCTTTCTGGCAGGGATCTCTGTAATGGGGAACTGTGATGATGGCCTCTCTAATTGAGGGCTTCTGGGCAGGTGTCTCTGTAATGGAGGGATTCTGGGCAGTTCTCTGTGTAATGGGTGCTTCCAGGAAGGGTCTCTCTTATTTAGTCATTAGAGACTCTCTTATGGGAGTCTCTGTAAATTGGGTGTCTTTGGTGAGGGACTCTTTAATGGAAACTCTGGTGGGGTGGTCAGTGGTGGAGAGGGGGGGGGGGGTATTGGGTCACCTTCGTACTGTGGGGGAGGGGGGGGGTGACGCAAAAAATCTTGTAGTGTGGGGGACAGAATTGCATTGCGAGGACTGGAGGACTGGGCCCAGCCGCCAAACTTTGCTTTTGGGTTGCCTGCTCAAAATGGTGTCCTGATAACGGTATTCACAAGCGCAAATCATCGGCGATGTATCTCTGGCAGGAGAACAATAGTCACCCAAATGGAGAATAACAGCCATTAAGTAAGAAGGCTGCAAAAAATGGCTCTTGAGCGAGCACAGTCTTATCTGGACGTAGGCATTGGAACTCTGGCAAGTTCGAAAACTCTGCCCAAAACCAAATTGAGGCAATTATCAGATATATTGGGAGTACTTTTATCTACATGAGAAATACCCCCCTTCCCATGTGAGGACACCCCGCTATGAGGTTGCTGAGGGACAACCTTGCTTTCAGGCCCCCCCCCCACCCCATTTCAGGAGCAGCCCTACACAGCTCCAACCCTCCGTACTCCCCCTTACCCCGCCTTTCATAGCCCCCTCAATCCCCGACCCTTTGCATTGTCAATCTGACACCCGGGCACCCTGCTATTATCAACCTGATGCCTAGACAGTGCCTCAGCACCCTGGCAATATCAGCACCACTAGGGGCCTTTCACAGTAACTTCATTTAGAGCCGACTTGTGACAATAAGCGATTTACATTTTCATTTTCAATGAGCAGTTTGGCACTGCATGTGCTGCCTGGTTGCCATGGGGAGTGCCAGGGAACTTCTCTGCCCTGTCCCCAACCACCCGGGGGCTCCAATGGCCGCCAAGACCCCCAGAATAGCCATTGCGTCTGGACTCCGCTTGTGGAGGCCTGTGTTCATCGGCGCTGGATTAAGGCCTTGCCGGTGTGGCCGGTCATTCACACATTTAAATTAACCTTATTTGGATCAGTGATGTAGATCTCGCTGGACGTCGTGGGTCGGGTGACTTGGGCAAGGTTTTACATCCTGCGCAATACTCTCGACTCGCCCAGATCGGTGCCTGGCGCAATGCGGTAAGGAGATTGCTCCCCAGGTTATCTGATACCATCTTTAGCCTGATAAATGACAATGAGACAGACTCAGAGATCAATTCAAAGAGGTTGATTGAATTGCAGTAGTGAATCGAAAGTAACACATTTAAAGACAGCCCTGTAGGGAGCTAATATGAAGCCCAGACTCAGAGGTTTAATAGAGGAGAGAGAGTGCTTGTGTTCTTAGCTGTGTCACGTGAACCCCCGAAAGCTAGATTCAGTGGGTCGTGTTACATTGAACAGAAGTTGAGCGAGGAAAACTATATGGTACGCACCCCAAATAGATGCAAGTCACACAGAATATGTCATGTAAACATGGTTAAAAAGGATTTTTGTTAGCGGAGGCGAGAACAAGCAGGGGCCCTTGTTAATATCGAAGCAGGGGGAAAACAGGGGGACAAATTCAGACAGTGTCCTCCCTATAATTCATTTGGACACTGAAGAAATACTGGACCGTTTAAACCAATGGTTAAGTTACTCCCAGATAATAGCCGGAGTGAACTGACAGATACTGCAGTCCTTTAAATGTATTGGCGGGAATATACTAATTAGCAACGTATGTCATAGATATGGGACACACACCGCTCCAGTCAAATAGCACCCATAAAGTTGAAATTCAGCTCCAATATTGCAGGTTCAGAAGGAAATTGAGTAGATGCTCAGGATTGACTTTATTGAATTGAGTTCTCGTGATTGGAGCTCCTTTATCACCATGGTGCCCAAACTGGATGGAACCCAGAAACTGTGTGTGGACTACAGGTGGGTGAATGCAAAGCCAAGAGGGATTCATTTCATATTCCATGTTTGAAGGACTGCATCAAAAGCATGGGATGGTTGCAATTCATCACCAACATAGACTTGGCAAAGGGCTATTTGCAAGTACCTCTGACTGAGAAGGTGAAGGCGGTCATCGTTTGTGTGATGCTCCAAGGACTTTATCAGATCAAAGTTAAGGCATTCAGGACGAAGATGCCCCCATTACAGAGAGAAGAAAGCACTGGGGTCCATCCTGGTGCCTTCCACCAAGGAAATTTAGGGTGGTCTCCAGTTTTTCTGAATCCCTCTCTCCTGATACTGGTGCATCTCAAGGGCAGCGGGCAGGACAGGGTGGCATGGCGATGCCTGTGACAACAGTAAGTCGGATGGGACCCTCTGGCTCCAGGCCAATGGCATCAAAAGCCACACAGCATGGAAAGCAGCAGGCTGCCTGTTCACTGATGTGCATTCTGGGGAGGGCAGTGCATTCGACTCCAACCTTGCAAATGAGATTGAAATGAATGCAAATTAGGTTTCATAATCTTCTCGCCATTTCTGGATGAGATCCAGATCTCGCCGTGGTCCGTGCTTGGTTTGGGCTTCTACCACAATTCATCCAGTTTGCCCAGATCGGTGCCAACCACAACGCATGGAAAACTGTGATCCGAGTGTGTGTTTCATAATTCATATATGGTTATTGTCTGGCTCCTCTTTATTTTCTTCTCAAGCCACAACAGCCTTGGGAAAGGAGCAAGGCCCAGGATGAGGCATTTAAGGAGGTGAAACGGTAGTTGTCCCCTTCAGGGGTACTGATGCAATTCGACCCTTTGAAACCATTATTTGTCATCTGTGATGCATCGCTGTTTGGGATTGGGGTAGTCCTGTCTCATCAGATGAGCAACTGCTGTGAATGTGCAATTGCTGTGATGATGTGTGAGCTATTATCTGTCTATATGTTATAATAACCAAACTGTATATAAACATTCATGTCTGTATGTATAGATTAGTATTCTAGCATCTGACCACAGGTGGCGTGGTGTCAGGAGAACATTACTGGAAGACATCCATATGGGAGACAGAACCTGGATAGCAGGTACAGAGTCCAGTCGCATATTGAGCAGCACCTGAGTCAACAGTAATCAATACTAATTAATTATAGTTGTTTGTATTTAGCCGTCATATCCAACTGTAATCGTACCAGACATCATAGAAATCCTTTCATGTTTTAATTAGTTAATAAACAGTTCTGTTCATTTAGAAAGCCATATGTTCTCTGATCATTTCAACTACAAAGACCTTGCTATCCATGCATACAGGGAACATTACAATCGCCTTTGCCTCACGGATACTGGCTGGGATTCAGATCGAATAAGGACTGGTGGGGGCGGCACATGGCGCAGTGGGTAGCACTGGGACTGCTTTGCTGAGGACTCGAGTTCAAATCCCGGCCCTGGGCCACTGTCCATGTGGAGTTTGCACATTATAATAATAATAATCGTTTATTGTCACAAGTAGGCTTCAATGAAGTTACTGTGAAAAGCCCCTAGTCATCACATTCCGGCGCCTGTTTGGGGAGGCCGGTACGGGAATTGAACCCGCGCTGCTGGCATTGTTCTGCATTACAAGCCAGCTGTTTAGCCCACTGTGCTAAACCAACCCCATGTCTGTGTGGGTTCACCCCCACAACCCAAAGATGTGCTGGTTAGGTGGATTGACCACACTAAATTATGGTGGTGATAGGGCAGCACGGTAGCATGGTGGTTAGCATAAATGCTTCACAGCTCCAGGGTCCCAGGTTCGGTTCCCGGCTGGGTCACTGTCTGTGTAGAGTCTGCACGTCCTCCCCGTGTGTGCGTGGGTTTCCTCCGGGTGCTCCGGTTTCCTCCCACAGTCCAAAGATGTGCGGGTTAGGTGGATTGGCCATGCTAAATTGCCCATAGTGTCCTAAAAAGTAAGGTTAAGGGGGGGGTTGTTGGGTTACAGGTATAGGGTGGATACGTGGGTTTGAGTAGGGTGATCATTGCTCGGCACAACATCGAGGGCCGAAGGGCCTGTTCTATGCTGTACTGTTCTATGTAATTTGCTCCTTCATTGGGGAAAAAAAAATAATTGGGTACTCTAAATTTATTTTAAAAAAGGACTGGTGGTCGTACTTAGTGTGTAGCAGTTTCATCAATCCATCTATGGCCACCATTTCTTTATCGTCACTGATCACAAGCCGTTTCTGTGCCTCTTCCGTGAAGAAAAGGTATTCCCGCCGATAGCTTCCACAAGGATTCAGTGCTGGGCCTTGTTATTGGTTATTTACAAATACTCTTTTGAGCACCGCCCAGAGTCCCAGATTGCGCATGTTGATGTGTTGAGATGTCTTTTTTTGCAGAATGAATGCACAGGCTCCCCATGCGACGGATGAAGTGATCGCTATGCTGAATTTTATGGACTCCTTGCCATCACTGCATCGTGTATTTGTGACTGGACACAAACCGACCCCATACCTGCCAGGTTGCGGCACCTGATACTCGTCTATGGTGGCCAGCATCAACAGCTGCTAGGGGAGTTAAGGGTTTTCTCCTCGAAGTTCTCAGTGCTGACCATGGAAGATGGTATCCTCCTGTGGGGCATGAGGGTTGTTGGTCTGGCGAAGGGCCAGGCTGTCGTGTTGAAGGGCCTTCACAACCTGGAGCATCCAAAATGAATATGCTGGTGAAAATCTACGTCTTGTGGCCGGGCTCGGACACAAATATTGAGACATTGGCCCAGCAGTGCTTCACCTGTTAAGAGCACCAGAAGCTCCCCCGGTGGCACGCCTACACCTTTATAAGTGGCTGGGGCACCCTTGAGCTTGTGCACATGCAGATTTCTCCTGTCCATTCCTGGATTCAATGGCGGGTGCCCACTAAAATTAACTGGAGGTCCACAAGGTGGTGCCGATAACCTCCCGGGTGACCGTGGAGCGATTGAGCATTTCTTTTTCCACCCATGGGACCCGTAAGGTGCTGGTAACAGACAACGAGTAAGGAATTTGCCACTTTTGTGAAAATAAATGGGATTTGGCATGTCTGCACTACTCCATACCATCTGGGATCGAATGGCTTGGCAGAGAGGGCTATACAGACGGTTAAATGGACGAAAAAGAAACTGACATCGGGCTCAGTGGACATCAGGCTGGCATCTTTTCTATTCATATATTATATGACCACATCACATGCAGTGACTGGGGTGGCTCCCACTGAGATGCTATTGGGCCATACTCTTCGCACTTGGCTGAGTTTGATTATCCCAGACATCGGCACAAAGGTGCGGCAGAACCAAGAATTGCTGCCCATTTCGACGTCGACATCTTTGACAATTTGCAACTGACAACACGGTTTTCATTGATAACTTCAATGACGGTGCTCACTGGCCCTCAGGGAAACAGGACAAGTCTTTTACCAAGTTCAGGTCTGGGGGCAACTAGTGAGATGGCATTTGGATCACATTCACTCACGGAGGTTGCTCCCTCATGAGTGAACCGGAAGAAACCGGTCCTGGATCCTCCAGCTCTATTGTCGAACCAGCTTGCTGTGACACCTCTAGTCTCTCTCGACGTTGACATGCCCGAAGTTGCATCTTCCGACTCTGAAATGGAGATGCAGATCTCTGATGTTTCAGATGCTGATTCAACAGTTCAGCTGATCATCTACCATGATGTTCATAGAATCATAGAATTTACAGAGTAGAAGGATGCCATTCAGCCCATCGAGTCTGCATCGGCCCTTGGGAAGGGCACCCTACTTAAGCTCACACCTCCACCCTATCCCCATAACCCAGAAACCCCAGCAATGCTTTTTTGGACACTAAAGGCAATTTATCATTGCCAATCCACCTTACCCGCACATGTTTAGACAGTGGGAGGAAACCGGAGCATGCGGAGGAAACCCACTCAGACACGGGGAGAACATGCAGATTCCGGACACCAGTGAGCCATCTGGGAATCAAACATAGTGTCATAATATATGCATCAGTATATGATGGTGCAGACACACACTGACTGACACACTGCAAGACCAATCGACACACACAACACAGCAGCCAATCACTAGTTAGGGCACGGTCACTATAAAGCCAGAGGGCGCTAGTTTTCCCGCTCATTCGGGATGCAGCCTCTGAGACGGACAGAGCTCGCAGCTAGTAGCACAAACCTTCACCATGTGCTAACAGTTTAGACTGGTCAGGATAGGCACAGGTCTTCAGTTAATCTAATATAGTGTCGACCCAAAGTGCAAGTATGTTCAACAGTTCTTAGCTTAATAAAATAGTGTTGTACTATTACAAGTGTTGGTAGCCTGTCTATGTTACTGCTAAGGTAAACACAGTCTCCACAGATCCAGAGTACCCAACACATCACATAGGACCCTGGAAATGTAAAGCCACAGTCCTAACCACTGTGCTAAACGTGCCGCCCGCAGCAGACGCCATTCACCGGCGAGGTATACACTGACTGATCTGTCATATTAGATGCATGATCATTTGCAGGAGCTGAAGAGAGTGTGACATCCTCCACCTGCTCTTCCTTCTTCTCCTTATTGGTCATCGAGGAGATCTTCGGATTTTGCGGGGGGGGATTGTAATATCCCATACGCGACCTGCAGGGATGGGAATGATTGTCTTCCCCATGGTCCTCGCTGAGTTCGAGCTCCTCTGCTGGGGCGGGAGAACTCTAAATAACCAATGTGTAAAAGGTTGGCCATAAGGCACCCACCAGAGAGAGAAACCCCGTCGGAATCTACTGGGAACTATATTTACTCTGTTGTAAATTAATTTGCTGGGTGTGGCCTCTCCGTGTCCTTATTAAAGTGTACTTACAGCTTGTAATGGGTATAGAGGCCTTTTGACACAGTGGAAGTGCCCTTACTGCTGGACCAGATGCTCCATGTTTGAGTTCAATGCCAGGACTTGTTGGCCACTGAGGGAGCATTCATAACAATGTTCAACGAGCTAATAATCATCTTGGGAATCATTCCGGCATTTCCCCCACTATTCGCCAAAGAGTAAAAAACAGTATGTGGGTGTGAAGAGATGATTTAACAAATGGATATATACTTCCTGCCCACCATATTGGATAATTATTTATCCATTTAGCAACTGAGAAGCAGATATGGCTCAACTGAATTTCTAAACCTTAATGACTGCAGGTTTCAGTGTCGACTCTCAAAACAAAAGGCTCTTGTTTGCAACATTTTAAGCATAACATCAGTGTTTTTTAAAAGTTTATTTTAAAGTTACTTTCTAGTCTTGCGTATGTGGTGAACAATTTTAGAAATAATTACTATTCAAGCTTTATACAACATAGAACAGCATATCTTTTTCTCAGCAGGGTGCAAGCAGTATAAAAAGTGTAATTTTCTTTATTATTATCCTCATTAATAATTTGGTCTTCATACGATAGTTGAAAAACAGCAGAAGTGACAGCAGGCGTTTGAGTGATTGTTAACATGTGGGTGCCATTTTTAATAAAGTATTCTCTTTTTCTCATGTTGCATTCGTTAAAGGGAATGTCGAAAGTGCGAAATAATGGGATATTTTGCGATGTAGCACAAAGCAGCTTATTATTATGCCGAGAATACATCAGGTGAAACTGCAATCAATGGATATCTGGGGCAGGATTCTCTGACTCCCCGCCGGGTCGGAAAGTCACCGGGGGGGGGGGGGGGGGGGGGGGGGGGGGGGGCGTGTATCCCGCCCCCGCTGGCTGCCGAATTGCCTGGCACCAGGGATTTGGCGGGGGTGGGAATCTCGCCGCGCCGGTCGGCAGCTGCTAGCAGGCCCCCCCCCCCCCCCCCCCCGGCGATTCTCCGCACGCGATGGCCCAAGTGGCCGCCCGTTTGCAGCCGGTCCCGCCGGCATAAATTAGAGTAGGTACTTACCGGTGGGACCTGACTCCATGGGCGGTCTCCGGGGTCCTTGGGGGGGCACGGGTGCATCTGGCCCGGGGGTGTGCCTCCACGGTGGCCTGGTCCGCGGTCGGGGCCCACCGATCAGCGGGCGGGCCCGTTCGTGGGGGCACTCTATTCCTCCTCGTCGGCTGCTGTGGACCTCCGCGATGGCCGACGGAGAAATGAACCCCCCTGTGCATGCGCTGGGATGATGCCAGCACACGCTAGCGCTCCCACGCATGCGCCAACTCGCACCTGCTGGCGGAGGCCATTCGGAGCCAGTTGGCGTGGCTCCACGCCCCTTCCATGTCGGCCAGCGCGCAACAAACCACTCCGCCGCCGGCCTAGGCCCTGAAGGTGCGGAAGATTCACCAGGAAGTACCAGCTAAAAAAAGAGCGTGTCAGTCTAACCAATGATCCAGCAATTAGTCCATATCACCGTAGATAATGGAGCCTCAAGTGAATGACCAAGTGAATTTGAAATGTCACCACCATATCAAGCACTGAGTTCCAGACCCTATCGCCTTCTCTGTGAACAAAAATTGCTCCTCAACTCCCCTCTAATAATAATAATATTTATTGTCACAAGTAGGCTTACATTAACACTGCAATGAAATTACTGTGAAAATCCCCTAGTCGCCACATTCCGGCACCTCTTCAGGTACGCAGAGGGAGAATTCAGAATGCCCAAATTACCTAACAAGCACGTCTTTCAGGACATGCGGGAGGAAACTGGAGCACCCGGAGGGAACCCACGCAGGCACAGGAAGAGCATGCAAACTCCGCACAGACAGTGACCCAAGCCGGGAATCGAACCAGGGACCCTGGAACTGTGAAGCAACAGTGCTAACCACTGTGCTACTGTGTTTAATTCATGTACCAATTACTTTAAATCTATTTACCCCAGCTATTGACCTCTCTGCTAATGGAAATAGTTCCTTCCTATCCACATTACCTAGGCCCCTCACTTCATTTCCCCTCAGCCCCTACCCAATCTTTTGCTGTAACTAAAATTCTCAATTCCTGGCAATATTCTTGAATGCATTTGCTAAACTCTCACCAGTGAGATCGTAGCTTTTCTATTATATGGGGACCATGACTATGTGCAACAGGCTAGCTGTAGTGTAAACAGTGACTTATGCAGTTCTTTCATAATTTCCCTGCTCTTATACTCCAGGCCTCGACCAGTAAAGGGAATTATTCTGTTTACACTTTAGTCACCCTGTCTACCTGCCACCTTTAGGATTCTGTACACATACTCCAGGATCCCTTTGTTTCTCCACACCTCAAAATCCCACCAATTATTGTGTATTCCTTTGTATTTTTTATCATCTGCAATTTAATTTTCCACTTCTCCAAATAGAATTGCATTTTCCATTTTTCTGCCCACTTAACTAACCTATCAGAACTTCCTGCAGTCTACAGCTTTTTTCTTCACAATCAACCACACACCCAATTGTTTTATCACCTGCTAACTTCCTTAGCATGTCCCCTGTATTTAAGTCAAAGTCATTGATAAATCCCACAAACAGTAAGGGACAGCATACTAAGCCCTGTGGAGCCCCAGTGGAAACAGGTTCCTGTCATAAAAACACCCATCAAATTTAGTTCTTTGCGTCCTGTCGATGTGCCAATTTTGGATCCAACTTGCCACTTTCTCTTGGATCCCATGAGCTTTTAATTTACTGATCAGTTTCTCCAGTGGCACCTGACAAAAGCCATGCTGAAGGGGGAGATTCTCTGGAGACCCTGTGATGTGTCTCTCGGCAGACGGTGGGAACTTCTGGCCCCGCCGCTGTCAACGCGAATTCCCATTGAATTCACCCCACACCACCAGGAAACCACCCTGGTGATGCGCTATCGGCAGGAGAAGTAGATGCCTCTGGCGGTGAATAGCTGGAAGATCTCACCCAAAGTTTAAGTACATTATATCAAATGGTTACCATCATTGATCTTCCATGTTGCTTCCTCAAACATTTAAATTGGTTTACATGACCTTCCCTCAACAAATCGATACCTGCAATCCTTGCATCTGTGATGATTTATACTGTCACACAGAATCTTTTCCAATAATTTTCCTGTCACTGAGGCTAGGCTGACTAGCTTGCAGCTACATGGTTATTACAAATTCTGATAGTTTAAATAGTGGTACAACATTAGCAGTCATCCAGTACTACACCTGTATCCATAATGGATTAGAAAATGATGGTTAGAGCTTCTGCTATATCTTCCCCTACTTTTCTTAGCAGTGATCTGAGCTTAGTGCTTCCTGCAGAGCAAAACAAAAGGGGAAGCGAGAGCACTTAACTGTCTTTTATGTGGTCCAAGAGTTAGGGCGGCATGGTGGCACGGTAATTGGCACTGTTGCCTCATGGCACTGAGGACCCAGGTTCAATCGCAGTCCTGGGTCACTGTTCATGTGGCACTTGCACATTCTCCCTGTGTCTGTGTGGGTCTTACTCCCACAACCCAAAGATTAGCAGGCTAGGTGGATTGGCCATGCTAAATTACCCGTTATTGGAAAAAAATAATTGGTTATTCTAAATCAGTTAAAGAGCTGTCAATCATGGCTAAATGTTTATAACCATTGCAGTTTGTTTCACAGCTGGCTATTTGAAATCCATTCAAGCATGAAGGGAAACAATCCAGACAGCTGGGTGTGTGATGAAGCTGTCAATCAGAGCCTAGTAAAATCAATTACACATAGAAATGAAAGAAAGGCTTTCAGATCAAAGATCTGAGGGGGATGTGGTTTTCACTTTCCAGGAATTGACAGATGCTGCTTCCTCTGCCTGAGACAGAAGGCGCATTGCACAGGTGAGTTTTAAAACAGTGATTTTTTCACTGTCTCTGGGTATGATCTACCCAAATCTAAGTGTGGTAGTGAGCGGGAACCGCTGGGTGTTTCCCGACGGCCAACCAGGCAAGGTCGTCACCGGTATCTTATGATAATTAAGATACTTAATGATTCCCCAAGGGCTTTACGCCGCAAATTACTGTCCCGCCAATTAATTTGCCGGGACCGCGCCCGGCTGCTAACGAGGGGGAGCAGCAATTAAAACGATCCCGCAGATCAAAGCCCTGAAAGCACACCGCACCCATACTCGGGCGTGTTGCCCATGCCTGTTCCCCACCATGCTCCACCTGTGATGAATGAAGAGTTCAGCTCATGATGACTCCCTCTGTGTCCCTTCATGAAAAGTTGGCACACAATCGGTGGGAAAGGGCCCAGATGGGTGGCGGATTGCTGTACCTGACAGTCCTCACCCACTACATCTCGGAGGAGAGCTCCGAGGATGCCACCCTTGAGGCAGCGCGGATGTCATCCCCACCCTCCACCAGCGCAGAGACACACACCTCGGTGGGTGAAAGTAGTGGTCAGGCTTCTGGGACACAATCTGATGAGCACCACACAGTTGCAGATGCACATCAGGTGGAGGCAGGAACATCCAGGGGAGCCGTTGGAACTCTGCTGCATCCCAGGACCCAGTCAGATGCTGAGCCTCTGGACCAGGCTATCAAGGGTGTGGCTGTGAGATTCAGAGGGGGATGTCAGTGACACTCTAGCGGGTCCATAGCTGTTGGAGGAGTCCCAGAGGCTAACGGCGCAGGAGATAGGCTAGGCAATGTGTGGCACCGAGGACAACACTGCTAGGGTGGCGAGTGCAGTGGAGAACCTGGAGCATGATGTCAGCACCATGAGTGGTGGTGTCTAAGGCATGGTTCAGTCAGTGACAGCCATGGCTGAGCGCCTCGACAGCATGTCCACTGGGGGATGCATCCTTGACACAGATGGATCTTTCCAGTCTCAGATGGGCATTGACAAAGTGCTGCAGAGTGTGGTGAATGTATAATATGTATAATTCACACTGTGCATCACTGTGTCCCTGTGGTACCTGTGGGTGTCTGTGAGCCATTGCACGGCTCTGCCCACAGGGGGAGATGAGGAGCTTGTACAGGGCTCCACCCTTGGCTCCGCCCATGGCTCCGCCCATGGCTCCTCACACTACCGGAAGTATATTGCGCTGCAGTCTTGTGAGCCTGCCCTCAGTTCTTCTGGTCGCAGGCAGGCTCAGTTGTAAGTCGATTAAAGCCACAGTTTACTTCTACTTGTGTCTTGAGTGAATTGATGGTCGCATCAATTTAATCGACTTAAAAAAACCACCATGGAATCAGCCCTCAAACCTGATCGACTGGAACTCAACCCGCAGGCCGCAGAAGCGAAGAAAATCTTTCTACATTGGCTTCGGTGCTTCAAGGCCTACCTGGCTGCGTCGACTACCTCCGCGGTTATGGAAGAGCAGAAACTCAGTCTTCTACACGCACATGTGAGCCATCGCATTTCTACTCAACTCGATAGCTCCGACTCGTAAACCGAAGCCCTCGCAATATTCGACCGTCTGTACGTGCGGCCTGTAAGTGAAGTTTATGCGCGGAATATTTTTACTACCCGCCGCCAGCACCCCACAGAGTCGCTAGAGGACTACCTGCGCGACCTAAAAGCTCTTTTACGGGAATGTAACTTCCAGGCTGTAACTGCCTCCCAGCATATGGAACTCGCTGTCCGTGATGTGTATGTTGCAGGTGTCCGGTCCAACTACGTGAGCCAGTGTCTCCTCGAAAAAGGGGCCCAGGAGGACACAGTAACGCTAGCAACCTCGCTGGAGGTTGCTTTCCAAAGTTTGAACTCGTTCCCAGCTGACGACACACGTCGTGGACCCCCGACCAGAGACAATGTGTGTCGGTCCCAGGCCCAGGCCTGCGCCGCACGGCCGTCCACCCACCACGGAGTGCCATCTTGCCACTTTTGCGGTCAGCCCCAACACCCATGGCAGCAGTGTACGACCCACAACACGACCTGCAGCAGCTGCGGATGAAAAGGACACTTTGCAAAGGTATACCTGGCTAAAACTAAATCCTCAAACTCTACCGCTATCCAGAACAATCGCCCCTCCAACCCGCAGGCCCGCAGACCCCGCAATGTGGCAGCGTGTCTGCCTTCTCCGCCTCTGCACGACATGTGCGAGTCATGGGGGCCGCCATTTTGGGCGCCATCTTCCTCACCAACCGCCACGTGCGATCCACGGGGAGGCCATCTTGTACGCCACCTTCCTCGCCGCCCGCCACGTGCGATCAACGGGGGCCGCCATCTTGGCCATCACCCGATATGCATATCGATGAATATGATCTCCGTGGACAGTCATCACGGGGCCACTCCAGCACCGCTGATCAAGCCACTGACTACCCGCAACTCAACGCAGTCACTTTGGACCAGTCGCGGCCAAAGCACCTCAGAAGCTCAATGATGTCCGTTCAGGTCAACGGATACAAGACACCGTGCCTCGTTGACTCCGGGAGCACCGAGAGTTTCATTCATCCAGACCTGGTAAGACGCTGTTCACTCCCTATCTTTCCAGCACGGCAAACTCCCTCGCCTCGGGATCGCACTTGGTCCAGATACAGGGGCGCACCGTTGCGACATTAACGATACAGGGCGCCAACTACTCCAACTTCCAATTGTATGTCCTCCCAAACCTCTGCGCCCCTCTCCTACTCGGGTTTGATTTTCAATGTAATCTTAGAAGCCTAACACTCAGCTTCGGCGGACCCCTGCCCCCCCCCCCCCCCCCCTCACTATATGCAGCTTAGCGACTCTAAAAATCGACCCCCCTCTACTCTTCGCTAATCTCACTGCTAACTGCAAACCAGTAGCCACTCGCAGCAGGCAGTATAACCTGCAGGACAGGGTATTTATTAGAGCCGAAGTCCAGCGGCTGTTACGTGAGGGAGTCATAGAGGCCAGGAACAGCCGCTGGAGAGCTCAGGTGGTGGTCGTCAAGACCGGGGAAAAGTTCCGGATGGTGGTTGATTACAACCAGACCATTAATCGGTTTACGCACCTCGTTGCGTACCCACTCCCCAGAATTGCAGACATGGTCAACCAGATCGCCCAGTACCACATCTTCTCCACGGTGGATCTGAAGTCTGCATACCACCAGCTCCCAATCCATCCGGAGGACCGCCACTACACGGCGTTCGAGGCGCATGGCCGCCTCTTCCACTTCCTCTGGGTCCCCTTTGGCATCACGAATGGGGTCTCGGTGTTCCAATGAGCAATTGACCGAATGGTGGACCAGTACGGGATGCGGGCAGGGCCGGCTCAAGGTACCGGCAACTCGGGCAGTCGCCCGGGGCGCCATGTGCTAGGGGGCGCCATCAAGGAGTGCGTGACAAAGACAAGGAAATTTCCACAACCGTCAGCTTGTACACGTCACCTAAGGTGGGTCGCAGGCGGCTGAGGACGCAGGCATAGTGATCGTCTTCATCTATAAGACTTTGCATATCAACATGCTTCACAGCTCCAGGGTCCCAGGTTCAGTTCCCGGCTGGGTCACTGT
Source organism: Scyliorhinus canicula (assembly GCF_902713615.1). Classification (NCBI taxonomy): domain Eukaryota; kingdom Metazoa; phylum Chordata; class Chondrichthyes; order Carcharhiniformes; family Scyliorhinidae; genus Scyliorhinus; species Scyliorhinus canicula. The sequence continues at coordinate 136,792,879 of NC_052151.1, read as the reverse complement.
CTGTGCGGAGTCTGCACGTCCTCCCCGTGTGTGCGTGGGTTTCCTCCGGATGCTCCGGTTTCCTCCCACAGTCCAAAGATGTGCGGGTTATGTGGATTGGCCATGCTAAATTGCCCGTAGTGTCCTAAAAAAGTAAGGTTAAGGGGGAGGGGGGGGGTTGTTGGGTTACGGGTATAGGGTGGATACGTGGGTTTGAGTAGGGTGATCATTGCTCGGCACAACATCGAGGGCCAAGGGGCCTGTTCTGTGCTGTACTGTTCTATGTTCTATGTGGCGTAGGTCAGGTGAGAGTGGAAGGTGTGGGTGGGGTGGGGTCGCCTGGGTTGGGCATAAGCCACATCAGTTGTCTTTCTGTTTCTTGAGACTGTGGACCGTCTGATTACTTAAACTTGTCAGGACTCAAGACCAGGAGCTGCATAGGCTAGGCAGCACAACTGCTGAAATGTAAGTAAATTATTTCATAATTTTTATGAAGTATTTATCTGACTGTTTTTAATTTATTTTACAACGCAGTGTCTATTTTTACGTGACCGTAAATCATTTTCTGTTGGCTATTTTTACTTGAATTCCGGTCAAGTCAAGTGCGGCACCCACGTAAAAATACAGCCCCTGGGCTAGGAAGCTTTTTTTACGTACCACAGACGATTTTACAAACAGGTGTAATCTCGATGTGAATATAGCTATTAGGTACACTTCTACCATTAAGTCGATGTTAGTAAGAAATAATATTTCAGAAAAACCAAATGCTGGTGTATACCGTGTAATATAGACGAAACTGGGAGTATTTAGTTATTAGATTAAAAGAACATAAACGTGACATGCCTAACTGCAACACAAGTAATGCTAACTTTGTTCATGCTTATGATAATGATTAATGACCATCAAACTTACCGGAACTCTAGTGAAATGATTGTCAAATGTAATGGTTACAAAATACGAAGAATTTTAGAGTATGTATTCAAAGCTACAAAAATTATAATTTAACAGAAGGTATGTTTAAACTAGACCGTTTCTCGAGATCCTTGGTAATCAGGTCAATGTTTTCCAGCATCTGTTCATTTGTTCATACTTTTTATTAGGAGAAAATTTGTTACAGCTACAGTTTTTATCATCGTGAACTTACGGAATATAGTATGCTTCTCAGTTTGTTCAGATTCTGTACAGATTTGAATGCCTCGATTTTGTAATATTGTAATAAACTCTTTATTCTACATTTTCAGTTTTCCTCCTTGTGAAAATTTTTAAAAATTATACTTGTAAGGGCGCCGAAGTTCAGCTTGCCCGGGGCGCCAGCAACCCTAGGCCCGGCGCTGGCTGCGGGCCACGTTACCGTACTTGGATAACGTCACCATCTGCGGCCATGACCAGCAGGACCACGACGCCAACCTCCACCGATTTCTCCAAACCGCCGAAAAACTCAACCTCACATACAATAAGGAGAAATGCGTTTTCCGCACAACCAGACTAGCCATCCTCGGCAATGTCGTGTAAAACGGGGTCCTAGGACCCGACCCTGACCGTATGTGCCCCCTCTTACAACTCTCTCTCCCTCACTGTTCCAGGGTCCTCAAGAGGTGCCTTGGATTTTTCTCCTATTACGCCCAGTGGGTCCCCCAGTATGCAGCTAAAGCCCACCCACTATTTAAGACCCCACTCTTCCCACTGTCAGCCAAGGCCCGCCAGACCTTCAACTGCCATGCGCGCCATGCGCTGCAAAGCCGCCATGTGCGCGGTGGATGAATCCATCCCCTTTCAAGTGGAGAGCGACGCCTCAGAGGTCGCTCTCACTGCCACTCTGAAACAGGCAGGTAGGCCAGAAGCTTTCTTCTCCAGAACACTCTCCGCTTCAGATCTTCAACACTCCTCAGTCAAAAAAGAAGCTCAAGTCATTGTGGAAGCCGTACGGCACTGGAGGCACTACCTCGTAGGTAGGAGGTTTACCCTCATCACCGACCAGAGATCGGTTGCCTTCATGTTCGACAACTTGCAAAGGGGAAAAATTAAAAACGATAAAATCTTGAGGTGGAGGATTGAACTCTCCACCTATAATTATGATATCATATACCGTCCGGGGAAGCTCAACGAGCGCCCAGAATCCCTGTCCCGTGGCACATGCGCCAGCGCGCAAGACGACCGATTACAGGCTATCCACAATGACTTCTGCCACCCGGGGGTCACCCGGCTCACCCACTACATCAAGGCCCGCAATCTGCCTTTCTCCACCGAGGAGGTAAAAGCTGTCACGAGGAATTGCCCGATCTGCGCGGAGTATAAACCGCACTTCTATAGACCAGGCAAGGCCCACCTGGTAAAGGCTTCCTGGCCCTTTGAACGACTGACCATCGATTTCAAAGGGTCCCTCCCCTCGACCAACCATAATGTGTACTTCCTCAATATCATAGACAAATTCTCCCACTTCCCGTTTGCTATCCCGTGCCCCGATATGACCTCCTATACAGTCACCAGAGCCCTGCACAGTGTTTTCACCCTGTTCGGTTTCCCTAACTATGTCCACAGCGACAGGGGTTCGTCCTTCATGAGCGACGAACTGCGTCAGTACCTGCTCGATAAGGGCATCGCCTTGAGCAGGACTACCAGCTATAACCCCAGGGGGAACGGGCAGGTGGAGAGGGAGAACGTGACGGTCTGGAAGACCATCCTACTGACCCTACGGTCCAGGAATCTCCCGACCTCCTACTGGCAGGAGGTCCTCCCCGTCGCGCTCCATGCAATTAGGTCCCTCCTGTGTACGGCCACTAATCAGACGCCTCACGAGCGATTATTTGTTTTCCCTTGGGGCACTACCACGGGGGCCTCGCTTCCATCCTGGTTGAGGACAGCGAGTCCGGTTCTCCTCCGGAAGCACATCCGGACATATATAATGGACCCGCTGGTGGAGAGGGTACTATTACTACACTCAAACCCCTACTACGCCTTTATCGAACACCCCGTCAGCCGGCAGGACACCGTTTCCTTCCGGGACCTGGTGCCTGAAGGATCCACCACCGCCACCACCGCCGAGGTACCCCTCACACCACACCCCACCCGACCCCCCACGCCCTGCGCCCCCGCGCCTACAGGTTTCCTGCGCCCTCTTTCTCCCGTCACACCGGTCAGGAACGAAGCTCTGAATGAACCACCCCTGGAGTCCACCCTCAGAGTCACACCGGACATCAGCAAAGAGCCATCCGTAGCGGCTGCAACCCCGGTGCTCCGCCGATCCCAGCGGACGATTCGGGCACCGGACCGACTCAATCTGTAGACTCGTCACCCCCGCCGGACTTGATTTGTTAACAGGGGGTGAATGTGGTGAATACGTATAATATGTATAATTCACACTGTGCATCACTGTGTCCCTGTGGGCTCCAGCTGTGAGCCCTGGCGCGGCTCTGCCCACAGGGGGAGATGAGGAGCATGTACAGGGCTCCACCTTTGGCTCCGCCCATGGCTCCGCCCATGGCTCCTCCCACTACCGGAAGTATAAAGCGCTGCAGTCTTGTGAGCCTGCCCTCAGTTCTTCTGGTCACAGGCTGGCTCAGTTGTAAGTCGATTAAAGCCACAGTTTACTTCTACTCGTGTCTTGAGTGAATTGATGGTCGCATCACAGAGCATGTCCCAGACTCTGGAGGACCTGTCCCAGTCTCAGGTGAACCTTTCCCAGGTGCTCCTAAGCAGGCCCGCTCACAGAGGGGCATCGCCGAGGACATCAACACCATGGTGTGGACATTAGGGATCCATCAGGGCTTGCAGAGCCTGATGGGCTGAACCCAGTTGCCCCTCTGACCCATGTTGACACCCCAGGACCCTATGGGCACCGATTGGGAGGAGAGGATACTGGAGGCTGACCCGGAGCCACGACTGCAGTCGCCAGTTCTCCTCCCCATGAGAACTGCATGTCTTGGGGTCAGCGTGTGGAACAGGATTGCAAAGCAAAGCATCTGCCACTACCAAGTCAGCAGGGGACCTCCAGCGCCAGGCCCTCGAGGGGACGCCCGCCAGGGGCATCAAAGGCCTCAGGACTCGGTAAGCAGTAGTCTGCCTCCACCTCTGATGTGTATCCTGGATGCAGCAGTAGAGCATGGAGGGCTAATCACATTGAGGATCACTGAAAGGGCACTATGGAGTTGGGGAGGCAGCACCATTGGTAGCTCAGGCAGTTAGGGTCTCAATTGTTCACCATTAAAACACGTTACACCCGAGACATGTGAAGCCTCCATCACGCTATCCCACTCCGTGGGCTGGCCTGCACCCCCCTCCCCCAGTTGCCCTCCTCCTTCCCAGGCCAAAGCCCCCTGTGCTCCCTGCTATTGGACCTGGGCACTGCCTTTCCCAGTCAAGGCAGAACAAGTGAAAGTGATGGGTGTGAGCGCGCACTCAGCAGTCAGACAAGAATCAGACTGTGGCACAGATTGAGGAGTGCCAGAGCTTAGCTCACAGCAGGTTATCATAATCTTCCAGCCTTATATATTAACCCGTTTACAGTGCCAACATACGCCATTATCCTGGAGTGATGTAACTGACCCTGGAAGGGTGATGAGGAGGGGTGCAGGCCACCTGGCCTGCCAACAGCACCACGAGGGCAGCTTCCACGGGGTCCATAATATCACTCATAACGTGACATCCGTAAGGAATTGGAGAGGGTGAGAGGCTGACCATCAGCTATGGTTTTCACCCCGGACCCGCGGGTCCCCCATGCCTCCCCTACCCTCACATCCCCTGCCGTCCCTCATGGTGCCACCCAACATGCCCCGCAGACTCAACTCCAGCCGCAGCTGTGACACCTGGGCAACATCCTTTTCAGGCAGGGTTTCTGTAATGGGGGCTTCCAGGCGCGGTTTCTCTAATTGGGAGCTTCCAAGCAGGGGTCTCTGTAATGGGTTGGGGTCTATATAAAGGGGGGTTTCCAGGCAGGGGTCTCTGTAACGGGTTGGGGTCTATATAATGGGGGCTTCCAGGCAGGGGTCTCTGTAATGGGTTGGGGTCTATATAAAGGGGGGCTTCCAGGCAGGGGTCTCTGTAACGGGTTGGGGGGTCTATATAATATGGGGCTTCCAGGCAGGGGTCTCTGTAACGGGTTGGGGTCTATATAATGGGGGCCTCCAGGCAGGGGTCTCTGTAACGGGTTGTGGTCTATATAATGGGAGCTTCCAGGCAGGGGTCTCTGTAACGGGTTGGGGTCTATATAATATGGGGCTTCCAGGCAGGGGTCTCTGTAACGGGTTGGGCTCTATATAATGGGGGGCTTCCAGGCAGGGGTCTCTGTAACGGGTTGGGGTCTATATAATGGGGGCTTCCAGGCAGGGGCCTCTGTAATCGGTTGGGGTCTATATAATGGGGGGCTTCCAGGCAGGGGTCTCTGTAATGGGTTGGGGTCTATATAATGGGGGCTTCCAGGCAGGGGTCTCTGTAACGGGTTGGGGTCTATATAATGGGGGCTTCCAGGCAGGGGTCTCTGTAACGGGTTGGGCTCTATATAATGGGGGGCTTCCAGGCAGGGGTCTCTGTAACGGGTTGGGGTCTATATAATGGGGGGCTTCCAGGCAGGGGTCTCTGTAACGGGTTGCGGTCTATATAATGGGGGCTTCCAGGCAGGGGTCTCTGTAACGGGTTGGGCTCTATATAATGGGGGGCTTCCAGGCAGGGGTCTCTGTAACGGGTTGCGGTCTATATAATTGGGGGCTTCCAGCGGGGTGTAATGGTGGGGGGGGGGGGGGGGGGGGGTCTTGTGGTGGTCTATTTTTTGGAGTGGACTCTGGTCAGTGTCTCTCCAATGGCAGATTTCTGGTTGGGGTCTCTGATGGGGGGCTTTCAGGTGCGAGTCTCTCTTATGGGGATGTCTGGGATGGCAGAATTTGCATTGTGGAAGGGAGGTTGGCCCTCTGATGGACATTGGGGGCAACTCCCTTAAAGAGTTATTCCCTTGGCCCACCATGAGGTCCCCGGTGCCAGTGCCATGCTATGAAATACCTGCACCAATTCTCACCCACATGACTCGCAGCCCAGAGGACCGGAGATTTACACAGACTTGGATAATCCAGTGCCCAGCCCTTTAATAGGTTTCAAATTGGTCAATTTGGCCTATTTGCAACTTCCCGCTGGCGCAGAGTGTGAACTTCGATGCCGCCGTCAGCAGGGAACTGGAGCATTGGAACGGACCGGCGTTTTTTTGCTCGCTGTCGGATTCTCCGCCACATTGGGAACTCCACTAACGCCGGCGGGCAGCGAAGAATCTAGCCCAATGACTAGCATTTGTCAATGATCTTTTAAGGTCTAAATCGTATTCAACTTACATCAAAAAGAGTAATAATTCTCATATGGTACTTGATTATAACTGAGAAAGGTGACAGTTTCAGAATATTTTCTGGTGTGTTCAGCAAGGGTAGGGCTCAGCTTAATAATGGTGAACTGCACTTCTACAAAAAATTCGCAACAGCGCTGGCCTCGCACCTGCGGGAGATGTTCACAGACTCGCTAGCTAGGGGCACACTGCCACCCACGTTAGCACAGGCCTCAATCTCGCTGATACCTAAGAAAGACAAAGACCCAACGGAATGTGGGTCATACAGACCCATATCTCTGCTGAACACAGACGCCAAAATACTGGCCAAAATCCTAGCCAAAAGACTAGAAGACTGTGTACCTGAGGTGGTCACAGAGGACCAGACGGGCTTCGTCAAAGGTAGACAGCTTACCGCGAACATCAGGCGCCTGCTGAACATGATAATGACCCCCTCCGGGGAGAGAACACAAGAGGTGATCGTCTCCCTGGATGCAGAAAAGGCCTTCGACAGAGTCGAATGGAAATACCTCATAGAGGTACTGGAGCGGTTCGGGCTTGGAACAGGGTTCACCGCTTGGGTAAAGCTCCTATACAACGCTCCCATGGCGAGTGTACGGACCAACAATACCAACTCCCAATACTTCCAGCTGCACAGGGGCACCAGACAAGGATGCCCACTGTCCCCGCTGCTGTTCGCACTAGCAATCGAACCGCTAGCAATCGCGCTCAGGGCAGCAAAAAATTGGAGGGGGATCCGAAGGGGAGGTAGAGAGCACAGAGTCTCACTCTATGCGGATGATCTGCTCCTCTATATCTCGGACCCACAAAGCAGCATGGACGGAATCATAGCGCTCCTGAAAGAGTTTGGAGCCTTCTCGGGCTACAAACTCAACATGAGCAAAAGTGAGATCTTCCCAGTACACCCGCAAGGGGGGGGGGGGGGGGGGGGGGGGCGGGAGGGGGGGGGGCAGCACTAAAGGGCCTGCCGTTCAAACAAGCCCAAAATAAATTCCGCTACCTGGGGATCCAATAGCCCATGACTGGAAAGGGATCCACAAATGGAACCTCACCAGCCTGACGGAGGAAGTTAAAAAGGACCTGCAAAGATGGAACACACTCCCGCTCTCCCTCGCGGGGAGAGTCCAGACGATCAAAATGAACGTACTGCCCAGGTTCCTTTTCCTGTTTAGATCCATTCCGATCTACATCCCCAAGGCCTTTTTCAAAGCGCTGGACAAACATATCATGGCGTTCGTATGGGGGGGTAAAAATGCTAGGATCCCAAAGAAGGTCATACAAAAACAAAATCCAGGGGGGGGGCTAACCCTCCCGAATCTACAATTCTACCACTGGGCGGCAACAGCCGAGCGAGTAAGGGGATGGATCCAGGAGCCAGAAGCCGAGTGGGTGCGTGCGGAGGAGGCCTCCTGCATGGGAACCTCCCTCCAGGCCCTCGCCACGGCAGCACTCCCATCCCCACCCAAAAAACACTCCACCAGCCCAGTGGTGACAGCCACCCTCCAATCCTGGAACCAACTGCGGCAGCAATTTGGCCTGTACAAAATGTCGGACAAGGCTCCCATCTGCAACAACCATAGGTTCAAACCAGCACTGACCGACGCCACCTTCAAAAGGTGGAGGCAGGACGGGGGGACACTGACAGTCAGGGACCTATACACGGACGACAGGATCGCAACACTGGACGAACTGACAGAGAAATTTCAGCTAGCTGGCGGGAACGAGCTACGGTACCCGCAGCTCAAAAACTTCCTACGAAAGGAGACAAGGACGTACCCACAACCGCCACGACAGACACTATTGGAAGACCTACTGGACGCAAGTATCCTAGAGAAAGGGAACTGTAGTGACATGTATGACCGACTGGTAGATAGGGACGACACCGTACTGGACGCAATAAGAAGGAAATGGGAGGACGACCTGGGGATGGAGATAGGGTGGGGACTCTGGAGCGAAGCACTGCATAGGGTCAACTCCACCTCCACGTGCGCAAGGCTCAGCCTGACGCAACTAAAAGTGGTACATAGACCCCACTTAACGAGAAACCGTATGAGTAGGTTCTTCCCGGAGGTGGAGGACAAATGTGAGCGGTGCCAGAGAGGCCCGGCCAACCACGCCCACATGTTCTGGTCTTGCCCCAGACTTGTGGAGTACTGGACAGCCTTCTTCGAGGCTATGTCCAAAGTGGTGGGGGTGAGGGTGGAGCCATGCCCGATAGTGGCGGTCTTCGGGGTTTCAGACCAGCCAGATCTATTCCTGGGGAGGAGGGCGGACACCCTTGCCTTTGCCTCCCTGATTGCCCGCCGTAGAATCCTGTTTGGCTGGCGGTCAGCAGCACCACCCAGAGCTGCAGACTGGCTGTCCGACCTCTCAGAATCTCTCCAAATGGAGAAAATCAAATTCGCCATCCGAGGGTCGGACGACGGCTTCCACAGAATGTGGGAGCCATTCATGCAACTGTTCCGGGACCTGTTTGTGGCCAACGTACATGAGGAAGAATAGTCGGGTGGCCAAGAACCAGGGGAAAATGGACGGGAATCGGGGGAAGGTAGCCGGGGGGGAGGGGGGGTGGGGGGGGGGGGGGCTACGGGCTCGGTATGGGGGTTTGATGGCAAGCCAAGGCCCAAAACCAAATATAAATAAATGCCTATAAACATGTGCCTCGGCCATATTGGGGAATGTAAAATATGTATGCTGGCTAAAGGGGGCGGCCACAATTATTGTTATGAAGATGCTTACCTGTAAATATTCATGTTAAATTTTTGTGTTTTCCTTTTTTTTTCTCTCTCTCTAATAACTTGTAATTTGTCATATATAAAATATGAAAACTCAATAAAAAAACATTTATAAAAAAATAATGGTGAACTGCAGATGTGATTGGTTGAGGTTATGAGGAATCTTTCAGGACCACCAACCAATTGTCTCAACAAAATGATGCTGTACAACATACACAAGGGGCGGGATTCTCTATTGCCCGACGCCGATATCGTAATTAGCGATGAGGCGGAGAATCCCTTCCAACGACCAAAATCGGGGGCAGCGCCGGTTTGATGCCAGTTTCTGAGTCTCCGCTCCCTCCGAAATGGCATCATCGCACGTTGCACGCCGTTGGAACTGCGTTGGCGCATCATCGGAAGGCCTTCCTCTGATGCTTCGCCTGCGATAGGTTGAGTTTCCAGCCGTGTGGTTGACGTGTGGTCTGAGCTGTTGGGAACCCGGCGTGGTGGCAGCAGACTGTGTCCAGCGCTGCCACAGTCGGCCGAGAGTCGTTCTGCTGGCCAGGGGGGGCTTCCATGAAGGATGTGGAACTGGCGAGGGGTGGCTAGGGGTTTTCCTGTGGGGCGGCATTTGGCAGGTTTGGTCCACGCACGGCCGGCGCCATGTTATATGGAGTGATCGCTGCAGGTCATCACCGTGCGTATTCTCCTGCCATTGTTTGCGCAAGAGCCGGGAGTTTTACTCGACGCCGCTGCTAGCCCCTCAGTGGTCCCAGAATCAGTGAGGGTTCACCGCCGATTTTAGCGTCGTAAAATGCCACAGTTCACACGCCGACATCGCCACTTAGCTGCACAAACGGAGAATCCAGCCCAAGATCTTAATGACTGGATGGAATGACTTGGAGCAAAGGTGGAAAGAAGTGTTGATTTATGTTAAAAGAAGACTGATGCAAATTGTGAAAAGCTACAATTCTACTTTCAATTAATTCCTCAGGAGAAACAAATCATGTTGCCTCTCATGCTTAAATGGGGAAAACTGTGTTGCAGGGAATTGATACTTCCCCAGCTATGGTAGAACCACCATCTGCTTCATGTTGGCTCTTAAAATACAAGTTAGTCATCAAAAATTGGCAAATGAAGAGGCACCAGTAATGTTTATGTAACAGCAATGCTTAGCATAACAGATTGTAGGACAGGTTTTATCTAGACTCTTGCCACATCATTACTTGTAACATTTTAACATGCTTGCTCCATGTATAAGCTCAGATAAATTGCAGGACCAGTGCAAGACTTTAGGTAACAATGCCAAAATAATATCTTATCTATTTTCTTCAGCATTTAGGTTTTAAAGTTGATTCTCAAGTTGTGCGCAACACTGGAAATAGCATATTTATCATTTACCTTTGGTTAACTTGAGGAAATGGTGCTGGACCTTCTCCTTAAATTGCTATCTTTAAGTGTGATATTTTAGCTCCTACAATGGAATTAGGTCAGAAATTGCTGAATCATGGGTGGGATTCTTCGTCTCTGTGACTAAGGGCAGGATTCTCTGTTGCCCATCGCTGATATCGTAATCGGCGATCAGGCGGGGAATCCCTTTTGACGGCGAAATAGGGGGGCGGGGGGGGGGGGGGGGGGGGGGGGGGGAACGCCTATTTCGGATGCTCCATCCCCTCCAAAAACAACATAATAGGGGAGAACGCCGCACACCATTGGGACCGGCTCAGAACGTCACCTGAAGGACTTCCCCCAATGCTCCCACGCTGCACCACATGCGGGTACCCATACCAGCCACCATGGCTGGGTGACCTGGCCACTGAGGCCATCACTTGCCCAACCCCTGGGCTGCATGCACACTGTCATATTGTGTGGTTCCCCCCCTCCCCACCAAGTAGAAGGCCCCGCACAACCACTGAGAGGGAGAGAAGAAATGAGGGTGACCATCAGACCTGCGGCCTCACCGTGGCAAAGCAGAGGGCCCTGGCCATGGTTGGTGGCCCGGAGGAAAAGGAGGTCGCCAAGGTGGAGCTCGGCAGCAGGCAAGGAACTGAGACCCTGCTGAGTTGCGGTTCCCTCTGACACATGTGTCAAACCTCCCCCAACACCACCCCCACCACCGCACCATCCTCACCCCCACCCCACCGTCATGCCAACACCACTCTCACCCCTACACCACCCTTACCAACACCCATACCCTAACTCTACATCAACCATGCAACACACCCCACCCCCACGCCTACCCCCATCACCCCTGGGCCACGTTTAATCATGCGTCTTGCCTTGTGTCTTGGTACCCCCAGCCCCCCTCCCTCCAGCCAGAGCCCGCCCGTGTCCTGAGTAGTGATGGGAGCAGTTCGGACACCAGACTTCTACCCGAGACACAGCACACCCTAGATGGCACTGACTTTCCAACGCCCTTTGCCATCCCAGAGACACCCACCTCGGTTGGCCATGTAAGTGAAGAGGCTCCTGGGATACTCTCAGGTGCGCACCATACAGCTGATCCAGTACATCAGGTGGAGATAATAACTACCGAAGGGGCGGATGATCGGAGGGCAGTCCGACCCTAGGAACCAGCTGCCGTCCAGGTGGGTCTTGGGCTTCTGGAACAGACAGTCCCATCGATCCTGGAGATGCAGTCACAGAGCCAGGGGCTACATGAGAGGTTGTCAGAGAGATTCCAGCACCTACAGTTGCAGGAACAGGAGGTACTGCCAACTATGTGTGCCATCCAGGCCAATACTGCACAGGCGCCCGTCCGCGGTGAAGGCATTGGGGCGGCGATATGGCTATGGATCAGCATGTTGAAGGCCTAGAACATTCTATGTAGGTGCTGGCCGAGGCTCAGGACAAGGTTGCCGCCTCACTTGCGACTTTATGCCTGAGCCACCTGGAAATTGTAGCGGCGCTCCTGAGCCAGTCACAGCAGGGCATGGCTGGGAATGTTGGCGCATTGCCTCGGTGTTGCCCAACGTGGTGCAGAGAGAGGTGGCCCAGTCCCAGAGGGAGATGGCTCAGTTAGCTGCTGATGTGGCACAAACCCACAAGGTGATGGCGCAGTCTATAGGTGATGTGGCTCAATCCCACATGGAGATGGTCCATGGCTGCGAGCCTGCAGAACCTGGTCGGGACCAGAGCAGGCCTCCAGGACTGCAGCGGCAGGTGTCGGGGTAGCCTCAGGGGACAGCTCTGCTTGCATCCTTGTTCCTTGCAGTAGCCCAGGGGCCATCGGGCACCCCAATGGGGCCCATGCCGGTGACTCCCGCAGGGGAGGTGCCGGAACACTGCAGCACCTTGGACTCTCTCCCTCCTGTCCCTGGTGCACCTGGTGGGCAGCGGGCAGAACAGGGTGGCACCATGCTATCTGAGACACCCGAGCAGCAGCTGGGCCCATCCAGGGCCGGTCGCTCCAGAAGACGACTGCCAATGGGGACCCTTGTCACAGGGCGAGAATCACAGCAGGCCACCACCACTCATGCTGTACCATCTGGGGATCCACCTAGGCACAGTATTAGGGCTCAAAAGTCCAAAAAAGTAGACACTAGTTAAGTTGGCACCAGTGCAGTGCATAGTTTAGTTATAGGGTCTAGGGCACAAACCTGTAAATATTTGATGTGGAGATGCCGGCGTTGAACTGGGGTGGGCACAGTAAGACATCTTACAGAACCAGTTCCTTCATCAGGTGAGTGAAGTGGTGGGTTCCAGAAACATATATGTAGACAAAGTCAATGATGCAAGGTGATGCTTTGAATGCGAGTCTTTGCAGGTAATTAAGTCTTTAAGGTCCAGACGGAGTGACTGGAGAGAGGGATAATCACAGGTTAAAGAGATGTGAATTGTCTCAAAACAGGACAGTTGGTAGGATTTCACAAGCCCAGGCCAGATGGTGGGGGGTGAATGTAATGTGACATGAATACAAGGTCCCATTTGAGGCCGTACTCATGTGTGCTGAACTTGGCGATTCTGCGTAGTGGTGGTGTGGGGATGGCCTTGGCAAGATGTTCATCTTCATCGATGATGTGTTGAAGGCTGCAAAGAAGATGGTGTAGTTTCTCCGGGGAAGTACTGGATGGCGAAAGGTACTCTGTCAGTTGTGTCCCCGTTTGTCTTCTGAGGAGGTCGGTGCTCTTTTTTGCTGTGGTGCATTGGGGTGCCAGATGGCCCCTGGGCTACTGCAAGGAACAAGGATGCAAGCAGAGCTGTCCCCTGAGGCTACCCCGACACCTGCCGCTGCAGTCCTGGAGGCCTGCTCTGGTCACGACCAGGTTCTGGAACTGTTGATCAATGAGTCGAGCGTCGTATCCTGTTCTTACGAGGGCGTCTTTCAGCATCTGTAGATATCTGTTATGCTCCTCATTGTCTGAGAAGATCCTGTGTATACAGAGGGCTTGTCCATAGGGGATGGCTTCTTCAATGTGTTTAGGGTGGAAGCTGGAGAAGTGGAACATCGTGAGGTTATCCGTGGGCTTGCGGTAAAGCGAAGTGCTGAGGTGACTGTCCTTGATGGAGAGGATTGTGTCCAAGAATGCAACTGATTCTGGAGAGTAGTCCATGGTGAGTCTGAAAGTGGGATGAAAAGTATTGATGTCATTGTGTAGTCATTTTAGTGATTCTTCGCCATGGGTCTAAAGAAAAAAATTGTCATTGAAGTATCTGATGTATAAAGTTGGTTGAAGGTCCTGTGCGACGAGGAGGTCTTGTTCGAACTTGTGCAGGAATATATTGGCATATTGAGGTGGGCATTTGGTCCTCTTGGCTGTTCCGTGCGTCTGGATGAAGAACATGTGTCGAACGTGAAGACGTTGTGATCCAGAATGAAGCAGATGAGTTGTAGAATTGCGTCTGGAGATTGGCAGTTGTCAGTGTTGAGTCCTGAGGCTGTTGCAGCAATGTCGTTATCATGGGGATGCTAATGTAGAGTACCGAGACTCCATTGTGACAAGAAATATTCCTGGTTCAACTGGCCCATGGGTGGTGAGTTTCTATAAGACGTCCGCCGTGTCACGACAGAAGCTGGGGGTTCCTTCTACGATGGGTTTCAAGATGTCCTCGATGTAGCCAGAGAGGTTGTCACACAGGGTCCCATTGCGTGATACGATAGGACGGCCTGGTGTGTTGGCATTGTGTATTTTTGGGAACACCAACATCTTCTACTTGCTTTCAAACAACCGTGCAACCTCAAACAGACCATTGTTTGCAGCAGATTACCCAGCCTTCAGAACAGCGACCACGACACCACACAACCCTGCCATGGCAACCTCTGCAAGACATGCCAGACGATCGACATAGGTACCACCATTACCAGGTATACGGTATATACTGGTGCGACTCGGCCAATGTTGTCTACCTTGTCATAATATACATCCAGGTATATGATGGAGTGCAGACAGGCAGTGATTGACACACAGGATGACCAGTGAGCACACAGAACACAGCAGCCAATCACCAGACAGGACACGACCACTATAAAGCCAAAGGGCACCAGTTTTCCCATTCTCTCAGGATTCAGCCTCTGAGACAGTCAGAGCTCGTGAGCAGCAACTAGTACAAACACCATATGGTAATCAGTTAGTCTGGTCAGGCTAGCCCCAGATCTCCAGTCAAGTCAGCATAGTGTCAACCCACAGTTAAGCATGTATTATAGTTAGTTGTTCCATGGAATCGTGTTGCATCTCTTCAAGTGTTGGAAACCTGTCTCTCTCTACACTGCATCAAACGCAGTCACCCAGCATACCCAACACATCATACCTCATACACTGCAGGAAAGGATGTCCCGAGGTATGATATATTGGTGAGAACGTGCAGAAGCTGCAACAATGGATGAACATATGTAATGCGACAATTACCAGGCAAAAAGTTCCAGTCGGGGAACACTTCAGCAGTCAAGGACATTCAGCTCTGAACTTCGGGTAAGTGTTCTCCAAGGCGGCCTTCAGGACGCGCGACATTACGAGAATCACGGAGCAGAAACTGATAGCCACGTTCTGCACACATGAGTGCGGCCTCAACTGGGACCTTGGATTCATGACTCAATACATTCACCCCCACCATCTGGCGGCTTGCAAAATCCTACCAACTGACCTGGCTTGAGGCAATTCACACCTCTTTAACCTGTGATTATCCCTCTCTCCAGTCGCACCACCTGGATCTGTCAAGACTTAATGACCTGCAAAGACTCACATTCAAAGTATCATCTTGCATCATTCACTTTGTCTAAATATGTGTTTGTGGAACCCACCTCTTCACTCACCTGAGGACGGAGCTGCGCTCTGAAAGCTAGTGATTTGAAATAAACCTGTTGGATTTTAACCTGGTGTTGTAAGACTTATTACTTTATACATTTGTCCACAATAAACATCTATTATTACTGTTACAACGTGTCCTGAGGCTCTGTCTGATGGATGTGAGGAGTGGGCTGGTCTGGGCTGGCCAGAGGGGAAAGGGTAATGGGCAGACATTGTGGGGGGGGGGGGGGGGGGGGGGGGGTGCAGACTCTGAGGGGTCCATGTTTCCTACTCTCCTCTCCCACCCCTTGACCTTCACCACCACCCCAGGGAACCGATGGGATCATGTGATGTAATGATCAGCTCGCATGCACGGATCACCCAAGTGGACGTTGGAAAGTTGTACCGTGGGAAGGAATCACAGGTTGTCATACGATGTGGAGGGCCAGAGCTCATCGCAAAGCGGGTTGTCACCATCCTCCATCCCATTGACCAGACCCGGTGTTACTGCCAACCCAGGGTCCCCACCCCGTAGTGCGCCAGGGTCACCACCCTGTAGTATGCAGGTATGTATCATGGAGGGGGTTGCAGGTGGGGGTTGTCCAGGGGGCATGAGGGTGTGTGGGGTTGGGATGTGGAGTCCGTGCCCATGGCCAGTCCACCCCTCTACCCCCACCTCCAAACCGGTGAACCTGAAGGCGATGAGAGCAGCCCGTGCGCGTTGGCCTTGGCGCACATGTCGTGCGGCCTCCAGTGCCTGCCTTTGCTCCATGTTCTGCCCACCCTCTGCATCCTCCTTGTTGGACGAGGCTTGGCATTCCTGCACCTCCTCCAGCATTTAACTCTTCTGCTGTGTGTTGTTTTGGAGGACATAGCAGGCTGCCACAAAGCAGGTGACCCTTTCACACTTGAGGGCCCCTCTCGAGCGGTCTAGGCACCTGAACATGTCAGGAATCATCGAGTGTGTCAGGATGAAGGCTTCGTTCACATTGACCGGATATCGGGCGCAGAGGTGAATGATGCACAGCTGATGGTCACATATTAACTGCACGTTCATCGAGTGGAACCCCTTTCGGTTGGTGGAGAGCGGCCTGTCATCTGCACGTGCTCATAGGGGGACATGCATCCCATCAATCACCCCCTGGACCCAGAGCATCCCGTCGATAATGGCTATCCCCGCTGCCTGGGCATCCTGGCGGGCTTGGTCCACTGTGCACCGAGGTCTGTGAGATACCGGCCCCTCTCAGCGCCTGGAAGGACCCTGCCGTGTACAAGTTCAGGGCAACCGTCACCTTCTTGTCCGCTGGGAGCATGTGTCCTCCCCCATACTCTCACGGTGCCAGTTGTGCCTTCATTTGGCAGAGATGTTGCACTGTCTCTCTGTTCAGCTGGAGTCTTTGCCGGCATGCCCGGTTTGGCAGGTCCTTGAATAACAGGCTGTGCCGGTACACACGAGGCATCATGCGGTGCCTCCTTGGCATATCTGCCTCATTGCCCTGTTGGGTGGCTCGCTCTCCATTCTGGGCGTCTGCCAGCTGCCCCTCTGCTGCATGCACCACTGCTGCCGCTCCGCTGCTGCACGCACCACTGCTGCCTGCACCACTGCTGCCTGCACCACTGCTGCCGCTCCGCTGCTGCACGCACCACTGCTGCCTGCACCACTGCTGCCTGCTCCACTGCAGCACATTCCGCTGCTTCCGCTCCGCTGCTGCCTGCACCACTGCTGCCGCTCCGCTGCTGCATGCACCACTGCTTCCGCTCCGCTGCTGCCTGCACCACTGCTGCCTGCTCCGCTGCTGCCTGCTCCACTGCTGCACATTCCGCTGCTTCCGCTCCGCTGCTGCCGTTCCGCTGCTGCACGCACCACTGCTACCGCTCTGCTGCTGCCCACTCCGCTGCTGCACGCACCACTGCTACCGCTCTGCTGCTGCCCACTCCACTGCTGCACACTCCGCTGCTGCACGCTCCACTGCTGCACACTCCGCTGCTGCACGCTCCGCTGCTGCACACTCCACTGCTGCCGCTCCGCTGCTGCACGCACCATTGCTGCCGCTCCGCTGCTGCCGCTCCGCTGCTGCCTGCTCCGCTGCTGCCGTTCCACTGTTGCCTGCACCACTGCTGCCTGCACCACTGCTGCCTGCTCCGCTGCTGCACATTCCGCTGCTTCCGCTCCGCTGCTGCCGTTCCGCTGCTGCACGCACCACTGCTACCGCTCTGCTGCTGCCCACTCCACTGCTGCACACTCCGCTGCTGCACGCTCCACTGCTGCACACTCCGCTGCTGCACGCTCCGCTGCTGCACACTCCACTGCTGCCGCTCCGCTGCTGCACGCACCATTGCTGCCGCTCCGCTGCTGCACGCACCACTCCTGCCTGCTCTGCTGCTACCTGCTCCGCTGCTGCCGCCCCGCTGCTGCACGCACCACTGCCACCTGCTCCGCTGCTACCTGCTCCGCTGCTGCACGCACCACTGCTACCGCTCTGCTGATGCCGCTCCACTGCTGCACGCACCGCTGCTGCCGCTCTGCTGCTGCACGCACCACTCCTGCCTGCTCTGCTGCTACCTGCTCCGCTGCTGCCGCTCCGCTGCTGCACGCACCACTGCTACCGCTCCGCTGCTGCCGCTCCGCTGCTGCACACTCCGCTGCTGCACGCTCCACTGCTGCACACTCCACTGCTGCCGCTCCCCTGCTGCACACTCCGCTGCTGCATGCTCCGCTGCTGCACACTCCACTGCTGCCCCTCCGCTGCTGCACGCACCACTCCTGCGTGCTCTGCTGCTACCTGCTCCGCTGCTGCCGCTCCGCTGCTGCACGCACCACTCCTGCCTGCTCCGCTGCTACCTGCTCCGCTGCTGCCGCTCTGCTGCTACCTGCTCCGCTGCTACCTGCTCCGCTGCTGCATGTACCACTCCTGCCTGCTCTGCTGCTACCTGCTCCGCTGCTGCCGCTCCGCTGCTGCACGCACCACTGCTGCCACTCCGCTGCTGCCGCTCCGCTGCTGCCGCTCTGCTGCTTCCGCTCCGCTGCTACCAGCTCCGCTGCTGCCGTTCCACTGTTGCCTGCACCACTGCTGCCTGCACCACTGCTGCCTGCTCCGCTGCTGCACATTCCGCTGCTTCCGCTCCACTGCTGCACACTCCGCTGCTGCCTGCTCCGCTGCTGCACGGACCACTGCTGCCTGCACCACTGCTGCCTGCACCACTGCTGCCTGCTCCGCTGCTGCACGCACCACTGCTGCCTGCACAACTGCTGCCTGCACCACTGCTGCCTGCACCACTGCTGCCTGCTCCGCTGCTGCACGCACCACTGCTGCCACTCCGCTGCTGCCACTCTGCTGCTGCCGCTCTGCTGCTTCCGCTCCGCTGCTGCCTGCTCCACTGCTGCTTGCTCCGCTGCTGCACGCACCACTGCTACCGCTCCGCTGCTGCCATTCCGCTGCTGCCTGCTCCGCTGCTGCACGCACCACTGCTACCGCTCCGCTGCTGCCATTCCGCTGCTACCGCTCCCCTGCTGCACACTCCGCTGCTGCACGCACCACTGCTACCGCTCTGCTGCTGCCCACTCCACTGCTGCACACTCCACTGCTGCACACTACGCTGCTGCACACTCCACTGCTGCACACTACGCTGCTGCCGCTCCCCTGCTGCACACTCCGCTGCTGCATGCTCCGCTGCTGCACACTCCACTGCTGCCGCACCGCTGCTGCACGCACCACTCCTGCCTGCTCTGCTGCTACCTGCTCCGCTGCTGCCGCTCCGCTGCTGCACGCACCACTGCTACCTGCTCCGCTGCTACCTGCTCCGCTGCTGCACGCACCACTGCTGCACACTCCGCTGCTGCCGCTCCGCTGCTGCACGCACCACTGCTGCACACTCCGCTGCTGCCGCTCCGCTGATGCTGCTCCGCTGCTGCTGCTCCGCTGCTGCACGCACCACTGCTGCACACTCCGCTGCTGCCGCTCCGCTGCTGCATGCACCACTGCTGCACGCACCACTGCTGCATGCTACGCTGCTGCTGCTCCGCTCCGCTGCTGCACACTCCGCTGCTGCTGCTCCGCTGCTGCCCCGCTCCGCTGCTGCACACTCCACTGCTGCCGCTCCGCTGCTGCACACTCCACTGCTGCCGCACCGCTGCTGCACGCACCACTCCTGCCTGCTCTGCTGCTACCTGCTCCGCTGCTGCCGCTCCGCTGCTGCACGCACCACTGCTACCTGCTCCGCTGCTACCTGCTCCGCTGCTGCACGCACCACTGCTGCACACTCCGCTGCTGCCGCTCCGCTGATGCTGCTCCGCTGCTGCTGCTCTGCTGCTGCACGCACCACTGCTGCACACTCCGCTGCTGCCGCTCCGCTGCTGCATGCACCACTGCTGCACGCACCACTGCTGCATGCTACGCTGCTGCTGCTCCGCTCCGCTGCTGCACACTCCACTGCTGCTGCTCCGCTGCTGCCCCGCTCCGCTGCTGCACACTCCACTGCTGCCTGCTCCGCTGCTGCATGCTCCGCTGCTGCACACACCACTGCTGCACGCTCCGCTGCTGCACACACCACTGCTGCACGCTATGCTGCTGCTGCTCCACTCTGCTGCTGCACACTCCACTGCTGCCTGCTCCGCTGCTGCACATTCCGCTGCTTCCGCTCTGCTGCTGCCGTTCCGCTGCTGCCTGCTCCACTGCTGCATGCACCACTGCTACCGCTCCGCTGCTACACATTCCGCTGCTTCCGCTCCGCTGCTGCACGCACCACTGCTACCGCTCTGCTGCTGCCCACTCCGCTGCTGCACGTACCACTGCTACCGCTCTGCTGCTGCCCACTCCGCTGCTGCACACCACGCTGCTGCCGCTCCCCTGCTGCACACTCCGCTGCTGCACGCTCCACTGCTGCACACTCCACTGCTGCCACTCCCCTGCTGCACACTCCGCTGCTGCATGCTCCGCTGCTGCACACTCCACTGCTGCCGCACCGCTGCTGCACGCACCACTTCTGCCTGCTCTGCTGCTACCTGCTCCCCTGCTGCCGCTCCGCTGCTGCACGCACCACTCCTGCCTGCTCTGCTGCTACCTGCTCCGCTGCTACCTGCTCCGCTGCTGCACGCACCACTGCTGCACACTCCGCTGCTGCCGCTCCGCTGATGCCGCTCCGCTGCTGCTGCTCCGCTGCTGCACGCACCACTGCTACCGCTCCGCTGCTGCCATTCCGCTGCTGCCTGCTCCGCTGCTGCACGCACCACTGCAGCACACTCCGCTGCTGCCGCTCCGCTGCTGCACGCACCACTGCTGCACACTCCGCTGCTGCCGCTCCGCTGCTGCATGCACCACTGCTGCACGCACCACTGCTGCATGCTACACTGCTGCTGCTCCGCTCTGCTGCTGCACACTCCGCTGCTGCTGCTCCACTGCTGCACGCCCCACTGCTGCACGCTCCGCTGCTGCACACACCACTGCTGCACGCTACGCTGCTGCTGCTCCACTCTGCTGCTGCACACTCCGCTGCTGCTGCTCCTCTGCTGCCCCGCTCCGCTGCTGCACACTCCACTGCTGCCTGCTCCGCTGCTGCTCCGGTGCTGCACGCACCACAGCTGCCTGCTCCGGTGCGGCACGCACCACTGCTGCACGCTCCACTGCTGCCGCTCCGCTGCTGCTCCGGTGCTGCACGCACCACAGCTGCCTGCTCCGGTGCGGCACGCACCACTGCTGCACGCTCCACTGCTGCCGCTCCGCTGCTGCACGCACCACTGTTGCCTTCTCCGGTGCTGCACGCACCACTGCTGCTTGCTCTGCTGCTGCACGCACCACTGCTGCCTGCTCTGCTGCTGCCGCTCCGCTGCTGCACGCTCCACTGCTGCCGCTCCGCTGCTGCCGCTCCGCTGCTGCACACACCACTGCTGCCCGCTCCGCTGCTGCCTGCTCTGCTGCTGCCACTCCGCTGCTGCACGCACCGCGGCTGCCCGCTCCGCTGCTGCCCACTCTGCTGCATGCACCACTGCTGCCCGCTCCGCTGCTGCCCACTCCACTGCTGCCTGCTCCGGTGCTGCACGCACCACTGCTGCACGCTCCGCTGCTGCCGCTCCGCTGCTGCACGCACCACTGCTGCATGCACCGCTGCTGCCCGCTCCGCTGCTGCACGCACCGCGGCTGCATGCACTGCTGTTGCCTGCTCTGCTGCTGCACGCTCCGCTGCTGCACGCTCCACTGCTGCCGCTCCGCTGCTGCCGCTCTGCTGCTGCACACACCACTGCTGCACGCTCCGCTGCTGCCGCTCCGCTGCTGCCTGCTCCGCTGCTGCCGCTCTGCTGCTGCACACACCACTGCTGCACGCTCCACTGCTGCATGCACCGCGGCTGCCCGCTCCGCTGCTGCCGCTCCGCTGCTGCCTGCTCCGCTGCTGCCTGCTCTGCTGCTGCCACTCCGCTGCTGCACGCACCGCGGCTGCCCGCTCCGCTGCTGCCCACTCTGCTGCACGCACCACTGCTGCCCGCTCCGCTGCTGCACGCACCGGTGTTGCCCGCTCTGCTGTTGCCTGCTCCGCTGCTGCACGCACCGCTGCTGCCGCTCCGCTGCTGCATGCACCGCGGCTGCCAGCTCCGCTGCTGCTCTCTCCGCTGCTGCCCACTTCGCTGCTGCACGCTCCGCTGCTGCCGCTCCGCTGCTGCACACACCACTGCTGCCTGCTCCGGTGCTGCACGCACCACTGCTGCACGCTCTGCTGCTGCCGCTCCGCTGCTGCACGCACCACTGCTGCACACACCGCGGCAGCCCGCTCTGCTGCTGCCCACTCCGCTGCTGCATGCACCGCTGTTGCCCGCTCCGCTGCTGCATGCACCGCTGCTGCACGCACCGCTGCTGCCCGCTCCGCTGCTGCACGCACCACGGCTGCATGCACTGCTGTTGCCTGCTCTGCTGCTGCACGCTCCGCTGCTGCCGCTCCGCTGCTGCCTGCTCTACTGCTGCACACACCGCTGTTGCCCGCTCCGCTGCTGCACGCACCGCTGCTGCATGCACTGCTGTTGTCCTCTCCGCTGCTGCACACACCACTGCTGCCCATTCCGCTGCTGCACCCTCTTCTGCTGCAGCTTCCTCCTCCTCATCTTGCAGCTCCAACTCGTAGAGTCGCAGGGCATCACCCAGGGCTGCGCCAACCAGCAGGAAGGCCACCATTGCAGGTTGTATTCCAATATCCAGTGTCTGCAGGGGGTGAACGGTCGACATGTTAGCATGGTGCATACCCCCATGCCCAACCAGGTCTAAAGGGCTACACAGTGGCCCTAGTTGGCACTGTGGGATTCTCCCTGCATGTCCCTTTCCCCCTCCCATCTCCTCACCCCTGGCCCCATCGGTGCCCAGCACTATGGGGGCCTCTGGCCCTGGCACCCGCCCCTGATGCTAGGGATACCGTTGGCTGGCACTGCCCTTGTCAGGGGCTACTGTGGGTGTTGCCCTGGGTGGGCTACCAGTGGGTGATGGCCGGGTCAGGGTGGGATGGGTCAGGGTGGGGGATATGGTGTGGTGGGGGACGGCATGGGTCACCACTCTCAGCCCTGGCAGGGCCTCCCCCATCCCAGCCAGCACAGCCAGTGTCTGGGCCAGCAGGCCGCTGTTGCTACTCTCTGGGTCCTACCTCCTCTCTCTCTCTCTCTCTCTCTCTCGCTGCAGCCACGACAATAGTTTCACGATTTTTAAAAGCCCAAGTGAACCGTGCTGTTGGGAATTCGGCCCATCAAAGACCCCGGAGAATACCGGGTCGGGCCCGTTAATGACATGCAAAAGGTGTTTGCTGGACATGTGTTCCAGAATGCATTGACGGCGCTGTCGAGGTGATGGAAAATTGTGATTTGGCATCAAATCGGCATCTTTCGCAACGTTGGCATTGGAACCGATTCTCGGCCCAATCGCCTTTCCAGAGTTTGGTGTCGGCAAACGGAAAATCCCACCCATTGACTCTGCAATGATAAGGGAAGTGACATATCTTCAAGTCAGGATGGTGTTCCATTTGGAGGGTAAATCAGATGGTAACCCCACAACTTTATTGTTCATATCCATGCTCACGTCCAGGCATATAGACTATGGGGGTGAGAACTGAATGCCTCTGGCAGAACACAAACTGCCCATTACTGATCTGGTTATTGGGGAATAGATGTTGCTTGCTTGCATTATTCACTTTATAAGTGATTCAGAGGAGGCTGCTCAGGTGGTAATTGACTGAATTAGATTTCTCCTATTTTTTTGTCAGTA
Organism: Scyliorhinus canicula; assembly: GCF_902713615.1. Classification (NCBI taxonomy): domain Eukaryota; kingdom Metazoa; phylum Chordata; class Chondrichthyes; order Carcharhiniformes; family Scyliorhinidae; genus Scyliorhinus; species Scyliorhinus canicula. The sequence goes on along the minus strand of NC_052151.1, from coordinate 136,769,409 downwards.
AGGCACACTGGGGCCACCTTCCGCATCAGCAAACCTGGGGGCTAAATTTAAAGAAGAAAAGCCTATTAAAAATTGAACAATGCTTTTCCAAACAATGCCAGATAATTAACTCAGCAGACTCAACACCTGCCATCAATCTAAAGTTATGAAACAAAATTATACTTTTTCAAGACTTGTATATAATGAGTATTGTTGAATTATATATGCATTAAAGGCCACTCACTGCTCAAATCAGAAGCATTCAGTCAAATAATGAGCTCCTGCAATTTGCTTAAATGACCTACTTTGCATACAAAATTGTATAACTTCTTCCCATCTTATTACTTTTTTTGGAATTTGCTCCAGGAGCTCGGTTTTTTTTAATTCTGAAGGAACAAATCCTCTGTGCTCCTTCTATCTTTCAGGAAATAAATCATGAGAATGAAACTACACAAATGACTGGAAACTGTTCTGAATTAAAATCACTGCAGCAGTGTTTCATTTAACAACATTTTTCTTCATGTGAGGGTAACTGCACAATGTTTAAGGTGTTGATCAAAATGGCTGACAAGATCAATTGTCCTATCTGTGGAACATTTGTCAGGAATTGCATTATGTGCAACAACGTGGGCCCACTGGAATTTTGAAAATTCTCTTCCCACTGCCTGCAGTGTCCATCAGATCATTTGTTAGTTCAGAAGGTAAAGAGCCATAATTGAGTGTGCCTGATCAGCCTGAAGAAATCCTGACTTTACCTTGTTTTTTTGGATCGTCTGCCTAACAATTGAACAGAGTGCTAAAATGGAGCCTTCAAGAACATGTTTTGGGACACCCATAATCATAATGAGCATCCCAACAAAAAAAGAGGAAAACAATGTCGACAAAAGCAGCTTAAAATAGTAATTTGGGGGAGAAATGCATCCAGTTCTGATTTGGTTATGCTCGAGTCGCTCAGTTCTGGGGATGGATGGAAGGGCGGTAGAAGAGTGGGCATGAAGAGATTATTTTTCCTGCAACCAGTACATAGTTTCGACCTGAACTTAGCAAATTTCTGCTTGCTAAAGAGTTTTCTAACCATATAGGGTTCTGCGGGGATAATTTTAATTTGTAACGATCTGACATGCAAAACAGAAGCCCCGTTTCTGACCCTGATATTGGCTCTGCTCTAAGTTCCTCGAGGTTCCTGTTAGATTAATTTGCTTGTCCGGTTCACAGTGTAGCACAAGCGCGGAGCAAGATAAACTACACAGGGTGTGGCGCTAACAATTGCACTCAAAGACGAGAGACAAGTACAATCGAGGCTTTATTGCTGTGTGATGCTATTCCTCCGGCTGCAACTGTAGAATAGGGTCTGAGTGACTCACACGCATATTTATACACAAGCTCCCTGTGGGCGGAGCTAGCCGGCAGGGGCTGACCGGAGGAACCTGTATTACAGGTACAGCCATACATCCCCCTAGTGCAAGTATGTATATCTACAGTAGTTATCATCACATTCACCCCCTGTAAAAATGAGTCCGGCGGGGGTGACGTGTAACTATAATACAAAGGATGAAATATGTACAAAAGGGTTCAAACAAAGAAAACCAAGAGTACATCCGGGTAGCAGGTTACAGGTTGAGCCGAACCGGCGGTCGAACGTTCTGCTGTGATCGGCGTAGCTGTGCTGGCGGTGTTGGTGCAGGTGGTGATGGCAATGATGGTGCAGGTGCTGGCGGTGTTGGTGCTGGCTGCTGGCAGGGTGACTCCAAGAGCGAGCTGAAATCTTCCGTGTCCTCCAGTGTGGGCAGGGAGACGAGGGATGGACCTGGTGGGGACGAATAGGGGGGCGCCGGGGAAAAGGAGATGGCGCGGGGGGAAAAGTGGTGTGGGCATGGGATCGGCACCCGCGGGAGCCAGGTCCCGGAGCGAGACTGTGTCCTGGCGGCCGTCGGGGAACTCCACGTAGGCATACTGAGGGTTGGCGTGGAGAAGGCGTACTTTATCCACCAGGGGTTCCGGCTTGTGGTGCCGGACATGCCTACGGAGAAGGATTGGGCCAGGAGTCGTGAGCCAAGTCGGGAGCGACACGCCGGATGTGGACTTCCTAGGGAAGGCAAAAACACGTTCATGGGGTGTGTTGTTAGTTGCGGTGCACAGTAGCGACCGAATGGAATGGAGCGCGTCAGGGAGGACCTGCTGCCAGCGAGCGGCTGGGAGGTTCCTGGACCGTAGGGCCAGCTGGACGGCCCTCCATACTGTCCCGTTCTCCATCTCTACCTGTCCGTTTCCCCGGGGGTTGTAGCTGGTCGTCCTGCTGGAGGCGATACCCCTGCTGAGCAGGAAATGACGCAGCTCATCGCTCATGAATGAGGATCCCCTGTCACTGTGGATGTAGTCTGGAAACCGAACAGGGCGAAAATGGAATCCAGGGCCTTGATGACGGTGGCAGAAATCATATCGGGGCATGGGATGGCGAAGGGGAACCTAGAGAATTCATCGACCACACTAAGGATGTAGGTGTTGCGGTCGGTGGAGGGGAGGGGCCCTTTGAAGTCCACGCTGAGGCGTTCAAAGGGGCGGTACGCTTTCACCAGGCGCGCGCAATCTGGCCGGTAGAAGTGCGGCTTGCACTCTGCACAGACCTGACAGTCTCTGGTGACTGTCCGTACTTCCTCGACGGAGTAGGGCAGATTGCGGGCTTTGATTAGATGGTACAAGGGAGTGACCCCTGGATGGCAAAGGCTCTTGTGCAAGGCACGGAGCTGGTTCACTTGTGCACTGGCACATGTACCTCGGGAGAGGGCGTCTGGGGGCTCGTTGAGCTTGCTGGGGCGATACAAGATCTCGTAGTTAAAGGTGGAGAGCTCGATTCTCCACCGCAAGATTTTGTCATTCTTGATCTTGCCCCGCTGCGTGTTGTTGAACATGAAGGCTACCGACCGTTGGTCAGTGAGGAGAGTGAATCTCCTGCCGGTCAGGTAATGCCTCCAGTGCCGCACCGCTTCAACGATTGCCTGGGCTTCCTTTTCGACAGAGGAATGCCGAATTTCGGAGGCATGGAGGGTGCGGGAAAAGAATGCCATGGGTCTGCCTGCCTGATTCAGCGTGGCGGCAAGTGCGACATCTGAAGTGTCGCTCTCTATTTATAAAGGCAGTGTCTCATCTACTGGGTGCATCCCGGCCTTGGCTATGTCAGATCGAATGCGGGCGAAGGCCGGTTGTGCCTTGGCCAAGAGGGGAAAATGTGTGGACTGGATAAGTGGGCGGGCCTTGTCCGCGTATTGTGGGACCCACTGGGCATAGTAAGAAAAGAACCCAAGGCAGCGTTTGAGGGCCTTGGGGCAGTGGGGGAGTGGAAGCTCCATGAGGGGGTCGGGATCGGGCCCCAGTAGTTGGACTACATAGCCAAGGATGGCTAAGCGGTCTGAGCGGAACACGCATTTCTCCTTGTTGTACGTGAGATTAAGGAGAGATGCGGTGTGGAGGAATTTAGAAAGGTTGGCGTCATGGTCCCGCTGGTCATGGCCGCAGATGGTGACATTGTCGAGGTACGGGAAGGTGGCCTGCAGTCCGTACCGGTCAACCATTCGGTCCATTTCTCGTTGAAATACCGAGACTCCATTCGTGACGCCGAAGGGAACCCTAAGAAATTGGTACAGACGACCGTCTGCCTCGAAGGCAGTGTAGGGACGGTCCGATTTACGGATGGGGAGCTGGTGGTAGGCGGATTTCAGGTCAATAGTAGAGAAGACCTGGTACTGTGCAATCTGATTGACCATATCAGAAATGCAGGGGAGGGGGGTACGCGCGAGCTGTGTGTACCGGTTGATGGTCTGGCTGTAGCCCACGACCATCCTGTGCTTCCCCCTGGTCTTAACCACTACCACCTGGGCTCTCTGTTGCTGGCCTCGATGATACCCTCCCGAAGCAGCCGCTGGACTTCGGACCTGATGAAGGCCTTGTCCTGGGTGCTGTACCGTCTGCTCCTGGAGGCGACGGGCTTGCAATCTGCGGTCGGATTGGCAAAGAGTGAAGGAGGCTCGACCTTGAGGTCGCGAGGCCGCAAACGGTGAGGGGAGGTAGGTGTCCACCGAATTTGAGGGTCAGGCTCTGGAGATTGCACTGGAAATCCAGGCCTAGTAAGGGTGACGCGCAGAGGTTGGGGAGAATGTACAGGCGGAACCAGTTGAATTCCACGCCCTGTACAGTAAGGTTAACCAGGCAGAAACTCCGGATCGGGACAGAGTGGGACCCAGAGGCGAGAGCGATCTGCCGGTTGGCGGGATGGACCGCAAGAGAATAGCGCCTTACCGTGTCCGGGTGGACGAAGCTCTCGGTGCTCCCGGATCGATGAGACAGGAGGTCACGTGGCCGTTGGCCAGCACCGATGTGGAAGAGGGTGCCTGGTTGCGAGGACGCGACTGGTCAAGTGTAACGGAGGCGAGTAGCGGGCGATCGGCGGTCGAGTCAGATGAGTCCGACGAGGAAGGGTAGCGACCCGTGTCCCCGTCCCGGGAGGACAAAATGGCGGCGTCTGGAGTACCTGTGTGGGAGAAGATGGCGGCGGACAAAATGGCAGCGCCCATGAAGCGCACGTCGTGGGGTCAGGACAAAATGGTGGCGCCCATGGAACGCACATGGCGGTGGGGGATGAAGATGGCGGCGTCCATGAAGCGCACGTGGCGGGGGCGGCAAAAGATGGCGGCGCCCACTGATCGCATGTGGGGTTGGGGGAAGCGGACGGCAGGGCCCATTGTGCGATCGGCTGAGCCGAGGGGAACGGGGGCGCGATAGCTGCAACCGTCCGGGACTGACACACCGCTGCAAAGTGGCCTTTCTTGCCACAAGCTTTGGAGGTCGCAGTGCGGACCAGGCAGTGTTGGCGGGGTGCTTCTGCTGACCACAGAAGTAACAGTGGGGACCCCCAGGGGGTGCGGTGCGGCGAGCAGCGCAGGCGTAGTGCGCGGGGTGGCTGCTGGGGGGGGGGCGGTTGCGGGGTCCACGAGGGGTAGGACGGGTGGACCTGGGGGGCCGTTTGCAGGTCCACGAGGGGTAGGACGGGTGGGCCGAGCGGCTAGCGGAGTAAGATCGCGCACTACGGGAAGCGGCCTTCATGGAAAGCACCAGAGTCTTTGTGGCCGCGAGGTGGAGGGTGGCCCCTTCCAGCAGTCGTTGCCGGATGGGGTCCGATGCAATGCCTGTAACAAAGGCATCGCGCATGAGTAAGTCAGAGTATTTCGTGGCTATGAGGGCCCGGCAGTCGCAGTCTCGTACCAGAGGTATAAGGGCCCTCCAGAAGTCTTCAATCGACTCACCTGGCTGCTGGACGCGAGTAGAGATTTGATGCCTCACAAACAGGGCGTTCATCGACTGTGCATAGTTCTCCTTGAGCAGTTCCATAGCTCTGGTGTAGTCAGTCGCATCTCGAATTAGCGGAAAGACACTGGAGCTAAGTCTCAAGTACAGGAGTTGCTTTTTCTGAGCCTCCGTCGGGGGGAGGGTCCGCTGAAGAGATGTAGGCCTCGAAGACTGCCAGCCAGTGAACAAAGTATTTCCTGGCGTGAGGCGACTGCGGATCCAGTTGCAGACGGTCAGGCTTGATTCTGATGTCCATGGTGAACGGAAAATCACACAGCAATAGATTGTGGCGCTAACAATTGCACTCAAAGACGAGAGACAAGTACAATCGAGGCTTTATTCCTGTGTGATGCTATTCCTCCAGCTGCAACTGTAGACTAGGGTCTAAGTGACTCCCACACATATTTATACACAAGCTCCCTGTGGGCGGAGCTAGCCGGCAGGGGCTTACCGGAGGAACCTGTATTACAGGTACAGCCATACATCCCCCTACTGCAAGTATGCATATCTACAGTGGTTATCACCACACAGGGTAACAGTACAACAGTGAGAAAATCACTCTTTTGCGGAAAGCATTCTTGTGTGAAAATGTACATGGAATGCATTTCACTCCTTACTCAAAATAATAATCTTCTCAAAAGCATGGAAATAATTAAGAGTGTTGTCCCATTTCAAATGCTTAATGCAGTTAATCCATTTAAAATAAATGAATAATACGTCAATTAAATTAGCACTAAAATAAATTTGATAAGAACACAGTGATTTTGAAGCCATAGAGTTTAAGAGAAAGCTGAAAAAGGTGAACATCTGAATTAGAAAATTAAAATGCTGTAAATATAAAGATGGGTAGAGATAATTTCTTAGTACTGAAGGATATATGGGAAGTGCTTGGACTAAAACAACAAGTGGAAAGAAGAATAAGAAATTATCAAATATAAGCAAATACCAAATGTGTGCCAGTGCCACTTCCTGCTCTCTCCCTGAACTCAAACACCTAATTGACTTTGTTTCCAATTTCCACCCTTCTTTCACCTTCATCATTTCTGGACATGGGCTATCAACTAATATTCACTACAAGCCCATAGAATACCAAAGATACAGGGCACCCGCAATGCGCCACCCCCGATGGGCCAAGTTCCCGATGTCGCGGACCACATGTGGTCTCAGCGGTCGGGAACCCGGGGTGGCGGCTGCGGACTGTGTCCAGCGCCGCCACACTTGGCTGGGATCTGTGCCACTGGCCGGAGGGGGGGTGGGGGGGGGGGACTGGTGGGGACTGGCCAGGGGGTGACTTGTGGCATTGTGGATGGCAGGTCGGGACCACGCAAGGTCTGCGCCATGTTGTTCGCCGTGACCACTGCAGGTCGTCTGTGTGTACATGTATGGCCAGGGACCTGGCCATTCTCTGGCTGTTTTTGGCACGTGAGCCGGGAATTTCACCCGATGCTGCTGCTAGCCCCATATCGGTCCTGGAATCGGTGAGGGGTTGACGCCCATTTCTTCGTCGGAAAACGCCTGCAAATTCTCCATTCAAGCCGACACTTAGCTGCTGCAATGGAGAATTTCTCACAGCCATTCTTTTGTATGGAGTCTAATCTATTCTCTTAGTTTCTCTGCTTACATGACATCTATTACGATGCTGCATATTGTCGTGTTAATCACCCTGGGGTAACACGGACTGCAATTGGATGCAGTTGTTTTTGAAAGTAGACTTCAAACTTTGATGTTCATTCAATACGCTTTATTGAACTTATTATGCAGTGCACACAGTTCGCTGTGGGTTTGACACTCTACTAATCTAAGCGTGCTTACTATAACTAACCAGACCAGACTAGCTCTGAGCCACATGTAGAAGGTGCTAACTGATATATACACCCTGACTGTCACTACAGTTGTCACCAGTGGAAAGAGGCAGAGTGTTGATGCCTTGTGTGTTTTATAGTGGGAGACCACCTTCTAGTGTTCTGCCTGGTGATTGGTTGTGTTCTGTCCTGTGTGTTATACTGGGTGTCTGTCACTGCCTGTCTGTATCTCATTATGTGCATGAGTGCATATCATGACACATATGAGTGCTTTGATATGCCTGCCTTTTTGCTAAACTGAAGATGTCCCCTCAGCATGGTTAACAAAGCTTGTCAATGTATCTAATCTATTTCATCCATTTCTGCTCTCATCCATTGCTCTCCTTCTCAGAAACATGATCGGGTCCCCTTATCCTCAGCTTCCACCTCACTAGCCTCCATCGTCAATAGATCATTCTTCAAAATTTCCACCCCCTCCAGTGTAATGCCACCACCAAACATGTTTTACCCGGCCGGTCCTTTCCAGAATTCTGAAGAATCCTCTGAGCCTCCTGGTCCTCTCCTCAGACACCCCCCAAAAGCCCTCCCTTTCCGAAGGCACCATTCCAGGAGATGCAGCACCAGCCCTTTTACTTCATCGATTCTCACCATCCAAGGTCAAAGCGCTCTTTCCAAATGAAACAAGGATTTACTTGTACTTCTTTCAGTTTATTTTACTGCATTTGCTGGCCTACTTTAACTTGGACAGACCATCTACAGACTGGCCGGGGTGGGGGTGATGTACACAAAGCATATCTTTGTGGAACCTCTCAAATTTGGCACTATAGAACCAGGAATTTATGGACCATTGTTTTCTCTCTTACTTTCCATGGCCTCCTGTACTGATCCAGTGATCTCCATTCCAAACTTGAGGAATAGTGCTTCAGTAAGTTAGTCCTGACTTCAGTGATTTCAGAACTGAGCTATATCCTCCATTTTATTCTGAATGGCACCAGCTTGCTTTCTATTTTCAAGCTGTTTTATCTTTATTTTCTCTTTCACAGTCTAACTGATAATGAATTTTACACATCATACAGCACATTTTATTTCCTTTCAGCCTTCATGCTCTATTAAACTATTAAAAAAAATAATTTTAGAGTACTCAATTAATTTTTCCAATTAATGGTCAATTTAGTGTGGCCAATCCACCTACCTGCACATCTTTGGGTTGTGGGGGTGAAAGCCACGCAAACACAGGGAGAACGTGCAAACTCCACACGGACAGTGACCCAGAGCCGGGATCGAACCTGGGACCTCGACGCCGTGAGGCATCAGGGCTAACCCAATGTGCCACCATGCTGTCCACCTGTTCTATTAAACTATTAATGCACTTCATTGCAATAATAATTGTCAAACTTCACCCGTCAAAATTGGTAATTACAACACAGAAGGAAGCTTTTCAGCTATTCTAGTTGAAACTGTCTATTCTAATTCTCTAACCTACCTTTGTACATCTCCTTTCATAATTTTGCTTTGCAAATATCCCCCAATTCCTTTCATGAGGGTTTTGGGAGGGGCTAACCTGGGGCAGCATGTGGGTTAGGCTGAGGCTGGACGAGGGGGTTAAATTGTTGAAAGCGGGGCAATTGGTTTTTAACAGCATATTAATTCATACTTGCTATTGAAAGACCTACCTGGTCCGAAATAATCTAATTTTACATTCGCGGAATGTCAAAGAATCCACATAATTTTAAAATAAGCATTGTTTTTCTTTGCTATTTCAGCTTCCAACGTGTGTAAGTCCCAATCATTTACATTACTCTCTATAAAACATAATTATGAAGCAATGAAGAATAGTGACAGTTTTACTACCACGTTTGTTGAGAATTTTTTATTGTGATCAGCTATTTACCCTGTTTGCTGGCATCACTTACCGGATACATGACAATCCCTAGACTGTTTCCATATTCAAGCTAATTACGGGAAAGGGGAAATCCACACCATAGAGTTTGGTAACCCTTGGGGGAAGTTTTCTTCAAGGTTAATGGTGAGCACCATTTCTTCAGCACTGACTATGGTATTAACAGGGTAGTTGTTATGGGGGACTTTAACTTTCCAAATATTGACTGGAAATACTATAGTTCGAGTACTATAGATGGGTCAGTTTTTGTGCAGTGTGTGCAGGAGAGTTTTCTGACACAATATGTAGACAGGCCAACAAGGGGCGATGCCACATTGGATTTGGTACTAGGTAATGAACCCGGCCAGGTGTTAGATTTAGATGTAGGTGAGCACTTTGGTGATAGTGATCACAATTCAGTTATGTTTACTTTAGCGATGGGCAGGGATAGGTATATACCGCAAGGCAAGAATTATAGCTGGGGGAAAGGCAATTATGATGCTATTCGGCAAGATTTAGGATGTATAGGATGGGGAAGGAAACTGGGGAAGGAAGTTGTCGAGCAAGGGAACCGTGGTTTACTAAGGAAGTTGAAGCACTTGTCAAGAGGAAGAAGAAGGCTTATGTTAGAGTGAGACATGAAGGCTCAGTTAGGGTACTTGAGAGTTACAAGTTAGCCAGGAAGGACCTAAAGGGAGAGTTAAGAAGAGCGAGGAGAGGACACGAAAAGTCGTTGGCGGATAGGATCAAGGAAAACCCTAAGGCTTTCTATAGGTATATCAGGAACAAAAGAATGACTAGAGTAAGATTAGGGCCAATCAAGGATAGTAGTGGAAAGTTGTGTGTGGAATCAGAGGAGATAATGGAAGCGTTAAATGGATATTTTTCGTCAGTGTTTACACTGGAGAAAGACAATGTTGTCGAGGAGAATACTCAGCTACAGTCGACCAAGCTAGATGGGATTGAGGTTCACAAGGAGGAGGTGTTAGCAATTTTGGAAAGTGTAAAAATAGATAAGTCCCCTGGGCCAGATGGGATTTATCCTAGGATTCTCTGGGAAGCCAGGGAGGAGATTGCAGAGCCTTTGTCCTTGATCTTTATGTTGTCTTTGTCGACAGGAATAGTGCCGGAAGATTGGAGGATAGCAAATGTTGTACCCTTGTTCAAGAAGGGGAGTAGAGACAACCCTGGTAATTATAGACCTGTGAGCCTTACTTCGGTTGTGGGTAAAATGTTGGAAAAGGTTATAAGAGATAGGGTTTATAATCATCTTGAAAAGAACAAGTTGATTAGCGATAGTCAACACGGTTTTGTGAAGGGTAGGTCATGCCTCACAAACCTTATTAAGTTTTTTGAGAAGGTGACCAAACAGGTGGATCAGGGTAAAGCGGTTGATGTGGTGTATATGGATTTCAGTAAGGCGTTTGATAAGGTTCCCCACGGTAGGCTATTGCAGAAAATAAGGAAGTATGGGATTGAAGGTGATTTAGCGGTTTGGATCAGTAATTGACTAGCTGGAAGAAGACAGAGGGTGGTGGTTGATGGCAAATGTTCATCCTGGAGTTCAGTTACTAGTGGTGTACCGCAAGGATCTGTTTTGGGGCCACTGCTGTTTGTCATTTTTATAAATGACCTGGAAGAGGGTGTAGAAGGATGGGTTAGTAAATTTGCAGATGACACGAAGGTCGGTGGAGTTGTGGGTAGTGCTGAAGGATGTTATAGGATACAGAGGGACATAGATAAGTTGCAGAGCTGGGCTGAGAGGTGGCAGAAGGAGTTTAATGCGGAAAAGTGTGAGGTGGTTCACTTTGGAAGGAGTAACAGGAATGCAGAGTACTGGGCTAATGGCAAGATTCTTGGTAGTGTAGATGAACAGAGAGATCTCGGCATCCAGGTACATAAATCCCTGAAAGTTGCCAGCCAGGTTAATAGGGCTGTTAAGAAGCCATATGGTGTGCTAGCCTTTATCAGTAGGGGGATTGAGTTTCGGAGCCACGAGGTCATGCTGCAGCTGTACATAACTCTGGTGCGGCCGCTCCTGGAGTACTGCCTGCAGTTCTGGTCACCACATTATAGGAAGGATGTGGAAGCTTTGGAAAGGGTTCAGAGGAGATTTACTAGGATGTTGCCTCGTATGGAGGGAAGGTCTTACGAGGAAAGGCTCAGGGACTTGAGGTTGTTTTCGTTAGAGAGGAGAAGGCTGGGAGGTGACTTAATAGAGACATATAAGATAGTCAGAGGGTTAGATAGGGTGGACAGTGAGAGTCTTTTTCCTCGGATGGTGATGACCAACACAAGGGGACATAGCTTTAAATTGAGGGGTGGTAGATCTAGGACAGATGTCAGAGGCAGTTTCTTTACTCAGAGAGTAGTAGGGGTGTGGAACGCCCTGCCTGCAACAGTAGTAGACTCGCCAACTTTAAGGGCATTTAAGTGGTCACTGGATAGACATATGGATGAAAATGGAATAGTGTAGGTCAGATAGGCTTCAGATGGTTTCACAGGTCGGCGCAACATCGAGGGCCGAAGGGCCCGTACTGCGCTGCAATGTTCTATGTTCTATGTTCTATAACTGCAAGGGTTAATGAAGTGTTGAGAGTAGCCACAAGAGGGAGCTACAATTACAACCAAATAAGGCAGTGATGCTGAGCCCCGTGGGAGAGTTTGTGCAGGAATTAGCTAGTGAGAGTCAAAAGTACAGATAATGTGAGTGCAGATCATAGTTTAAACCAGTAGTGAGATTAGCTGTAGATGAGTATTTAGATGTTATTAATCAACTGTGTATTCTTTAGAAGTATGTGTTGAATCCAAGTTGGTAGTTGCGCAGAGTGCAAACCGCACTTTCCCTGCCCCGAGCAGGCGCATCGTGGTCCTGCTGGTTGTGGTCTTTGTGAACACTACGCCAACCGTCCTGAAATGAGCAACACAAAGAACATAACACTAACCATGAAATCCAGACCATGGTAATCATTTAGTTGGAGTAATATTTTGACTTTTTTAAAAATTTAATGACGCATCTACTAATTTTCTGAGTTTCCTGAAACTTGTGATTGAAAGCAAAGTGAGAACACAACAGCAATTGAAGGAGCTGAGTAAAACTTATGACAATCCTGCAACAAAAACTCAGTATTAACATCTGCACGGGGTCAATTAACTCAGTTGGCTAGACAGTTGGTTTGTATTGAGAAGGCACGGCCACAGCGCAGGTTCAATTACCGTATTGGCTGAAGTTATTCATGAAGGCCCCACCTTCTCAAACTTGCCCCTCACCTAAGGTGTGGTGACACTCAGATTAAATCACCACCCGTTAGTTCTCAAATGGGAGAGGTCCTCTGAAACTGTAGCAACATTTACATTACTAACACCTGTTTCCTTGACTGCTTAACAGAAAGGGTTTGTTCGCAATAATATTGCTGAGAGTTTACTTCTTTGTTTGCAGCTTCCAAGTGTCTATCTTACTGTTATTTTGGAACTCAATGAGAAGGACTATGACCAGCATCTGCAGACTGCTATTGAAACATCAGAGGGGGCAGGCAGCAAGCATGCTCAAGTTCACAAGAAACGCTGCTAATGACACAGGCTCTGCAGGCGGAGTCTGAGTTTCCTAAAAACCTCTGAACACCAGTGTTTCCAGAGGCTCAAGTTTTCATATTTCAGTGGTGCAGACATCTGCCATATCCCAGAAGAATATCTGTTCCCTGCTAGACTTGATGGTCGCTTGTTACCAATGGCTGTCAAAGTGGCCGCCACCCTCAAGCTTTTTTGATTTGTTCCTTTTTGTTTTCTTTTTTTGGCCTCTGGGTCCTTCAAATTGTACTCCCAGAATAGAACTTTTATACTAGAGGCATATATCCCAAATTCAGTCATATATCCCCAGCAATTATTTCCATGCACTAAAATTAATCGAAAGGAAATTTTGAGCATTGTAATCTACTTTCCAATATGCGCTCCGATAGACACTTGGGAGTAGCAAACAAATGATGGAAATGTTGGGACTTTTTACTGTGTTTTCCTTTGAATTAAGTCTTGGTGGTTGCTGCCCTGAATCGCATCCAAATATTAATTTTAAGTCCAGAAACATGCTTCCTTCCAATCCCCAAATAAATTTGGCTTTAAGCCACAACTGCTATGTCCAAGCCATAATCGTAATTAGTGAAACATAGAATTTCAGTGTCCTCTAAATTCAGAGTAAAAGTTAGTCCACACTGAATTACTCCCAAAGGATTGTATTCCTAAAATAGGCCCACTTATTATATCACTTTAATAAGTCAGGGCACCTTTCCCTTGAATTAATTTCTCTCTGGAGCACATCCAGTTGTGCTTCTTCAATGAATGGATCCACTCTGCACCTGCTAATAATAAAGCCATAAATTAACTTTTGAATTAACATTCCAAACCTTCATGGATTATATGTCAATAAATGACTTGACATTTCATTTTCTATTCATTAACTCCTGTAGCCCCAAAATTCCACAGGCCAGGAATCTGCTCCGCTTGTGCAAATGTGAGGGAAGGAACTGGTAATTACTTAGCCTCAGACTCAAAATGGTGCTGGAATTGAGCGCAGTCCTCCAAAGGCACATCGGCAACTGAAGGAATTTTTCCAAATTGACAAACAATTTCCGTGGTTCGCAACATATTTCACCCAAACCAGAGGACAGCTACAGTGGCTTTTGAAGCCCTCCCTGGTTCTCTGCCCCTCTCAGGGCAGAGGCCTCACTAACCTCATCCCTCAGGATCACCAGCTTTCTCCTTCTGGTGAGGCTGGCAGTGCTGACTGCCCCTGCCATAACCTCCCAGACTGTGTTCAGGAGGAACGGGCTTGAGTCTGCGGCCCATGCTGGGAAGAGGGTGTCTCTCCACTCCTCACTGGCGCGGAGCTGCGGGTGCACCTCGGACTCCTGAACTCGGAGTGGGGGGGGGGGGGGGGGGGGTTGCAGGTTCTCTCTTAGCCATCTTCATCGCTGCAGTGAGTATGTAGTAAGTAGAGTGCTTAAATGCTTAAAAACAGCTCCAGCTGTCAGGCTGTTTGCCGGTAAATCCAGCCCCAGTGGTTACAACACCCGCTGGGCCATTTATTGCTCTCAATTCATGCTGGCAGAGTGCTGGGACATTTGCATGTCCTGTCTCACTTACCGAATAGCGCCCCCAATGGAAATGTGAATTGTACGCTATTCAGTCCTGACAGGTTTACTCAGGGCACTAATCAGCGACCGCGTAGAATCCGGCGCGGATCCAGGTGTCTTAGGTGAATAGCAGGAGAGGGCAAAATCGAGATTCATACTGGCTGCGAACCATTTTGCGATTTACCTGGCCCATTTCAGTTGGCAAATTTCGCATCTCGCCCCAAAATGACGAGAATATCATAAACGCTCATTTACATTCATTTCAATCTCATTACCGAGAGTGAAGTCGAATAGATTGACCTTCTGGAAGTTACCAGATTCCCCAGTGGGAAGTCACATGGGCATCGTTTAGTACTAGGGGTTTTTCACAGTAACTTCATTGCAGTATTAATGTAAGCCTACTTATGACACTAATAAAGATTGTTATTATTATTACTCCTTTTGAAAAATGGGAACCTGGCACAATGGCTACGGAGGGGGAGTGAGGAGGTGAATAGCCCTTTTCATTTACCTACATTCAGCTCAAGGGCACCAGAGTTGCTTTCCCAGTGCTCTGGGGCCTTTCAGGATGGTTGGCTGGAGGGGTCCACATCGAGAGTTACCCCAGGGCTGAGGTGGGTGAGGAGCTTTGCATCTGTGAGGCCTTCAAGCCATCTTTAAATATTGTGGAGACTCATAACAGGGGCAACATCAGCTGGATCTTGACTGTCCTACCAAACGTTTCCAGGACAGCACCACGCTGAACATTCTCTCCCGAAAGTCAATTTCACTCCCTTTGGCTGTGAGTGGCCTCCAGCATCACAGCTGAAGGCTATTTCAAATGAGGAAATAGCCTTATTAGTTGTGATAGCACTTCACGCTCCTGAACTCTCAAGTGCCTCCTCGGAGGCACACGTACCATGTCTCAGAGGATGATTACTGCACTGCATGTCCAGCAGACATTGATGCCAGAACACTGGGCAGAATTCTCCGCTCCCGGGAAAAATCGGGAAGGCCGTCGTGAACTCAGCTGAGTTTCACGACGCCCTCGGAGGCCGCTCCTCTCACCGTATTCACCCCCGACCCGGGGGACTAGGAGTGGCGCTCTGTTACTCTCGGCCGCCGGACCTTGACGCTTGCGTCAAGGCGGCGTGCCGAGAATGACGCGACGGGGCGCCTATGTAACGTCAGCCGCGCATGCGCAAGTTGGCCGGCTCCAACCCGCGCATGCGCGGCTGACGTCACGACGGCTGACGGCTCAAACCCGCGTGCGCGGTGGCCGTCTTCCCCTCTGCTGCCCCGCAAGATGTGGCAGCTTGATCTTGCGGGGCGGCGGAGGGGAAAGTGTGCGTCGCTTTGAGACGCCGGCCTGACAATCGGTGGGCTCTGAGTTCGTCTGGATCCTGCATGGCCATGTTTCCCTTGATTCTTTGCAAGTGGCCATATTTCCCTTTGTGAGTGGCCATCCCAGATGGCTACAGGGCCATATGGGAAGGCCAATGATAGCCCAAGGTATGCAGGCATCATTGGCCCTTCCATGAGCTGAGGGACAGTATATATGCCACATCTCAACAGGTATACAATGCGGCACCTGTGTCACGTCCACGATACCTAGTGAAGAAAGGTGGCCATGAGTGTCACTGCACCACTAAACACCTATGCCATTCAGTCATTCCAGGGCTTGATTAGGGATCCGTGTGGCATTTCGCAGTCGTCCACCCAAAGCTGCATCCGGGTGGTGACAGATGCTCTGTATGCCTGGCCATCAGGCAATATCACCTCTGACCTTAATCAGGCCCACCAAGCTGCAGGTATCGTCCCAATCGCTGGGATGCTCGTGTCCAGAGGGCAATCAATGACATGCATGTGGCCCTGCCAGCACCAGGGCATAAGGAAAGGGTTAACTCCCTAAATGTTCAGATTGTGTGCACACACCCTCTCAGAATCATAAACATGTGTGCCCGTAACCCTGAGAGTGTGCATGACAGCTACATCCTGGGGAACCCGGAAGTCCCCGCTGTCTTTGAGGACAACCCCAGGATGACGTGTAGGCTTGTGGGGAAAAGGGATACCCGCTGAGGAAGCTGGTGCAGAGGCCTGAGATATAGGTGGAGACCCGTTATAATGAGGCCACGTTGCAACTTGCGCTGTCACTGAGCGGTGCATCAGGCTGCTTATAATGCGGGTCCATGCCTTGACTGCTCTGGAGGTGTCTTGCAGTACATCCCCCAGAGGGTCTCATGCTTGTGGTGGTCTGCTGTGCCCTCTGACATGCCAGGAACCAGGGAGACCCTCATCGTCTCCTGATCACCCTAGGACAAGGCTGTATCTGTCAACTCAACACCCCCTATTCTGCTCCAACCCCATTCACCCCATCCCATATCCTTCCCCCAATCCCCCCAATTTCCTTCCCACCCTCCCAAACCCCAGCCCCCATCACATCGTCCTTACCCTGACCTTCCTGTTTCCCCCCTCCAAGGGTCCGTGCAACATCACTCCAGGGTGATGAGCACTCTCAGCGGGTCAATATACAAGGCAGGAGAGAAGCTCTGGTGCTTCTCAGGATCTGATTAAGTCTGACTTCTGCCTTTTTGCTGACAATGCACTCACACTCATCCGCATTATGGAGTTTGCATAGAGGGCTTTTGATCTGGACTACTGTGCCCACGAGGGGTGGGAGGTGGGGGGAGTGGAGGGCAATAAGGGGTGCAGGCAGGCCCACTGTGAAGATTAACGTACAGAGGCTTCACATGTATCAGGTGTGTCATGTTTTAATATTGAACATTTAATGTGACAGATTTCCATTACCCCTAGCTACAGGTACTGACCTCACCAGTGCCCACTCAGTGCTCCTCACTCCTCTTTATCTGCTGTGGTCCAGTGCTGTGTCTAGGTTGTCCCCAGGATACACTTCAGAGGCGGAGGCAGCCTGCTGCTTTCTGCACCCTATGGCCTTTGATGCCCTTAGCGGACGTCCTCTGCAGGGCTTGGACTTACCAATGTCACAGGCATTGCTGTACCACCCTGTTCTTCCCGCTGTCCTTGGGATGCGCCCGTGTCAGGAATGGGGATTCGGAACAACTGGAGACCATCATGGTCACCTTGGTGGCATACCCCGGAATGGGCGCCAGCGTCTACACCTCCCTGAGGGTGCCTGTAGGGCCCTCAATGACTACATGGGACAAGGTGCAGCTGGAATGAGTTCCCGAAACCCAAATGGATGTTCAATAGTGTGAAGTTTCTCAGCGCTCAGAAAACACCCAGCTAAACATGCTCACTACGAGACTCTATTCCCATTCGGGGAGATTGCGGCCCATCTCTTGAAAGGGGCTTCAAAAGAAGCTTTATGGGTAGAACTTAGGAGCATCCACATTACTGGGAGTGTATTATACGCCTCCAAAGAGTCAGTGAGAAATACAGGAGTAGATATGTAGACAATTTACTGACGTGAGTAAGAATAATAATCGGATAATTATACTAGGGGCGGGGGTGACCTAACGGAAACGCTGCTTAGTGTCATTTGTGGCGGGTTTTGCTGTCGACGAGTTCCTCAATGCGACCTAATCACCCATAATCACTTTTCTACACTATGGGGTTTCTCCCCAGTTAAGCCAACTCATCATTGGGAGCTGAACGTGCTGGCTATTCTGGCTCCTCAGAGACAGCGCCACCATTTTGGAAGGGTGCCCCGATCTCTAAGAGGTCTTGTGAGTTCCCTACAGCCTCCACCCATGAGCAATCCCCCCCCCCCCCCCCGCACACATGGGCACTACCCATGCCCCCAACCCCAAAGTGGTGACACGTTGCGATGGGGTTGCTGAGGCCCACCCTTTCTCAGCCTTCCCACTGCCCCTTTCGGGCCCCTGCCTTCCAGGACCCCCCCTTCACCCCCAATCCTCCAGAGGCCCCTTCATATCCCCCTCCACTCTCCTTTCATGAGTCTGGCTCCACCAGGTCAGGGCCCTCGGCAGTGCAATCCTGGCACTAGTAGCCTGGCACTGCCATCCTGACACCCTCACAATGCTCCTGCCAGCTTTGCAGTGCCACCCAGGGCACCTTGGCAGAGTCAGGGTGGCAGTGCCAAGGTGCCCACATTCCAGAGAAGGGCCATAGGGCCACCCTGCCCTGACCACAAGTCCAAAGGGAAAAATTCAACTGCGGCCCTCGAGAATCTAGGAAGTGCAAGAGGGAACATAAGAAAGCAATTAGAAGTCCAAAAAGGGGGAGCAAAGAAGGATTTGTGAATAAGATTAGCAAGAACCCTAAGAAGTTCTGTAAATACATTAAGGGGAAGAGGTTAGCCATGGAAAGAGTAGGGCCCGTTAGAGATCAAGGGTCAATCTGTGTGTGAAGTCTCGGAACATTGCTAGGATGTTAAGTGAGTACTTCTCATTGGTCTTCACACGGGAGAAGGAGGACGTAGGAAAAGTATTCAGGAAAATGAACTGCAAGGACCTTGAACAATTTGTAATAGGAAGTGAGGAGGTATTGGAGACTTTGACGGACTTAAAATAAACAAATCCCCAGGCCAGGCTACTGTGAAGGTGAGGCTGGAAATTGCAGGGGCTCTGACGCAAGTTTATTTATTTCTCTCTGGCCACCAGGCACTGGAGAACAGCTAATATTGTTCCACTTTTCAAGAAGGGTGATAGAGATAAACTAGACCGGTGAGACTCATGTCAGTGTTCGGAAAAGTATTGGAGAAAATTCTGAAGGGGAGAATTAATGTCCACTTGGAAAGGCATGGTTGATTATGGATAGTCAGCATGACTTTGTCAGAGGGAGGTCTTGCTTAACAAATTTGAAAGATGTTTTTGATAAAGTCACCAAGTGTGAGGATGAAGGAAGTGCAGTTGATGGAGTTGATATGGATTTTAGCAAAGCCTTTGTTAAGATCTCACATGGGAGAATGATTGAGAAGGTTGAAGCACATGGAATAAAGTTGTTGAGCTTCCTTTTTTGTCAGCTGTCAGTGACGATTATGGCTGAGGGCCTCGGCAGAATATCCTCCTCACTGGGAGATGGGGCAGCAGGGTAGCATGGTGGTTAGCATAAATGCTTCACAGCTCCAGGGTCCCAGGTTCGATTCCCGGCTGGGTCACTGTCTGTGTGGAGTCTGCACGTCCTCCCCCTGTGTGCGTGGGTTTCCTCCGGGTGCTCCGGTTTCCTCCCACAGTCCAAAGATGTGCGGGTTAGGTGGATTGGCCATGCTAAATTGCCCGTAGTGTCCTAATAAAAGTAAGGTTAAGGGGGGGGGGTTGTTGGGTTACGGGTATAGGGTGGATACGTAGGTTTGAGTAGGGTGATCATGGCTCGGCACAACATTGAGGGCCGAA
This sequence comes from Scyliorhinus canicula, assembly GCF_902713615.1. Taxonomy (NCBI): domain Eukaryota; kingdom Metazoa; phylum Chordata; class Chondrichthyes; order Carcharhiniformes; family Scyliorhinidae; genus Scyliorhinus; species Scyliorhinus canicula. Next base: position 136,749,968 of record NC_052151.1, on the reverse strand, counting down.
GGGCTTGTTCTGTGCTGTGCTGTTCTATGTTCTATGTAACCCAGCACCAGGCTGACCTTGATGAGGTTCTGCGGACCAGGTCTCCGCATGGCCGAGGCACAGTGGAGTTTGTCCCAGTCGCAGGTGGACATGGCCGAGGCACTGCAGAGCATGTCCCATCACTTAGGAACATTGCTGAGAGCGTCAACACCATGGTGCGGAAAATGGGGAACTGCCAGGCTGAGCAGAGCCAGATGATGCAGGGGCAGCCGGAGTTCAAACCAGCTGCCCCTCTGTCCCAAGATGAACCCGAGGGCCCTATGGGCACCGATCGGGAGGAGGGCAAACTGAGTGCCAGGTCAGACCTGTCCAATGGAGTGGTGATGGTGGGCACCAGCTCCTCCGAGTTCCACCCCTCTGATGAGGCTGCATCTCAGGGTCAGCACGTGGGACAGGGCGTCATGGCTGTGCATGTGCCGTCGACAAGTGAACCGTGGCTCTCCAGCTCTCACCCCCACACCACCCTGTCATAATATACACACATAGAACATAGATCAGTACAGCACAGAACATGCCATTCGGCCCTCAATGTTGTGCCGAGCCATGATCACCCTACTCAACCCACGTATCCACCCTATACCCGTAACCCAACAACCCCCCCCTTAACCTTACTTTTATTAGGACACTACGGGCAATTTAGCATGGCCAATCCACCTAACCCGCACATCTTTGGACTGTGGGAGGAAACCGGAGCACCCGGAGGAAACCCACACACACAGGGGGAGGACGTGCAGACTCCACACAGACAGTGACCCAGCCGGGAATCGAACCTGGGACCCGGGAGCTGTGAAGCATTTATGCTAACCACCATGCTACCCTGCTGCCCCACAAGTATATGATGGTGCATAGACAGATACTGACTGACACACTGAATGACCAATCAACACACAGAACACAGCAGCCAATCACCAGACAGGACACGGCCACTATAAAGCCAGAGGGCACTAGTTTTCCCGCTCTCTTGGGATGCAGCCTCTGAGACAGTCAGAGCCCGTGATCAGCAACACGAACATCCACCATGTGCTAGCAGTATAGTCTGGTCAGGTTAGCCTCAGGGCTCCAGTCAACTTAACATTGTGTCAACCCACATTGCAAGTATGTTTAACAGCTCATAGTTAAATAAAATAGAGTTGTACTTCTACAAGTGTTGGCAGCCTGTCTCTCTCACTGCTCTGGTAAACGCAGTCCTCGTAAACCCAGCATACCCAACACATCACTGCCCACCCCATCCTCACCCTCACCTCACCCCCTCACCCTCACCCCTACCCTCACCACACACCACCCTCACCCTCACCCTCACTCTCACCCTTACCCCCACACCACCCTCAGCCTCACTCCCACCCTCATCCCCATCCTCATCCTCACCCCCAACCACCCCCACACCACCCTCACCATCACCCTCACCCCACTGAGATTTGGGTGCCAGGCCAGTGTTAGATAATATAGTTGTCGGCCGCTAGCAGCCAGGCCCTAGCTGGCACCGTGCCAGAGACAATTGGGGGTATTGGCTAGTTCTCTCTCAAAAGGCTCAATAGTGGTTTATGGTCAATTATTATGAATTACCATCTTCAAATGTATTGGTTGAACTTTTTCACACCATAGATGACAGCTAATCCCTCCTATTTGATTTATGATGTATGCATTATTTCATTCAGCTTCTGAGTAAGCCCTTGAGGTAAAGGTAATTGGCCATTCTGATCCATCCTCCAACTGATGGGACACACGGCGAGGCATCACATGCGAGAACACCCTCTCCAAGGCCGCTACTTACCGCACTTCCTGCACCACAAACATTTTAAAATTTGTAGATGCTACCCCAATCACGCAATTACCTCAGCCACCTAATCGCAGCCTCTGATCCCCCCCCCAATGTACCTCTTAGGGGGTCCTCGAACCCTCCCCCACCACACCTCTTAAGGGCAGGTGAAGTCTCCCAGGAGTGAGCGTTCATTTCTGGGCCTCAGGATAATCGGGATATTTTGGATCTTTCCCAGTGAGGGCAAGATCCAGATCGCAACATCTCATGAGAACTCATTCGATCTCATGAGGCGAGCATCGCAAATCTTGCGAGAGGTCTGTTGTGAGATTTAATGACCTCATCGTGTCACCGGGTCAGGCCCACTGAGGCCATTCAATCGTGCCCCAGGACATTTGATTGCAAGTGAAATGGTCAAAGTGTGTGAGTTTCTATAACTGTGTTTGATTTTGGTAGTCTTGGTAACTGATCTTCAGCTGTATCCCTATACGTACTGGTTCTTGGATTGCTGCTTCTCAGACTACACATGAAATCAACAAGTAACATTGTTTGAACCCCACCACAGCAGGTGGTGAAAGTTTGAATTGAGTAAAAATCTGAAATTAAAAGTTTAATGATGACCATGAAACCATTCTTGATTGTTGTAAAAACGCATCTGTTCACTAATATCCATCAGAAAAGAAAATCTGTGGCCTTACCTGGTCTGGTCTACATGTGACTCCAGACCCACAGCAATGTGATTGACTCTTAAATGCCCTCTGAACAAGGGCAATAATGGATGGGCAATAAATACAGGCTTAGTCAGCAATGTGCACACCCCATAAACAATTTTTTTTAATTTAGGGTCGGAATTCTCCGACCCCCCGCAGGGTCTGGGAATCGCCCGGGGCCGGCGTAAATCACGGCCATCCCGTAGCCGGAATTCTCCGCCACCCGGGAATCGGCGGGGGTGGGAATCGCGCCATGCCTGTCGGCGGGCCCCACCGCACTGATCAACGGGCCCCCCGCGGCGGTTCTCCGGCCCGCGATGGGCCGAAGTCCCGCCACTGTCAGGCCTCGCCCGCCGACGTGGTTTAAACCACCTCTGTGCCTGCGGGAGCAGGCGGCGAGAGCGGACCCCGGGGGGTGCCCCCACGGTGGCCCGGCCCGCGATCGGGGCCCACCGATTGGCGGGCATGCAGCCGGTGGTGATGTGCCGTCCGGCAAAGGCCTTTCGGCCAGCCCCGACGTCGGGCGGCGTAGCCCCAAAGGCCGTTGACTGCAGTCGGCGGAGCGGGAGCCACTCCGGCGGGGGCCTAGCCCCTAAAGGTGCGGAGAATTCTGCACCCTTGGGGAGGCCCGATGCCGGAGTGGTTGGCGCCACTCCACTATGCTGGGACCCCCCGCCCCGCCAGGTAGGGGAGAATTTTGCCCTAGATGTCGGACAATGAGAAAATTCTCCACCTGCTGCATTTTGTTGCTTTTTAGCATTTAGGTGCCTTTTAAAATTCAGGGTACATTTTACTCCGAATGATTCACAGAGTGAAAAAATGGTTTTCTCAGCATATGACTCAAAGTTATGAAGAAATCCTTCCAGACTGTTGGCTTGTCAAAGCTGCAAGTATTCAATCTGACTGCTTTGCTCCAGGATATAAAGAGAGTTGGCATTCCTTACTTAGAGACACCTATACCCTCTGTGTTGCATTGACAACAGAGGTATTTCAATTGTTGTCCAAACAGAGTGGATTTTCCCATATTTTTTCCAGAGTGTCACGTTCTGACTGAAACCTGGCTTGCTGAACAGCTAGCCGGAACAGCTGAGTTTTTAGTCACGATTTTGAGCATCTCTGAAAAGAAAATCAGTGGTCGGGGTTTACACTATTACTCTGGCAGGGCGGGGCCTGATAGAGCTGGCAAAGCCGGCTCCGCAGAGGTTGGGGCGCCATCTTTAAAGGGTGCCCCTATCTGCGCAGAAAAAAAAGCACCCCAAACCCTCTCCCCAACCCCCCCCCCCCCCCAAACACAGGGGGCTGGGTTCTCCGTAAACTGACGGCGAAATCATGAAATTAGATTGGGCGGAGAATAGGTTCCGACGTTAAATGCGCACGGCGCCGATTTGACGGCAAATCACAATTCTCCGACACCATGACAGCGACGTCAATGCAGTCCAGAACGCACGTGCAGTAAACACCATTTGCATGTCATTATTGGGCCTGATTGGTATTCTCCAGACCCTCCGCGATGCTCCGCCTCCGATGGGCCAAGTTCCTGATGGCGCGGTTCACTTGTGCTTTTAAAAACCATGAATCTGCGGAGGGAGAGAGAGGGGGTCCAACATCGCCATAGTTTCCTGACAGTTGTGCCACTGGCCGGGCGGCTTCTGCCAGGGCCGGTGAGAGTAGCGGGGTGGGGGGGGGGGTTCAGTAGGTGGGCTGTGGTGGGCAGAGAACACCATTGCTGCAGCCGGAAAGGCAATCATGCAGCTGCGCACGCCGCTAACAGCCCACTGTGAACGTAGGGCCACAGCATTATGGGTGTCCCCCCAGGCCACCCTCCTCAGTGCCCTTTGGCCCCAGCTGATCCATTAGCTGTATGGGCACGCTCCAGCACAACCAGTGCTATTTTGTTGACTGGGATGAGGGTGTGTGGGAATTGTAATGTGTACATGCGGCTGCAAGCAGTCAGCCTCCCGAGTGTCAATCACAGACCCGGCGAATCCCGTACTATTTTTCAATGGAATTGATTGTGGTCCACGTGGCACCGCTGCTAGCCCCTCCACGTTTGCTTAATCGATCCAGGTTCGGTGCCAGGTTTGCTGTTGTCAAAGTCCACACTTAGTCTCAGAAACAGAAATGCACGCCCAGGGTATTTCCCCACACAAACATCGGGGGCTCTCCCACTCCACCCCACCACAAGCATCAACATCGGGGCTCGTCCCCCCCCCCCACCCCCAAAACAAACATAGCACAAACCCTGCCCCCAATGGGGCTCTTCGGTGGGTCCACCTCGGCAATGCCCCCAGGCAGGGGTTGGCACTGCCAAGTTGGCACTGCCAGTTTGTCAGTGCAAACCTGTGCCGGGAGCAATACCAGGGCACAGGTAATCTCTCACGATAAATACCAACAAAGGTTTATACCTGTCTACCCAGCTAACTTTCAGAGTCTGTCCTGCGTTGTTGATTTTCCAAAGTACGATTGAAAGTTTACTACAGGATGTAGCCAAGGTGTTTACCTATCTAGATGATGTACTGATTACAGGAGCATCTGGGGAGCAGTACCCATCACATCTTGAAAAAGTTTTTAAAAGAGTTAAGACTGAAAAGAGAGAAATGTATGTTTTACGCTCAGGAAGTGACATACTTAGGATTCAGAGTAGGCGCCACTGAGCTGCACACGATGGATGAAAATATCCAAGCAATTAATTGAGCACTAGCCCCCTAAATACTCAGAATTGAAATCCTTTTTAGGAATGGTGAACTATTATGGCATATTTACTCCTAACCTTTCGACAATGTTGACACTCTTACGCACACTACTCAAGAAGGATCAGAGGTAATATTGGAAAGAACATCAGAAAAAAGCCTTTGGACAAGTTAAGCGAGATTTCTAGTCATCCATTGGCCCATTTTGACCCTTCGAAAGAGAATCTTCAAAGAGAATGTTTTTACTTGTGATTTCGTCCTCTTATGGAATGAGAGTGGTTTTGGCCCATAATCCTCTGGGGTTATTTGGGGAGGATAAGGCCATTCCCACCACAGCTTCAGCTGGGGTTCAACACTGGGCTTGATTGTTGGCAACCTACGAATTCAATTTTCAACATAGGCTAGGCACCCACATTTTAAATGTGGATGCTTTGAGCCACCTTAGAGCATTCTGCCACCACCCAGTGCCACAGGAATTATTCTTGCTTTACGCTACACTGTCAGTGTCGGTGCGACAGGTCAAGTTTTGTAATATCTTGAGTCAAGGACATGTTCCTTCATGGCTGGCATTATGAAAACAGGTCTGAGGAGTTGCGACCCTTTTGGATAAGAAAAACTAGTTACGTTTTGAAGATGGCGTATTGCAATGGGGAGCAAGGGTGGTCATTTCCACTGCTGCTAGACAGCTATTGTTACAGGAGCTACATTCTGGGATGACAAAGATGAAAATGCTCGCATACAGTTATGTGTGATGGCCCTGGATGGATATCAACTTTAGGAATCTGGTCAAACAATGTGATTAATGTCAAATGCAGCAAAACCTGCTATCCACAGTCCTAATACACCCTTGGGAGTGACGAGGTTGATCCTGGGTGAGACTACACCTTAACTTTTTGGGCCAATTTATAGGCTCCATGGTCATGCTAATTGTTGATGCTCACTCCAAATGGTTGGAAATACACAAAATGAAGTCCACAAGCTGGTCAGCGAAAATAGAGAAATTGTGACAGTCATTTGCCACCTATGCATTGCCTGAGGTTCTGGTCTCAGATAATAGGACTGCATTTAATAGTGAAGAATTCCAACATTTATGAGAACCAATGACGTTTCACATATTCAAACTGCTCCCTACCACCCTGCTTAAATGGGCTGGCAGATACAACCGTCCAAATATTCAAAGTTGCCATGAAGAAACAGTCATCAGTCCATTTACAACTCAGACTGGCCCGGTTCCTGCTCACCTATAGAGCAACATCTCATGTCACCGCAGATGTTACAACCACCGAATTATTAATGGGCAGACGTAGTAGAAGACGATTGGATGTTATATCCTGAATTTGGTGAGGAGAGTGAAGGCTAAACAGAAGTATTAGAAAAAACACCACCACTCAAAGAAAGTTGAAAGAATATTTGTGATGGATGGTCTGTATATGTGAAGAAATTTGATCCAGGGAACAGTCGTATCAAAAGCAGGTCCAATATCCTCTGAGGTAGATTTAAAGGGAGACTCCAAGTACGAAGTCAGTATGTTCCAGGGGCAACTGAGGAAACTATCTGCACAGATGTGACTTCGCAAATTGAAAGTCAACACGTTGAGGTTCAAACAGAAGTGACCTCTCCTGGTAGTCGCCCATCTATCAGGACATTACAGGTACCATCAATTTTCTATTCATTTGTCTTTACTGTTTATAATTCTTCAGAAAGGCGAATGGCCAAAGCACGATTTGAACCATTCCCCAGTATCGGTTAACCTCTTCAAGATAGGGGACGGTATTCTCTGACCCCAGGGCCAGGTCGGAGAAAACGCCGGGCCGGCCGCGATTCACGCGACGATGCCCCGATGCCGGTCTCCAGTCACCAGAGAATCGGCGCCATTGGAACCACCACGTTTGGTGCAGCGTGGGTCGGGGGCCGCTCTATGCGGCCCCACCAGCGACTCTCCACCCAGGATGGGCCGAGTGGCAGCCAAGAAAGCCAGAGACCCGCTAACACCGTTCACATGTGGTCTTACCTGGCGGGACCTCGGCATCCATCCTGTGGGGGTGGCCTGGTGGGGGGGGGGGGGGGGGAAGGGGGGGGGGGGGATCCGACCCCGGGGAGGGGGTGGAAACCTCTACCGTGGCCTGGCCCACGATCCGGGCCTAACGATCAGTGGACCGGCCTCTCCTGGTGTGGGTCTCTTTTACTCTGTGCCAGCCCTACACCATGTTGCATCGGGGCAGGATCGGAGAAGGAAGCCAGTGTGCAAGCGCAGGTTTCTGCCGGCCAAAACGCACATCCGCCCATTTGACGCCGGTCTCGGCAGCTAGAGCTGCGTGAGTTGCTCCAGTGCCGTGCTGGCCCCCTGTAGGGCTCAGGATCGCTGCTCCTGGGGGCCTGTTGACGCCGTCGTAAAACACGACGGTGTTTACGACAGCGGCAATACTTAGCCTGAGAATCAGAGAATCCCACCCAGGGTGAGAGAAATGCAGGAAAAACATTGATTTGGTGTTAATTTTAAAATGTAACATCAAATGTGAAGCCATTTCTTAAAGATTCTTACCTATACACATGCTTTTTGATTGTTTTGGCCTTATCGTAAATTATACTTTGGATTACATTGGAAAGCTCTAACGGGAAATCAAAATAGTGGCTGCCTGTTTTTAAAATAGAGACATTCTAAGAATATAAGGACACAGAATCAGGAGTGGGCTATTTGATTCCTTGAGCCTGCTCTGCAATTCAGTAAGGTCGTGGCTGATCTTCCCTCTCAGCTATACCTTGCCGCATTCTCTCCATGTCTCTTGATTCTCTTAGCAATCAAAAATCTATTGATATCTAACTTGAATATATTTATTGACTGAACATCTACAGCCCCCTAGAGTTGAGAATTCCAAAGGTTCACAACACTGTAATTGAAAGAACCCTCTCCTCCTCTCAGTCCTAAATGGTTGATCCCTTATTCTGGGACTATGAGGTCTGAGCGGTTTAAATACAGCTGACTGTTTTTCTTTTTCCAAGAATTGGCAGGTACTGCTTCCTCTGCCTGAGCCAGCAAGTGTACTGCACAAGTTAGTTTTAAAGCAGTGATTTTAATTCATTGCCTCTGTCTGGACAGAGCTTCCAGGCAGGGGTCTCTGTAATTCGGGGGGCTCTGGTAGGCGTGTCTGTAATTGGAGATCCTTGGTGAGGGGAGCTGTGGGGGGGACCAGTGGGGATGGGGTGGGCAGAATTTGTCTTGTGGAGGTAATAGTGGCCCTCTAATGGTCTTTGGGGACAATCCCCTTAAAGAGTTACCCCTTTGGGGTATTGGTCTATTGCCTCAGGGCCACTTTTGTAAATGCCTGCACCAATTCTCATCCATGTGGTTCCCATCCCAGAGGACTGGAGAATCATGCAGGCCCAGAGAATGTTGTGCCTGGCCCATTAATAGTAATGCAAATAAGTCTTAATGAGCTATTTGCATCCTCCCACTTGTGCGGAGCACGAGCCTCGATATTGCCGCCAGTGTGCAACTGGAGCATCGGAACAGGATTGACGCCGATCTCATTTTGTGCCCAACGCTGGAGTCTCTGGCCGATTGCGAGTTGCGCTTCCGGCATCATGAAGGGGTAAATCCAGCCCCAGTTCTGAGGGAATGTTGTCTTTCAGATAAAATGTTAAACTGAAGCCCTGTCTATTATCTCAGGTGGATGTAAAAGATGCCAAGGCACTGTTTCAAAGCAGAGTAGAAAGCTTGCCTTGGAATCTTGAACAAGATTTAATAACTTGATTTGACGGGGATTATCTGATCATTATCACATTGCTGGTTCTGGGAGTTTTAAAAAATGTATTCATGCAATGTGGGCATTGTTGGTTACGCCAGCTTTTATTGCCCATCCCTAATTGCCCCTGAGAAGGTGGTGGTGAGCCTTCTTGAACCACTACAGTCCATGTGGTGTAAGTACCGCTGTTAGGGACACAATACCAGGATTTTGACCCAGTGACAGTGAAGGAATGGCAATAAATATCCAAGTCAGGATGGTCGCTGGCTTGAAGCCGAACTTCCAGGTGGTGGTGTTCCCATGTATCTGCTGCTCTTGTCCTTCTATGTGGTAGTGGCATGGGTTTGGAAGGTGCTGCCCAAGAAGCTTTGGTGAGTTCCTGTAGTGCATCTTGTAAAATGTATACATTGCTACATTACAACGTTAACTTCAGTTCCAAAGTATTTCATTGATTGTAAAGTGGCTTTGGGGAACCTTGGAGGTTGGGAAAGGCTTTTTTTTTTCTTAGCATTTGTTTAAATGGAATAGAACATACATATTTAATACAGTAATATAGCATACTATCCATTGCAAAATAACTTAAAGAAATTTATTGCATCCTGTCCTTTTTCCGTTTTATGTCCTTATATTTTTCATCATTGGATTTATCATTATTTTTGTATTGAGCAGTCATCTTTGGAAACAAGTGAGAAATAATTGATGAGCACAGATGATATTTATAAACCGCATCCACCCAGCATGGCTAGATTCCAGAGTGCCTTTATTTATCCAATCCAGCAGCAGATTCCATTTCATGAATTTAAAGTATTAATCTTCTCTTATCACTAATCAGTTGTTCTGACCATATTGAAGTTAACTGCTTAATTCCGGTTCAGCAGATTAACTAAATTAAATTGGTCCTTCAAATGAAAAGATGCAGTAGGATTGGTGGCTGTCTAATCATTTATCAGAAGGATACAGTTTACTGTATGATGGTTACATGTTAGGTGGATGATCATGACAGTACCCAATGCCTGCCGGTGCAAAGAATTTTATTGAACGTATTGGGAAATTATTGTCTTGAACATAAGGGCAGCACGGTAGCACAGTGGGTAGCATTGTTACTTCACAGTGCCAGAGACTAGGCTTCAATTCCCAGCTTGGGTCACTGTCTGTGCAGAGTCTGCGTGTTCTCCCCGTGCTTGCGTGGGTTTCCTCCGAGTGCTCTGGTTTCCTCCCACAAGTCTCGAAAGACATGCTGTTAGGTGAATTGGACATTCTGAATTCTCCCTCTGTGCACACGAACAGGAGTGTGGCAACTAGGAGTTTTTCACAGTAACTTCATTGCAGTGTCGATGTAAGCCTACTTGTCACACTAATAAAGATTGTTATTTTGAGTTGGTAACTTGTTATTTGAAGCTTTCGGATAAAGATCGACTGTATCTTGAGAATATTTGAGCGCAATTAAAAGAAACCATGATAGTAGATGGGAGTTTACTTTGTTAAACCTGACTATTGGGAATCTCTTAGAAGAGCAGTGCATTTTCAGTTTAAGTGAAGGATCATGCTATGATTTAAAAAATAGATACAATTTGTAGACTCCTTTTTGCCAGCATATTAAATCTCACTACTGTGTTAAACTAAGTGAAGCTTTAGCTCTGCCTACCAACTGGCAGTCACAAAGAATTTACTGATTATAAGTTTCTGATGGCATCGACTTCCTAATTCACAATTCTTGCTAAGATACATACATCCATACGCAAATGCATTCAAGGATGGAGGGTGGTTAGCTCTATTGCTGGACAGCTGGTTGGTGCTACAGAGCAAGGCCAATAACTCTCCTACTGGCTGAGGTTATTCATGGAGGCCTCGTCCGAAGTGTGGTCACCCTCAGCTTAAGTCACCACCTGTTCTTTCTCAAAGAGGAGAGCAGATTGTGTTTACATTTACACACACAAGGGCCTTACTGAGCTTTTAAATTAGTATGAAAGACTCCATCCCAATTAGGTAAACATGACCTTCACCCATGTATTGGATATGGAGCTCACTGGAGAAGTAGGTTGCTCCTATTTTTCTCTGCTTGCTGTGACTTGCTCAAACATGTCTCCAAAACAATACTCAAACCCTGTGTGTTTCTGCTCCAGTCAAATGTTGTCACAGACATATGGGCTGTCATTCTGATTTTCACATGATTGAAATACCTATCCTGTGGGCACTGACAATATCAATCATCCTTTGAAAATAAAGGTTATTCCGGAAATTTGTGTTCAAATATCTGTACATTTATTAATGAAACTAATTACAATTCCTTTTGAAAGAATTTCTGGTAGCAGGTTGGGGTAAGGACCAGAGGAGAACAAGGGGAAGAATTCACTTTGCAATTAATAGAACATGATGTTTTAATCCTCTCGAGTTAAAATCATTTCAAGGATGTTAACTACAGAAAGCTGGAATACTGGACAATTGAATTATTTTTGTTTTCCTGGGAGAAAATGCAAAAATTCAACATCCAAGATCAGATCATTTGGCACTGACCAGACTCCTGTTGCATCCTTTGCAAATTTCTCACTGATATGAAATTCAAACAATGAAAAAATCATTGAAATAACAGGCAATCAGTGACCATAAAACAACTCTATTAAATGTTATTATTTATTATTGTGCTTATGGCATCAACAAGACAGAATAGGTGCCGCATGAAGCATTAAGTTAAGCATCTAGAATATTAATTGTAAAACATGTCGACCCCACATGGCAGTTGCGGACTGTGTCCAGGGCCACCACAGTCGGGGGGAGGGAGCCATGCCACTGACTGGGGGAGTACCGGCGAAGGCTGGGGGGACTGGTGGGGGCTGGAGCAGAGCCAACGACTCCAGCGGAAACCTAGCCCCCTAGAAAGATGAGAATTCCTCACCTTGGAGGGCCGTTGGTGCCGGAGTCGTTGGCGCTAATTTTCCCGCCGGCGTGGGGACATAGCCCCATTATCTGAGAATCCCACGCAATATGTTCAGGGTAAGAACAACAAAAGATGGAAAATTGATCATGGGCTAAAAGGATTGGGAAAGGGTAGGAGGTAAAAGTTGGGAGAGTGCAGGAAGGGAACTTGGAAGAAGGGTTGGTGACCGGGATGGCGAGGGGGATCCAGGGGGACACTATCTGACAGGTCAGGTCCACGTCAGCAACATGCTGTACTGCGCGGCGGCTACAGGTGGTCGCTGGGCGCATGCGCGGCCATAGGCATGGCCACTCTTTGGCCATTTTTGCCACTGGAGCCAGGAGGTTTACCCGGCGCCACTGCTAGGCCCTCACTGGGCCAGGAATAGGTGAGGGTTTGCCGCTGATTTTGGCGTTGTAGAACGTCACAGTTCCCACGCCGGTGTCGGCATTTAGCTGCAAAATCAGAGAATCCAGCCCTATGTTTCTAAAATGTTTCTCTGACTTACGTTTCTAGTGAAACTCAAACGTGGGCAATATTTTCTCAAAATTTTCTATCAGTGTGGCTGGTTGCAATAACTGCAATGACCACAGTAAACCTCCCACCGTATGTTGGGAAAATTGTCTGATATATCAATTCTATATGAAAAATGCTGAGTGATTTCTGATATTCCACAAAGTTTTCGAAATTCCGCTGTCGGGTATCATTGGGAAATCGATTTTGCAAGAGTCAACATTTACCCACAATATCTGTAATGTCTGTAGGTGGCAATGTGCTTGACATTTATAAGGTTTAAAGGCTTGTCACTTTGCATTTGCTCCACAACCCTACACTGGAAGTGCATTTTCATTCTTTAAGGCAGCACGCAATCAGCTCCATACCATCGAATGGCACCACAGAAAAACACTTGTATGGAAAAACTTCTTCACAGCATAATGAATCCTGTTAAATAAAACTTCTGTACATCCTAAAATAAAGTAATAAGTCAGCTGCCAAATTGTAAGCTTTCCGTCAGGCTTTGAGCCTGACTCCACTCTGAGAGTCTCCTCTGCCTGCATTACTCTTGGGCTGTTTGAAAGCCGATACATATGCCTCAGGACGTTTCAGGTCTGCCAAATCTCCCAGAACAACAATTATAGCGCCCAATGATTGTCTTTCTAAATCTGCTGCCTCCATCCCACACGTTCTCCACTGACTCCCCCAACAATTAAAAGGTATTTAAAGACTATTTCACTCACTCAAAGCATGACTGAACTACTTCGATCCAAGGATATGCTCCTCTTCTCCCCACAACCCACACAAGACCAACCCTCCTCTTCCCTGATGGTTTCTTTGGTCCTGCTCCTCCGATACGATAGACTTGCTCTCTCAAATCCCTTCAACCCTTTCTCACTCTTCTCCATCTCCACTCTTCTCGCATCTCTCTTCCCAATCTCACTATTGATTTCTTTGTCCCGCATACTTCCCTTCAGTAATCTTTTATTCTGGCCTCCAACCCCTCTTCCAAGTTCCCTTCCTGTACTCTCCCAACTTTTTCCTCCTACCCTTTCCCAATCCCTTTTGCTCATGATCAGTTTTCCACCTTTTGTTATTCTTACCCTGAACATGTTATATTTAAAATATAGGGGAGTTTACTTGCAATTTAAATAACATAAAATTTCACTGGCAGGTCCATGTGTATTTTCAGCCTATGCTCCATTTTAGCATTCGCATCTCGACTTCAGAAGGTCATGGATCCAACCAGCCTCCAATTTAGGAATCAAATCTAAACTAACAGAATTTAGTTCAGTATGCTGTTGGAGATGATGGACAGAACTTTCTCATTTTGGCAGAGTAACATAGCGGGCGGGAAAATAGGGTGAAGTCATTGGCCCCAAGGGTGTCTTCCTCTGCCATATTTTTCGGGTTATAGACAAGAAAAAGGTAAGGGGTAGGTCCCACGATGCCATACTGGTAGGGTGGGCTCTGATTGTGCCTGCCTGCCAACAACTTAATGTGTAAAAGAGAGGGGCACCATTTTTAAAGGGCTCCCAAATTTAAAAAAATACATGTAGAAACCTTCCACTCCCACGAACAGCCCTCTCCCCATTTCCAACGGAGCTCCCCCCTCGGAGGTGCTCCGCCACTACGGTTTGACACATCCCTGTGGCACTGCCCCCAGGGGGCTGTGCCAGGGGTTGATCCTCTCCCCTCCCTGGGGGATGTATTCACCTGTGCACCTCCGGCGGGTTCTGTTCATCAGGTGCATGTCGTAGGGAATCTGTCGTGACTCAAATCGGCGTGCCCTCATGTCGACGTGAATGGACAATCCAACTGGGGGTGGGATTATCAGACATACAGACCTACTAATTATATGTAAATCCATTCAGATAGGGCTCCTGATATTCAATATCATTTGTTGGGGGAGGAATCAGAACGGCAAATCCCGTTAGCGTAAGCCGTGTTTTTGACTACCGCAGGATCTCACATTCCTGTCACCAAACCTGCCCCCCCAAAAAAAACAGGAGCAGAAAATCAAATGAGATTGGAGGTCAAGACCCTGCCTGCCCTTTCAGATGGGCGTGTAACATGTAGCAACACTATTTGAAAAAAGGCAGGTGAATTCTTCTTGTGCCCTGGTCAACAGTTATCCTTGAACCAACACCACACAAAATAAGGTTACTTAATCATATATCTCTTTGCAGTTTGTGGGATTTTACTGTGCTTGAAAATCAGCTGTCGCATTTTCCCTTATTAGATTTCGATACAAAAGTATTTAATTGGTCATAAAACACTTTGGGCTGTCCCCAGACCATGGAAAGACAAACACTGGAGTGAATGGAATGCACTTAGTGCTCGGAAAGCGTTTTCATATTTTTAATGTAGTCAGTGATTGTAAACATTGGGGTTTCATCACTGAGAGTCGCTGAACAGTGAAGAAAAATGAATGGATTAAAGCTGCAGTTAGTGTGTGGAAGCTGTCAATCACAGTCCACTACTGGAAAGTTATGAATGGCTTACAGCTAATGGACAAAATGTTCTCCTTCTGGAAATGGTCTTGTGGAACTTCAAGTAAAGTGTTACCGCTGTAATTCATTTCACTGCACCTGTCTGGGTTGCTCTCTAGCTTCCTTGCAAGGGTCTCTTTTCTGGGGTGGGGGGGGGGGGTTGCGGTCTTTGGGGGGAGCTGAGAGGTCCCTGTAGTAATCCACGAGAGGCAGGAGTTCTGTCACCACACCAATATTTATTTACAATAACAATATTACAGGAGCAGCTCCAAACAGTGCTGCTAGCAGTCCAGTCAACTTAAGACTGGCTCACAAAGCCGACACAGGTGCTTATATGGCCCCCCTCAATGAGTTATCATTGAGGGAGCACATACTCAAATTGGCCAACCAATAAAGTTAATTGGAGTTCATTACAGTCCCCTTATTCCTGGGGTCCCTGGGGATTCTTTTCATAGATTTTTCATAGAATTTACAGTGCAGAAGGAGGCCATTCGGCCCATCAAGTCTGCACCGGCTCTTTGAAAGAGCACCCCACCCAAGACCACACGTCAACCCTATCCCCATAACCCACTAACCCCACCTAACACTAAGAGAAATTTTGGACACGAAGGGCAATTTGAAATGAAATAAAATGAAAATCGCTTATTGTCACAAGTAGGCTTCAAATGAAGTTACTGTGAAAAGCCCCTAGTCGCCATATTCCTGCGCCTGTTCAGGGAGGCTGTTACGGGAATTGAACTGTGCTGCTGACCCGCTTTCAAAGCCAGCGATTTAGCCCTGTGCTAAACAGTCCCCACGCCGGCGGGAAAATTAGCGCCAACGACTCCGGCACCAACAGCCCTCCAAGGTGAGGAATTCTCACCTTTCTAGGGGGCTAGGTTTCTGCTGGAGTTCTTGGCTCTGCTCCAGCCCCCGCCAGTCCCCCCAGCCTTCGCCGGAGCTCCCCCAGTCAGTGGCACGGCTCCCTCCCCCTGACTGTGGTGGCGCTGGCCACAGTCCGCAACTGCCATGTGGGGTCGACATGTTTTACAATTAATATTCTAGATGCTTAACTTAATGCTTCATGCGGCACCTATTCTGTCTTGTTGATGTCATAAGCACAATAATAAATAATAACATTTAATAGTGTTGTTTTATGGTCACTGATTGCCTGTTATTTCAATGAATTTTTCATTGTTTGAATTTCATATCAGTGAGAAATTTGCAAAGGATGTAACAGGAGTCTGGTCAGTGCCCCAGCAGGGAATCGAACCTGGGACCCTAGAGCTGTGAAGCAATTGTGCTAACCACTATGCTACCATGCTGCAGGTTGTCTTGCCCCCCCACCCCCCCCCCCCCACCCCCCCCCCCCACCCCCCCCCCCCCCCACCCCCCCACCCCCACCCCCCCACCCCCCCCCCCCACCCCCCCCCCCCCCCCCACCCCCCCACCCCCCCCCCCCCCCCCACCCCCCCCCCCCCACCCCCCCCCCCACCCCCCCCCCCACACCCACCCCCCCCCCACCCCCACCCCCCCCACCCCCCCCACCCCCCCCCCCCCCCCACCCTCCCCCCCCCCCACCCCCCCACCCCCCCCACCCCCCCCCACCCTCCCCCCCCCCACCCCCCCCACCCCCCCACCCCCCCCACCCCCCCCACCCTCCCCCCCCCCCACCCCCCCCACCCCCCCACCCCCCCCACCCCCCCCCACCCCCCCCCCCCCACCCTCCCCCCCCCCCCACCCTCCCCCCCCCCCCACCCCCCCACCCCAGTGAGAGTCTTCCTGTTACAGGGATGCCTGTGGAGGTCTCCCTATTATAGGGTCCCCTCAGGGACCCCTCATTAGAGGGGTCCCTGGGATGCTCTCCCTAATATAGGGGTGCCTTTGCGGGAGATGCTGGGGTGCGGTGTCTGCGAGAGGAGACCTGGGTAGGCAGTGCATTGTTGGAGGGGGGGGGGGGGGGGTAGTGAGATGGTCCTCGGATTGGTTCAGATGGTCTGAATTAGTCTGGCCCCGATGTGATGGACTGTGAGGTCTACCACATCAGGTTCATGACTTCTGAGACCACAAGTGATCCGTGCCTACGTGATTCCCGGCTGCAGTGACAGGATAATCACTGGAGGCCGGTACATCGGGCACTGGACCCACTAAATAGAAGCAAATGGATTATTAAGACCCATTTGCTTTTATTTACCTGGCCCTCGCTGGCACGCATTGTGGACCTCATTCACGCATCGCTTTCGGATTAGCACCCAGCACCGATCCTAATTATCCCCCGACGCTCAGGTTTCTGTCACATTGGGGAATGCATTCCAGGTGTCCCGGGGTGGGGAGTCACGCTCCTAATTTTTCAGGTGTGTCTTAAAGGAGAACAAAGTGGTGATGAGGTGGAGAGTTATCGGGAGGGAATTCCAGAAGCTAGGCAACTGAATGCACGATCACCAGTGGTGGAACAATTACATTTTAAAATGCGCAAGCTGCCAGAATTAGAGGAGTACCAAGGCCAGGCTGCTAGAGGAGTGCTATCGTAGACGGCACAATAGCACAGTGGTTAGCACTTTTCCTTTACAGCTGCAGGATCTCAGGTTCGATTCCCGGCTTGGGTCACTGTCTGTGCAGAGTCTGCATGCTCTCCCCGTGCCTGCATGGGTTTCCTCCCACAGTCCAAAGATGTGCAGATTAAGTGGATTGGGCGCTCTAAATTGCCCTTCATGTCCAAAATGGTTAGGTGGGATTACTGGGTTACGGGAATAGGGTGGAGATGTGGCCTTGGGTAGGGAGCTCTTTCCAAGGGCCGGTGGAGAGTCGATGGGCCAAATGGCCAACTTCTGCGCTGTAAATTCTATGATCTATTATATGAGTACAGAAATGCTGGTCGTTTGTGAGGCTGGAGGAGATGATAGAGATTGGATAGGGCAAGGCCATGAAAGGATTTGAAAAAAAAAGATAAGGGGCGGGATTCTCCGACCCCCCACCGGGTGGGAGAATCGCCGGGGGTCGGCGTGAATCCCGCTCCTGCCGTCCTCCCAATTCTCCCGCCCCCCCAAAAACTGGCCCGGTGTGAGTCGCACCGCCTGCCTTGGAGAATGGCGAAGTCCAGTGCGACTCAATGGGCGCCGGGGCTGCCCGAAATCTCCGGCCTGCGATGGGCCGAAGTCCCGCCCGTCTGTTGCCAGTCCCGCCGGTGTAAATTAGAGTAGGTCCCTTATCGGCGATACCTGGTGGCGCGGGCAGCCTCCGGCATTCTTGGGGGGGCGCAGGGGGATCTGGCTCCGGGAGGTGCCCCCACGGTGGCCTGGCCCGCGATCAGGGCCCACCGATCCGTGGGCAAGCCTGTCCCATGGGGGCACTCTATTGTTCCGCACTGGAGGTTGTGGTCCTCCGCCTTTCCCGGTGCTGAGGAGAATCCCTCTGCGCATGCACGGGGATGACCAAAGCACGCGCTGGCGCTCCCGTGCATGCGCCGACACGAGCCTAGGATTTATCCTAGGATTCTCTGGGAAGCCAGGGAAGAGATTGCGGAGCCTTTGGCTTTGATTTTTAGGTCATCATTGGCTACAGGAATAGTGCCAGAGGACTGGAGGATAGCAAATGTGGTCCCTTTGTTCAAGAAGGGGAGTAGAGATAACCCCGGTAACTATAGGCCGGTGAGCCTAACGTCTGTGGTGGGTAAAGTCTTGGAGAGGATTATAAAAGATACGATTTATAATCATCTAGATAGGAATAATATGATTAGGGATAGTCAGCATGGTTTTGTGAAGGGTAGGTCATGCCTCACAAACCTTATCGAGTTCTTTGAGAAGGTGACTGAACAGGTAGACGAGGGTAGAGCAGTTGATGTGGTGTATATGGATTTCAGTAAAGCGTTTGATAAGGTTCCCCACGGTCGGCTATTGCAGAAAATACGGAGGCTGGGGATTGAGGGTGATTTAGAGATGTGGATCAGAAATTGGCTAGTTGAAAGAAGACAGAGAGTGGTAGTTGATGGAAAATGTTCAGAATGGAGTTCAGTTATGAGTGGCGTACCACAAGGATCTGTTCTGGGGCCGTTGCTGTTTGTCATTTTTATAAATGACCTAGAGGAGGGCGCAGAAGGATGGGTGAGTAAATTTGCAGACGACACTAAAGTCGGTGGAGTTGTAGACAGTGCGGAAGGATGTTGCAGGTTACAGAGGGACATAGATAAGCTGCAGAGCTGGGCTGAGAGGTGGCAAATGGAGTTTAATGTGGAGAAGTGTGAGGTGATTCACTTTGGAAAGAATAACAGGAATGCGGAATATTTGGCTAATGGTAAAATTCTTGGTAGTGTGGATGAGCAGAGGGATCTCGGTGTCCATGTACATAGATCCCTGAAAGTTGCCACCCAGGTTGATAGGGTTGTGAAGAAGGCCTATGGTGTGTTGGCCTTTATTGGTAGAGTGATTGAGTTCCGGAGCCATGAGGTCATGTTGCAGTTGTACAAAACTCTAGTACGGCCGCATTTGGAGTATTGCGTACAGTTCTGGTTGCCTCATTATAGGAAGGACGTGGAAGCTTTGGAACGGGTGCAGAGGAGATTTACCAGGATGTTGCCTGGTATGGAGGGAAAATCTTATGAGGAAAGGCTGATGGACTTGAGGTTGTTTTCGTTAGAGAGAAGAAGGTTAAGAGGTGACTTAATAGAGGCATACAAAATGATCAGAGGGTTAGATAGGGTGGACAGCGAGAGCCTTCTCCCGCGGATGGAGGTGGCTAGCACGAGGGGACATAGCCTTAAATTGAGGGGTAATAGATATAGGACAGAGGTCAGAGGTGGGTTTGTTACGCAAAGAGTGGTGAGGCCGTGGAATGCCCTACCTGCAACAGTAGTGAACTCGCCAACATTGAGGGCATTTAAACGTTTATTGGATAAGCATATGGATGATAAGGGCATAGTGTAGGTTAGATGGCCTTTAGTTTTTATTTTCCATGTCGGTGCAACATCGAGGGCCGAAGGGCCTGTACTGTGCTGTATCATTCTATGTTCTATGAGCCGGCCGGCGGAGGCCTTTCGGCGCCGGTTGGCGTGGTGCCAAGCCCCTTTCCCGCCAGCCGGCGGGACGTCAACCACTCAGGGGCGGGCCTAGCCCCTGAAGGTGCGGAGGATTCCGCACCTTTGGGGCGGCCCAACAGCGGAGTGGTTCACACCACTCCGTCCCACCGGGACCCCCCGCCCTGCAGGGTCGGGGTGAATCCCGCCCAACAATTTTAAAAATCAAGACGTAGTTGACTAGGAGCATGTGTAAATCAAGGAGCACATGTGCTGCAGGCGAGTAAAGTCATGGGCAACAGAGGTTTACAAAGGATAGAATATATAAGAAGTGCATTGGAATGTTCTGAGTCGAGAGATTAAGGCTTGAATGAGGCTTTCAGCAGCAGATAAATGCGAGAGGAGCAAAGGTCGTTGACATTATAAAGGTGGAAATCGACAACCTTTGTGAAACCTTGAATATAAAGTTGGAAGCACATCTCAAAATCAAATGTGACACTAAGATTGTGAACAGACTGGTTCAATCTCAGACTTTCGTCAGGGAGACAGATGCTATTGGGAGCAGGGTGCAAATTTTGAAGAAAGGACTAAAAATAGAGGCTTCATTTTTCCAATATTTAATTGGAGGAAATGTCTGTGCATCCAGTACTGCATGTTGGACAAGCAGTCTGATAATTTAGCAACATTCGAGGAGTCGAGAGAGAGAGGTATTGATAAGTAGTGTGTGATTAGCATACTGTGACTTTGGACGATGTTGCTGAGGAGCAGCCGGTGTATGAGAATTAGGAGGGACCATGGATTGACCATTGCGGGAAACCAGAGGAATTGGTATGGGAGCAGGAAGGCAAAACCAACGCACATTATTCAGAGAAATAGTGGAGGATGAGGATGGAAAGTTTACCTTAGTGACAGTCACATAGAATGTCATTTCTGATTGTGATCAACCCGAGAAATAGACATAAGGATGAGTAGGACTGAGTACAGGGGTTGTATTCTTAGAGTTTACAACATTCTTGGAGGTTTTATCCCCTGACCTCCCATCTCCACCATTGGCCAACTAACATGTCCTCACAGAACACTCCCCACGCAAACCAACTCTTCGGCTGGAATATTCCCAGTCCCACAGAGATAGATCTGAAGGCAAGACTGGGAACAAAATTGGATATCATGGCACAGGGTCAGCAAGCCAGCACATTCCCATTTCCAGGCAACCTTGCTAGATGCAGATGTACAGCAGCAGTGGCAGGAAGCTACTTAGAACAATTAATTGTCCAATGGGAAGAATTGTAAATGATCTTCTCGGCATTGGAGCAGACCCCTACTGACTGTGAATGCCCACAGTTTGGTAGAGACAGAGTCTGGTGGCAGGAAGGGATGGGCTTGGCCATCACAGTTAGAGGATCCATGTCTCAGTGATGGGGCTGCAGAGATGAAATGCTGCACTTGTGATCTAAATGAATCTTTCAGGGGGAGGTTCACCTCCACTCCAATGACCCTATTGACTTTGGGCCTCTCTACTTTGCACATTTTATTTCTGCTTCAGAGGGCATTTACATTTTAAGATGCCCTTGCTGTGACCTGCCTACCGCAGGAGCACCCACCTTTCCTCAGTCAGCCATCCAAAGTTCATAGAATCATAGAATTTACAGTGCAGAAGGAGGCCATTTGGCCCATCAAGTCTGCACGGGCTCTTGGAAAGAGCACCCTACCCAAGCCCACACCTCCAGCCTATCCCCACAATCCAGTAACCCCACCCAATACTAAGGACAATTTTGGACACTAAGGGCAATTTAGCATGGCCAATCCACCTAACCTGCACATCTTTGGACTGTGGGAGGAAACCGGAGCACTCGGAGGGAACCCATGCACACATGGGGAGAACGTGCAGACTCCACACAGATAGTGACCCAAGCCATGTATCGAACCTGGGACCCCGGAGCTGTGAAGCAAGTGTGCTAACCACTATGCTGCCATGAATCTTCATGCTGCACGTTCTCCCCATGTGTGCATGGGTTCCCTCCGAGTGCTCCGGTTTCCTCCCACAGTCCAAAGATGTGCAGGTTAGGTGGATTGGCCATGCTAAATTGCCCTTAGTGTCCAAAATTGTCCTTAGTATTGGGTGGGGTTACTGGATTGTGGGGATAGGCTGGAGGTGTGGGCTTGGGTAGGGTGCTCTTTCCAAGAGCCCGTGCAGGCACTCTGATTGGGCCTCAGCCTCAAGAATCCACCACCATCTTTATTTGGCTGAGGTGGTGGCGGCCAATTAGAAGACTGGCAGATCATGCCTGATCCACGTGCGATTGGGATCAATAATGGTCCCATTCCCCTGAAAATCTATCAGAAGTTTTGCCCAATATTACATAATCGGATGATTCTCAGTCTCATCAGACAGCCATTTTCCGACCTACAATGTTTATGTTATAGCAAATCAACAAAAGTGTTCAAAACATTTTTTTTAAAAGCACACAATGTTTTAATGGCATGATGAGTTTTCTCCAGGATTGTTATCACTGGTTCCCTGGAAATCAATCTTCAGTTCCTGGAGAATCCAAAACAATCCTGACAGGTTGTCTAGCCAAGGCCCATGGCCACAGACTGGACATTTCTGTTCTGGAGAACATTCCAGGTTGTGTCTAAGCCATTCAAGAAAGGTTTGCTTCACACTCATAGGTGTCGGCGTAGTACATGCTTTTATTCACATCACTATCATTTATACTTCAGTTGTTTTTAGCATTCATGAGTTGATCCGAAGTATTGCTTTTAAACACTGCCGGTGTACGAGGTATGCAGCCTGGTTAAATTCTATGGATGAATGAAAAATCTGGCAGGATAATTTGCCCTTTTTAAAAAACTGAAACTGTAGAAATCTATTGCAATTTGGCCTGAGGCATTTCTTAAGCAAATTTGTATTTATTTGAAAAAATAAGCTCAATCTGCATCTGATGGAACAGTGCTAAGCATGTCACAACCGAGCTACTCCATTTCCAAGTCTCATTTCCGAAATGAGCTACAGTACAAAACAGTAGAATTCTTCCTTCTTTCTTCATTATTGAAAATAATTTCATCTTTTAAAATAACTAACTGCACTTTGCAGACAGCGCAAGTAAAGTCTGCTATGTTAGCACTTTCCCCTGCTGTTGTGTATGACTCGTTTAACTTTCAACCCATTTATTAGCTGGTGGGAAGTAATTAACTAGATCCAAGTCATAAATTTTGTCACTCTGCAAGCTATTATTATAAAGTGATGCTTCTGATATGGCTTCACCAAATTTGAGATGAGATGTGAAAAACATGGCAAGAAATATAATGTGAAGGATGCAAACGCATCATTATTCTGAAAGTGAGAAAAACATGGATGTATGGAAAGCCAGACAAATGCTGCAAAGTGAATTATACAAACAGCTCAAAATAGACATGTTTCCGCAGCACAGAAAACTATCGGTGGGTAATACTGACTGACTATAAAAGTCAAACTACTTTACAGCCGTAAACATGATATACTGTACCTGGTTAACAGAGATAAACTGTAATCACTCTGACACATCTAAAGCAGCCTAGGATTAGATTGCCATGTGTTGGCTCACGCAATAAGTATGGTATGTCGTAAATCTGTAATAATGTGCAATAAAGATCTGGCTGCCATTGGAAGGAACTGAATGAATGAATTTATATTTTACTGAAGGCGACTTAATGCAAAGTAAATCAATTAGCTTTATCTTGTTCCTATATACAAATCACTAATTAAATAGCTGAAAAAAACTTCAGATAGACTAGCTGTATAGATCACAATAAACATTTCCTTCTGTGACTGATTTTGCATTGGAAAATTTAGGATGTCTATCGCTGTTCTTGAAGGAAACATGTAAATAGGTTTTCTGAATTTGCGATGGTCAGTTCCCCTGCTCACCTCGACCCCCGGTAAAAGTCTCAGCGTTAGTTAGAGGCATTGGACAGTTACATAAGAACATAAGGGGCGTGATTCAGCCATTGCTTTGTGGCCGGCGGCAATCTGGGCACAACGGGTGAATAGCGGGAAAAGACAAAATTGAGATTTGCGGCGGAGGCAATCTATTTTGCAATTTACCCGGCCTGCTCCCAATGGTGGGATCCTGTTCTCACCCAAAAAGGCAAGACGGTCTTTTAGCCTGATTTGTATTCTATTCACTTCAATTTCATTGGGGCCGGCACGCTGGTTTGCACTGCTCTCTCACATCTCCAGGGGCCTGGGTTCAATTCCGGCCTCGGGTAATTGCCTGTGTGGAGTTTGCACTTTGTCCCATGTCTGTATGGGTTTCCTCCATGTGCTCCTGTTCTCTCCCACAATCCAAAGGTGTGCAGGGTGGGTGGATTGGCCATGATAAATTGCCCCTTAGAGTCTCGCGGTTAGGTGGGGCTACTAGGTTGGAGACATGGGCTTAAGTAGGGTGCTCTTTCCAAGGACTGGTGCAGACACGATGGGCCCAATGGCCTCATTCTGCACTGTAGGGATTCTATGATTCATTAGTGAGATTGAAGTTAAAAACTGTGGCCTCCCCGGAGTTACATCCGTTGTTGGGAAATTGTTAGAATGCCTTATTAAGGAATATCAGAACATTTGCAAAATGCAATCCATCGAAGTTAGCATGGTTTTATGAAGGGTAAATCATGTTTGACTAATTTGCTAAAGTTCTTTGAAGATGTAACAAACCAAGTGGATAATGAGGATCCTGTAGATGTAGCTTATCTGGACTTCTGGAAGGTGTTTGATAAGGTTCTGCACAGAAGGTTAAAACATAAGTTTAGATCACACGGGGTTAGGGGTAATTTATTAGCCTCAATAGAAGATAGGCTGATGGACAGGAGGCTGATGGACAGGAGACAGAGAGTTGGGATAAATAGGTCTTTTTCTGGGCGGCACAATATAAGTAGTGGGGTGCCACAGGATTTAGTCCTTGGGCCCCAACTATTTGCAATCTATATTAATGAATTGGATACAGGAATAGAAGGTTCCCTAGCCAAATTTGCAGATCATTTAGTACTCCTTTACAAAAACGGGAAGCTGGTGCAATGGCTATTGAAGGGATGTGAAGAGGTGAGGTATCCCTTTCCATTTACCAGCATGCGGAAAGGGTACCAAGCTGCTACCACATTTTACTTCCTTAATAATGGATTCTAACAATTTTCCAACAAAGGATGTTAAACTAACTGGTATGTAATTCTGCCACCCTCCCTTTTTGAATAAGGGCGTTAAGTTAGCATTTTACCAAGCCACTGGAACCTTTCCCATGTCCAGTGAATTTTGGAATATTGCAACAATGGATCCACTATTTCCACTGCCACTTCCTTTAACACCCCAGGATCCAAGCCATCAGGCCCTGGTGACTTGTTTTTCTTCAATCCCAATAGTTTGTTGAGTACCGTTTCTCCATTGATGCTGATTATTCAAAGTTCCATCCTTTCTATTACTTCTAAATTACCTGTTCCTATAGGAAGGTACTGGTGTCCTCCGCCATGAAAACTGAGGCAAAATATTGATTCAGCATCTCCACCATTTTTGTGTTCCCCACAATAATAATAATAATCGTTATTGTCACAAGTAGGCAGACATTAACAGTGCAATGAAGTTACCATAAAAACCCCTAGTCGCCACATTCCAGCGCCTGTTCGGGTCAGAGGGAGAATTCAGAATGTCCAATTTACCTAACAGCACCGTCTTTGGGGACTTGTGAGAGGAAACCGGAGCACCCGGAGGAAACTCATGCGGACACTGGGAAAACATGCAGACTCCACACAGTTAGTGACACAAGCCTTAATCGAACCTGTGCTAACACTGTGCAACAGTGCTAACCACTGTGCTATCATGCTGCAACTCTCCAGTTTCATTTTCCCAGGGACCAACATTCACTTCAGTGACTCTCTTCCCTTTTATGTCCTTACAGAAGGTTTAGTTATCCTTTTTGATATTTTGTGCCAGCTTTCTTTGTAATTTGCCTTAGCTCGTTTTATTACTTTTTTATATGTTTGAAAGTTTCTCAATCTTCCAGCCTACCACTGGCCTTTGCAATATGATAAACCTTAGTATTTGTCTTTATATTGTCCTCAACATCCTTACTTAGCAATGGATATATTTTTTTTACCCCACTTACCATCTTTCTTCCTCTCTGGGATATATTTTAGTTGTGAGGAATTGAGTACCGACTTGAACAACTGCCACTGCTCATATGCTGCCTTACCTGTTAGTCTTTCTGCCTACTCTACTCGGGCCAAATCTGTCCTCAAGACGATGTTTAATTCCTTTGTTTAATTCCAGAACACTAGTGTGGGGGCAGAATGGTGGCGCAGCGATGAGCACTGCGCACTCACGGGGCCGAGGTCCCAGGTTCAATCCCGGCTCTGGGTCATTGTTCGTGTGGAGTTTGCACATTCTCCATGTGTTTGTGTGGGTTTCGCCCCCACAACACAAGAAAAGATGTGCAGGATAGGGGGATTGGCCAAGCTAAATTGCCCCTAAAATGGAAAAAAATGAATTGGGTATTCTAAATTTAAAAAAAAGAACACTGGTGTGGGACTCCACTTTCTCACCCACAAACTGAATTTTGAACTCGACCATTCTATGGTTACGATTCCCTAGGGCACCATTAACTATGAGGTCATCAATTAATCTCTCCTCATTACACCATGCCAAATCCAGAGTAACCTGCTGCTTTGACAAAGAGTCATCGGACTCGAAACATTAACTCTTTTCTCTCCCTACAGATGCTGCCAGACTTGCTGAGATTTTCCAGCATTTTACTTTCGTTTCAGATTCCAGCATCCGCAGTAATTTGCTTTTAACCTGCTGCCTGGTAGGGTGCTCAACATACTGTTCCAGGAATGAAACTCTAATACATTCAAGTTTAGTCCACATACACTACACAATTGAAATTAAATTCAGTATAACACCATGTCCAACACGTTGGACTTCAACCTGGTGTTGTTAGACTTCTTACTGTGCTCACCCGAGTCCAACGCCGGCATCTCCACATCAGAACTTAAATTCCATCAGCTCCCACAGTGGGATTTGTACTCCTGTCTCCAGGAGCACTAGTACAGGCCTCTAGTTTTCTAAGCGTCATTCCACGCCTGCGAATGTACCTTACTTACTGAGAAGTAAATGGTGAAAGCTGAGGAAGATAACCTGTGCCTTTAACTTGTGACATTCCATCTAAATTAATCTTGGGTTAGACTAATAATAGGAAATGAAATATTTACAACAAACGGCGAGGGGCAAGCGCAATATTAAGCATTTTGATGGATCTGCAATCTCAAGTGAGAAAGGTCGGGGTGGGTGTGGGGGGAGTAAACACACGGAGCCCAGAGCATTGTGCAAAACAAGTAGATTGCAACAGCTTAGGAGCTCACATAAATAATTGTTTATCAGGCCAGGAAGTTTTAGGGGACTGTAATCTGATTAAAAATAGCATAACATGTTGTAGTAATCCACGGGAGGCAGGAGTTCCGTCACCACACCAATATTTATTTACAATAACGATATTACAGGAGCAGCTACAAACAGTGCTGCTAGCAGTCCAGTCAACTTAAGACTGGCTCACAAAGCCTACACAGGTGATTATATGGGCCCCCTCAATGAGCTATCATTGAGGGAGCTCATACTCCAATTGGCCAACCAATAAAGCCAATTGGAGTTCATTACACCCCCCCCCCCCCCCCACCCCAAGGTCCAAGGAATTCCTGCCAGCTGGCATTCCTCTGAGCTTCTTCCTGCTCTTCATGTCTGGGTCTGTCACCTCTGTGTCATCCGCCGGGTCGTTCTCCGAAGTGGGCGGGGTGTACCTTATTGGTGCTTGTCTTTTCATTGACGACCTCCTTGGAAGTTGTTCGTCCTCCTCCTTGGGGACAGGTGTCGCGGTGGCCTCGTCGAGTGTGTCCATCTCCGACTGATGACTGGATGACAGGGTCTGGATAAATTGCTCGGGGCTGGGGTGTGGGTATCCTTTCCGTCTGGGCTATCCCAGCTTGAGGCGGTCCTGCTTCGCCTGCCTCCAGGTGTGGTTCCGCTGCCCTTATTTGGTCTAGGTGTTTCTTCAGCACCTTACCTCCTATTGAAACCTCATAGGATATGGGCCCTGTTTGGGACTCTACCGTGCCTTTGACCCACGTTGGTCCATTCCCATAATTCTTGACCCAAACCGGTGCCCCCACCTGGAAATGTCTCTGCTGCCGACTATTATCATGCCCCCTGCGTTGGGCCTCCTGTTGTTTCTCCACTTTCCCCATTAAATTTGGGAAAAGGAGACTCAGCCTTGTTCGCAGCCGCCTTCCCATTAAGAGTTCAGCTGGCGGTATGCCCGTTGTGGAATGCGGTGTGGTCCTGTAATCAAACAGCCAGCGGGAGAGCTTTGTGTCTATTGACGCTGCTTCTTGAGTCCCGCTTTAAGTGTCTCGACCGCGCTCTCTGCCAGGCCGTTGGTCGCTGGATGGTAAGGGGCCATTTTGATGTGACGGACTCCGTTTTCCTTCAGGAATTTTCCAAATTCCCCACTTGTGAATGCCGTTCCGTTGTCCGATACCAATACCTCCGGAAGTCCATGTGTTGCAAACGAGGCCCCGAGCTTTTCAATTGTCGATGCTGTGCTTGCCGTGTTTACCCGGTGGACGTCCAACCATTTGGAGTGGGCGTCCACTATCACCAAAAACATTGAGCCCATGAAAGGGCCGGCATGGTCAATATGCAGGCGGTCCACGGTCTGCCTGGCCATTCCCACGGGTGCAATGGTGCCACTGATGGCACTCTTTGCCCCTGTTGGCACTCCTGGCACCGACGTACCAAGGCTGCTATGTCTGTGTCCAAACCTGGCCACCAAACGTAGCTTCGAGCTAGCATCTTCATTTTAGATACCCCTGGGTGTCCGTGATGTAACTCAGTTAAGATTGCCTGACGGCTCTGAGCTGGGACGATTACCCGGGCTCCCCATAATAGGATACCGTCTTCTACGGTTATTTGGTCCCTTCTGCTCCAGTATGGGTGCATCTGGGGCTCCACTGGTCTTTCCAGTTCCCCTGTTAGTAGTAAATGCTTCATCTTGGCTAAAACTGGGTCTTTTTGCGTCCACAACTGAATATGTTGTGAGTCTACTGGTAGGGTGTCCAAAAAATTTAGAGTCATTACTGTCTCCTCTACTTTTGGTATTTGCGGCGGAGTGTCCGGGAGGGGAAGTCTGCTCAAAGCATCTGCATGTGCTACTCGCGTTCCCGGTCTGTGCTCCAGAACGTATCTATATGCTGCCAGTAGCAACGCCCAGCGTTGGATTCTAGCTGATGCAATCGGGGGTATTGACTTGTCTTCTTTTAATAACCCTAATAAAGGCTTATGGTCCGTCACTATGGTGAATTTCCACCCGTACAGATACTGGTGAAATTTTTTTACTGCGAATATCACTGCCAGTCCTTCCTTCTCGATTTGGGCGTACTTCCTCTCAGCCATCGCCAAGCTCCTCGAAGCATAGGCTATTGGCCATTCTTCCCCATTCCTTCCTCTATGGGCTAAGACAGGCTCCTACCCCATAGGGGGATGCATCACAAGTGACCACCAACTCCTTCCTTGGGTCATAATGCTCTAGGACATTTTCGGATGACAGCTGTTCCTTAATGTCCCTAAATGCTCGGTTTTGGCTGGGTGGACCATTTCCATTCTTGCCCCTTTTTTAGTAGCTGGTGGAGGGGTTCCAGGATGGACGCCCTATTTTCAATAAATTTTCCATAATAGGTTACCAACCCTAGAAATGATCATAACTCCTGGACCGTGGTGGGAGCTGGGGCTTCTTTTATTGCCCTTACTCTGTCTTCTAATGGATGTAAGCCTGACTCGTCTACTTTATATCCCAGTCACTTGTGGGGCCAGAAAAACACATTTTTCCCTTTTTAGCCGTATGCCTGCCTTTGCGAAATGCCTGAGCACTTCCTCCAGGTTCCTTAAGTGTTCCCTGTTTGTCCTACCCGTGATTAAGACATCGTCCGAATAAATCGCCACCTGCGGTAGTCCCTGCAGAATATTTTCCATCGTACGCTGAAACATAGCGCAGGCTGATGACACTCCAAAAGGTAGCCTAGTATAACGAAAAAGGCCCTTCAGGGTGTTGATCGTAGCGACCTTCTGGGAGCCCTTGTCCAGTTTTAAATGCAGGTAGGCATGTCTCATGTCTAGTTTCGTGAACAAAAGCCCACCTGCCAATTTGGCATATAGGTTGTCTATTTTCGGGATTGGGTATTTGTCCAGCAGTGCGTATTTGTTTACTGTCTGTTTGAAATCTCCACAGAGACGTATCGAGTCGTCTGGCTTCAAAATTGGTACCACCGGCGCTGCCCATTCCGAAAACTGTACTGGTCTGATAATGCCGTCGCGCCGTAACCTTTCTATTTCGTCATCTGCTTTCTTCCTTAATGCAAAAGGTACTGGCCTTGCCTTACAAAATTTCGGAAGGGCTTCTGGGTCCACGTGCAAAGTTACTTTGGCGCCTATGATTTCCCCCAAACCTTCCTGGAAGACCTCCGGGTATTTTTGGAGTACTCCACTCAACTGCCCGCTTCCACTCTGGAAAATTTTCATCCAATCTAATTTGAGGTCTTTCAGCCAGTTCCGTCCAATTAAGCTCGGTCCGGAGCCCTCTACTATCGTCAACGGTAATCTGAGCAATTGTTTCTCATATTCCACAGGTACATGAGTCGTGCCTAGAACTTCCAGGGATTCCTCCGTGTAGGTTTTAAGTTTTGTCGATGTTTTTGTTAGGGTTAGTGGCTGGAGTCCTTCTTTGATTTTTCTAAATGCTGCCACTCCCATTACTGATACGGCCGCACCCGTGCCTATTTCCATTATTGTCGGCCGCCCGTTCACCCGTGGGGTAATCCTAATGGGTTCTGCTTTCTTCGTTGCAATATTATATAATTGTTCCCCTTCGGAGGAGGATGGGGCGTCTAGGTTGTGTACCTGGTCCCTGCTATTCCTCTTTTGCCACCTCCTTCTAGGGTTTCTGTCGTTGTTACCCCACTCTGTCTGGTGCCAGAAACGCTCCTTCTCTGTTGGGGGAGCCTCAGCCGGTACTTCCCTCTGTCTCCAGTTAGTCCTGGCAGACTTGGGGGCAGTTCTGGGGTTTTCCTTTTTCCCTCTATTCCTCAGGTTTTTCCTGAGAGCGGCTATCTGGTAGCAGCACCCGTTGTGGTAGTCCCTCTCACAGGTATCTACCTCCATTGGCGTGCCCTGTAGTTCCTGCGCCCCACTTGCTGCCTTTTCTAGGGACAGCGCGAGCTGTAACGCCTGCCTGCAGTCTAGCTCCGTTTCCACCAACAGACGTTTCTGTATTGTGAGGTCGTTTATACCACACACTAACCGGTCCCGAAGCATTTCATTTAGCATCGGGCCGAACTCACATTTTTCCGCCAGCCTTCTCAGGCGAGTCAAGAAATTCGTGACTGACTCCCTGGTCTTCCCGCTTCACTGTGTAGAATCTGTACCTACGCAAAATGAGGGGTGGTTTTGGGTCGTAGTGCTCTTTCACCAATTCCGTTACTTCTTGGAAAGTTTTCATGTCCGGCGCATCGGGATAAGTCAGACTACGTATAATGGCGAAAGCGGAGGGTCCGCACGCCAACAGCAGGATAAGCCGTCTCCTTTCGTCCGTCAGTATATCATTTGCCCAGAAGAAGTAACACATTCTCTCCACATACTGGGACCAGTCCTCAATAGCCGGGTTGAATGCCTCTAACCTCCCAAAAAACGGCATTTTTAAAATGGCAAGGCTTACCCTCCGAGAGCGGCAGCTGGTCTCCGCAAAATTCGTAGTTTACCTCGTCGCCACTGTAGTAATCCACGGGAGGCAGGAGTTCCGTCACCACACCAATATTTATTTACAATAACGATATTACAGGAGCAGCTACAAGCAGTGCTGCTAGCAGTCCAGTCAACTTAAGACTGGCTCACAAAGCCTACACAGGTGATTATATGGGCCCCCTCAATGAGCTGTCATTGAGGGAGCTCATACTCCAATTGGCCAACCAATAAAGCCAATTGGAGTTCATTACACATGTGATTTGGAAATTACTAGGTTTATCTCCTTTGGAATCATCAGTTGAGATGAACAGGGTTGTTTATACGTCCAATTTTTTGTTATGTTGCTCATTAAAAGTACAGTATCAATAAATTATTTGGTATAAATATACGCTGCAGCCTTCTAGTCAATCTACCTGTCCAGGCTATGCTATAAATTATAAAATGAAGCATTATCTTTTTCTGCCTGCTTTTGTGCTCACAAATTGGAGCAGTAAGTGTCAAAGAATGAAATAGTTCCCTCTTTTATATTAGTAATACCATAAAAGTCAAGTATGAACAGGCTCATGAATTGCAAATGTTGCAATATCTCAGTCTCAGAATGCATGTACTTTGGAAGAAACGTATCTTCATATCTTTTGCTCCTCATTCTTTTACTCAGTATTCAAATATGGATATTACCTTATCCATAGTAATAAGGTTCCTATTGTCTGATCTCAGTGATACACCTTCAATGGTAGCTGTGATAAATCTGTTGCCATGTCCGTGTGGTACGCTTGAAGGAATATGAGATGTGGAGGGGAATTACTTCAGTAGGATTTGAAAAAAAAGTAACACCAGAGGAAATAAAGTAAGATTTATATGCACCATATATTAATTTTAATAATTTATCTTCAAAAGTGTTCAGAATTAGCAACGTTGTTCATCTAAATACTGTTTAAGTGTTAAAGGTTTTTGTTTCTGTTACCACCCCCAAGGGTTTTGAACCTGCACAGTGCTAGTAGTAGTAGTATAATAAACCACATTGTATCCTGTGTGGCTGGTTATGTGTCGAGTCCTTGCGTTCGGTCACACAGTTTCCAGTCAATATTTTTTGATTGCAATTTATGCCCAGGTAAATAAGAGTTGTAAGAAAATTCAGGCCCAGGTAAAGCTCCTGGCTCCCCTGCCAAAAACGACTGGAGAATGGCCGGGTCCATGGCCACGCTGGCAGCATTGCCGTATAACATGGTACCGAGCGCGCGCGGACTTGCCTGCCACTGACCCCCAGTAACCCCCTCGCCACCCCTGCACAACCCCCCCCCCCCCCGCCAGTCTCCCCAGCCCTCGCCAAAAGCCCCCCCCCCCCCCCCCCCCCCCCCGGTCAGCGGGACGGCTACCTCCGACTGTGGCGGGCTGGACACAGTCCACAGCCACCACACGGAGTCCATGGAAAAAATATATCATAAGTGTTCCGCGCTGTCGGGAACTCAGCTAATCGGGGGCGGAGCATCGGGAGAAGGCCTCAGGTGATGTCCTGAGGCTGTCCCAACAGGGTGCGGCGTATCAAATACATCGTTTCTGAGGGGGCGGAGCATCGCAAAAGTGGCACAGCCTCCGGCACAAAGGGGGATTCTCCGGCAGTTTGCCGAACGCGATTTCGGCATTGCCAATTGGAGTATCCTGCCCCTTATTTATGCTCTCCCCATGCACCTTCCATGGCAACTCATGTCCTCACCTGAAGCAAGGCTGACAGCTGTGTGAGTGTGGAAGCTGTCAATCATCGCCTAATAAGGAAAATGAATGAATGTCTTGCAGCTCAAGGATCTGAGGGTTAAACACAGCTGACTGGTTTCTCTTTCTTGGAATTGACATGTGGTGCTTCCTGAGTCTGAGCCAACAGGTGTATTGCTCAGGTGAGTGTTACAACGGTATTTTTTTCACTACTTCTGTCTGGGCTACTCTCTAGACAGGAGTCTCACTCTGGGGGCAGCCTGAGAACCGTTTCTTTTCTGCGGGGCATCCTGATAGGGGTTTCTATTCTGGGGGGTCTGAGGGGGGTCTCTTTATTTCAGGGTCTCTCGTGATCTCTTTTATTAAGGGTGTCTCAGGGAGGTTCTCTTTAATTAGGTGGTCTCACAGGGGGTGCAGTAGGGAGGGTCTGGTGGGCATGGGGCAGATGTGGAGGGGGAGGGTTACCCCCTTGGCCCACAGCGAGGTCCACCACATCAGGGCCACATTTGTCCATACCTATAGTAATCACATGGGAGAACATGGCCTGACTCACTAAGTGGATGCAGATGGAACCCATTTGCATCCTCCTGCTGGCGTGGAGTACGAGCCTCAATCCCGCCGCAAGTGGAGGGCCGGAGCATTGAAATGGGTCAGCAGCTGCCACCTATCCCGTTTTCTTCACTAATATGGGATTGACCACCTCACCGGGAACTCCGCTACCGATGGCGCGAGGCGGGGAATTTCGTCCCCTGTAAAAGTCAATCCGACATTAAAGTATAAATAACAGAATATTCAAACATTTCCACCCCTCTTAATGTTGTGCAAAATAAACATTGTAATATTGACAAAAGTGACCACTGAAATAATAATTTATTGTAACCATTGAAAGATGTCAAACAAGCAAAATGAACAGTTCTCTCCAGCTGTCAAAACTGAACCCTGTGCTGAGAAAACTCTTGTGAGATTCTGGGCCCTTAGCCAAGCTGACATAACGATGCTATCCAGTTCTACTGAAATTGTTCTTACACCTGTCCGAATAAATATATTTCTGTGCCATTCAGTCAAGATCTTACTTTTGCCTTCAATAGACTACATGAATATCATTATGATATGGTACATTATGATGATCATATAATGAACTTTAAGGCAAAATGATGTGGCTAGTTTTCTTTTGCATGCACAATAATTGAGGTTCCTAAAATCAGCTTTAAATGGTCCTCTTCTGCTTTGCCTCAACATCACGGCCAGAGCTTGATCTTTTGAAATACCCTGCTTTTGAAATGTTCACACTAAAAAGCTAAGCCCAATTTACAAAGACTTTCTTTTTCTTTATTTTTCATGGAATGTTGACATCACTGGCAAGGTCAGCATTTTGTTGTCCACCTTAATTGTCCTTTAACTAAATGGCTTGCCACACCTGTAGTAAATGCAATGATTGGTGACCACCAGTTGCCTATAAACAACAAAGGTTTTATTACTTAACAAACTGTTTGCAGAGCACAATTAACAATGTTTACATCCTCAGCACTAGGATCAAAATTGGCTACAAAGCCTGCACTCTGCACCGAGATCCCCTCGCTTGTTCCCCATTGGCCGATCGGGTCACATGACCCTTCCGATGCATGCCCCCATAAAGGGTGACCTACCACATCCATCCCCTTCAATTCCTTTTTTAAAAAGTACATTGATAGCTTATACAAATCTCAAAACATTAACAAGAACGAACAATGACTTCTGATGGCTGCCATGAAGTAGGAGGTTGCACATTTGGTAGCTCCCGCTCATGACGGACCTTTTAGACCTTTTTCCCTGACTTTTTTCGAATTTTATTTGAAAAATCGGGAATGGATGGGACAGTGCGGAGGAATCCCACACCAGTATATGGAGACGTGGACCAGAAGTGGTCGTATAAGAAGGAAAAATTGAGCAGAGAATGCGCATGTAAAACCTACAGCACAGAAAAACATGGGAGAGGTGTAGGGTACTGGCTCAGTGGCAAATTGCTCAACGGGGCAGCTGGTGAAATTTATTCGGGAGGGTTTCACCAAGCAATGGGAGGAAGGTCTAGACCCGATCAAGGCATCAATTGCCTGAGTGGAGCAG
Organism: Scyliorhinus canicula; assembly: GCF_902713615.1. NCBI lineage: Eukaryota > Metazoa > Chordata > Chondrichthyes > Carcharhiniformes > Scyliorhinidae > Scyliorhinus > Scyliorhinus canicula. The sequence goes on along the minus strand of NC_052151.1, from coordinate 136,714,526 downwards.
GGGCTGGAAGCCCAAGGTCAGTCGATCAAGAAGGTTGAGGAGAAGGTGGTCAAACACGAGGAACACCTAACTGAGCTAGAGTTACAGATGGGGCTGATAAGGGATCAGCAGAAAAGGCTGCAGGAGAAAGTGGTGGGCCTGGAGAATGGGTCCCGTCGACAGAACTTGAGGATCGTCGGCCTCCCTGAGGGCTGTGAAGGGCCTATGTGGTGAATATGCTCGAGAAGTTGATGGGTGATGGGGTGTTTGCTCGACCCTTGGAGTGTATAGAGTGCACAGAATGCTTGTGAGAACCACATGTGTGAACGAGCCGCCAAGGGCGACGGTGGTGCGAATGCACCGGTTCCTGGATAAGGAACAGATTTTGTGGTGGGCCAAGCAGACACAGAGCTGCAAGTGGGAGAACAGCGAGCTGCACATCTACCAGGACCTGGGTGCGGATGTGGCCAAAAGACATATGGGATTCAACAGAGTAAAACCGGCTCTTTTCAAGAAGAATGTGAAGTTTGGGCTGCTAGATCCAGCTCATTTATGGGTCACCTTTGAAGATCTGGGGCGGGATTCTCCCATTTGGTGGCAGTGTCCACGCCGTCGGAAACGCAGTCGTGTTTCACGATCCTGAAGCAGGAGAAGGACCCTGAGCTATGGGGCTCATACAGGCCCATCTCCCTATTGAACGTTGATGCCAAACTGTTGGCTAAAATCTTGGCTCAAGGATAGAAGATTGTGTCCCAGAGGTGATAGAGGAGGACCAGAACGACCTGCTCCTGTAATTTCTGACCCGAGATTATGAGGATTTTAGGGGAATTTGGCCGGTTTTCGGGGTACAAATTGAATATGGGGAAAAGCGAGATGTTTGCGGTCCAGGCAAGGGGGCAGGAGAGGAGATTGGGAGAGCTGGCATTCAGAGTGGCGGGAGGGAGCTTTCAATATTGGGAATTCAGGTGGCACGGGACTGGGGGCTGTTACATGAGCTAAATTTGATCCGGCTAGTGGAACAGATGAAGGAGGACTTTTGAATGTGGGATATGCTCCCGCTGTAACTGGCAGGAGAGTACAGACCGTGAAAATGACCGTCCTCCCGAGATTTCTGTTTGTTTTTCAGTGCCTCCCCATCTTTATCCCAGGGGCCATTTTTAAACGGGTAAATAGGGTGATCTCTGGTTTTGTGTGGGTGGGTAAAACCCCGTGAGCGAAGAAGGTGTTGCTGGAGCATGGCCGAGGGGAGGGTGGGTTGGCGCTGCCGAACTTTCGCAATTATTACTGGGCGGCAAATATAGCCATGATTAGGAAGTGGGTAGTGGGGGGGGGTGTATGAGAGTGAGTAGAGGCGGCATCATGCGAGGACACAAGTTTGGGGGCATTGGTTACAGCACCTCTGCCATTCTCGCCGGCCTGATACTCCACAAGCCTGGTGGTAGTGCCGGCCCTGAGAGTCTGGGGGCAGTGGAGGAAGTATATGAGAGTGGAGGGAGCATCGGTCTGGGCTCCAATAGCAATAACCATCGGTTTGTACCGGGAAGGCTGGATGGGGGGTTTCAGAGATGGCAGAGAGCAGGGATTGAGAGGATGGGGGATCTATTTATAGATGGGAGTTTCCCCTGTTTGAAGGATTTACAGGAGAAATTTGAAAAATGAAATGAAATGAAAATCGCTTATTGTCACGAGTAGGCTTCAAATGAAGGTACTGTGAAAAGCCCCTAGTCACCACATTCCGATGCCTGTTCGGGGAGGCTGTTACGGGAATCGAACCATGCTGCTGTCTTGCCTTGGTCTGCTTTCAAAGCCAGCGATTTAGCCCAGTGAGCTAAACAGCTCACTGCCAGCAGGAAATGGATTCAGATATCTGGAGGTACGGGATTTTTTGTGAAGTCAGGATTCAACCTTTCCATTCCTGCCACCACGGAGGATACAGGACAGGGTAGATTCCAGAACAAGAGTGGAAGAGGGGAAGGCTTCGGATATTTATAAAGAACTAATTGGGCGGGATTATCCCCTACCCGGCGGGGGCAGAGGGTCCCGGCGTAGTGGAGTGGCGCTAACCACTCCGGCGTAGGGCCTCCCCAAAGGTGCAGAATTCTCCGCACCTTTAGGGGCCAAGCCCTGACATTGAGGGGCTAGGCCTGTGCCAGATCGGTTGGCACCACACCGACTGGCGCTCAAACCAGCTCCAGCGGCCTTTGACGCCCACCGCCCAGCACCAGGGCGGGCCGGAGAATTGCCGCAGGGGGCTCGCCAATCGGCGGGTGGTGTTTCCTGCCCCCGCCAATTCCCACGGCGGGGGCGGGATTTTCGACGGCCCGGTGCGATTCTCCGATCCTGCGGGGGGTCGGAGAATTTCGCCCATTGAGTCAGAGGAAATGCAGACAGAAGAACTAAAGCGCAAATGGGAAGATGAGCTAGTTGGGGGCAGATAGAGGCAGGTCTTTGGGCGAATGCATTAAGCAGAGTCAACATGTCCTCATCATGTGTCAGGCTCAGCCTGATTCAGTTGAAGGTCGTTCACCAGGCACACATGACGGTGGCCCAGATGAGCAAGTTTTTTGGGATAGAGGAGAGGTGTGCGAGATGTGCGGGCGGGCCAACAAACCATGTCCATATGTTTTGGGCATGTCTGAAGCTTCGGTGATTTTGGCAGTGTTTTAAAGATGTCATGTCCATGGTGTTAAAAACAAGGGTGGTGCCGAGTCCAGAGGTGGCGATTTTCAGAGTGTCGGAAGATCCGGGCGTCCAGGGGCTGAGAGAGGCTGACGTCTTAACCTTTGCTTCCTTGGTAGCCCCGAGACGGATATTGTTAGCATGGACGGACTCAAAGCCCCTGAATTCAGAGATCTGGCTTAGTGACATGGCTTTGTTTTTCAGACTTGAGAAAATAAGTTCGCCCTAAGATGGTCAATGGTAGGGTCCATCCGGATGTGGCAGCCGTTTGTCGACTTCTTTGGAGAAAACAAACTGTCAGCAGAGGTGGGGGGTGGGAGGGAGGAGGTGGTGGGGGGAGGGGGGGGGGGGGGGGAGTTAGATTCGGGGGGGGAGTTAGATTCTTGTTTAGAGGAGGTGGGTTTTGTGAGGTTTGGAGCCAGTCTTTGCACTATGTTTATATTTGTATTTGTACTGTTTACTGTTATTATTATAAAATTATAAATAACTTAATAAGATGTTTTTGAAAGAAAAACAATAATGAACAATGTTTAACACAGTTTATCAGAAACACAGCTGTCAGGGGACTTTCTCTCTGGGAATGACATAGCTCAACTGTTTGAGTTTCCCCTGTAAAGGTAGGTTCAGTTGGTCCTGCTTCACTCAAACTCTCATTTGGCGATAGCACATTATTTTCCACTGTTTCCTCAGTTCCACGGGGAGCAAGAATGTGGCCTGCCACTGGCTGATCAACCACTTTACATGTAAGACAAACAACAACACTACTTGCTGGCACAATTGGATCAGGCCGTAGCACCGGCCCTTGAGATGGATCCCATCTCCGCAATTAACCTCTGTGTTTCTTCAAAAACTTATCTAGGAACATAGGAATTAGGAGCAGAAGTCGGCAATTCAGCCCTTCAAGATTGCTTTGCCATTCAATCAGATCATGACTGATCTCTTCCTGATCTCAAATCCACTTCCTTGCCTGCTCCCCATATCCATTTAACCCATTTTTTATCAGAAATATATCTAACTCCTTCTTGAAACCATTTAATTACTCAGTCTTCACCGCACTGTGGGGCAGCGAGTTCCACAAATTCACTACCCTCTGCGAGAAGTAGTGCCTCCTCATCTCTTCACTGCCTCTCAAACTATACCTGTAGTTTCTCACTCTAGATTGCCCTGCAAGGGGGAACATTTGATCTATGTTTACTTTATCAATCCCTTTTAGTATTTTATACACCTCGATCAGATCCCCCCTCATCCTTCTAAACTCCAGCGAGTACAAGCCCAAACTGTTTAATCTCTCCTCATACGTCAACCCTTTCATCCCCAAAATTGATCTGGTGAACTTCCTCTGATCTGCCTCCAATGCCATCACATCCTTCCTCGAATCAGGAGATCAAAACTGGACACAATATTCCAGATGTGGTCGCACCAACACCTGATACAAGTGCAACAACTCTTCTCTCCTTTTGTACTGCAATAAAATCAAACATTCCATTTGCCATTCTTATTACATTTTGTACCTGCATACCCACTTTCTGCAATTCATGAACAAAGACACCCAGATCCCTCTGCCCAGATGTATTTTGAATCTGCTTTCCATTTAGATGATAATTTGCCTTTCTAATATTTTGGGCAAAATGGATAACCTCACACTTATCCACATGAAACTCTATCTGCCAAATTTTGACCCAATCTCCTAGCCTATTTCCAACCGTAAAATTTTATCTCCTCTTCACCGCCTGCTTTCCCATCTATTTGAGCATCATCCGCAAATTTTGCTGTGTTATGTCCTGCATTTTTACTTCACAGGTCAGTGTTTTGGCCCTGTCTTGGCCACCACAACTGCCAGGACCCAACTTGGCCCACTTCCAAAATTCTTTACAAAAACTGGATCTTGCTCTCCAGAATGTCCACTGCAATCTCCACTCCAGCAGTTTTGGCCTTGGTGCCAAGCATTATCAGCAACATCTTCTTCATCCATGGCCTTTGGAACTCCTCCAATCAGCTATGCACTCACTGGAATGTCACTGACACCCCCCCTCCGGAATCTTATGGCTATGTCCTAGCACCTGTATCAGCTCTGGGATAACCTTATCCAGAGGCTTTGCATCTGACTGGGACTGGCAGGTTCCTGGCATCCAGCAGACCTCCGACTGCTGAATCCCCTGGATGTTCCTGCCTCCACCTGCTGTACCTTAGCACCGTGTGGTGCTCACCAGATGGTGCCCCGGAAGCCTGTCCACCGAGGTGTGTGTCTCTGCGCTGGTGGAAGGTCGGGGTGACAGCTGTGACGCTTCGATGGTAGACTCCTCAGACCTCTACTCCGAGTTTGTTTTTGGGTGGTGCGGTGGGGGGAACAAAGCTGAATGGCCCGGCCTCATCAAATGGCGATCTTGCGAGAGGATAGACATCTCAGCAGTGAGAGCGAAGGATCATTTTGTTTGATAGAACAACTAACTTGAGACAGGTCATCTGGGTAAAGGGGCAGTGGATCCTTATCTCTGCGGTGAAAGCCGACCTCGCTGTCAGTGACTGCTCTCTCCTCGGACAACCCCGTGATTTTCAGGGGCTGTTCCCCTTGGAGTGAGAACTCAGATCTCAGGTACTCACTCCCCGTCTTTGCCTTTCCTGCTTATTATGGGCTATCTTCTCCTGCGAGGATGAAGAGAGAGCTATGTGAGCCATATGCTTGATGAATCAGGGAGGTCTATAGCAGGTGGCGTGTGTGGATACTGAAACTAGATATTTTTTTATTTGATTTGATTTATTGTCACAAATACCAAGGTACAGTGAAAAGCATTGTTCTGTGTACAGTCCAGACAGATCGTTCCATTCATGAAAAAACGTAAGACATACATAAATACCATTATACATAGACACAGGCATCGAGTGAAGCATATGGAGTGTAGTACTACTCAGTAGAGAAGATGTGTTGAGAGATCAGTTCAGCCCATAAGAGAGACATAGAGACATAGAACATACAGTGCAGAAGAAGGCCATTTGGCCCATCGAGTCTGCACCGACCCATTTAAGACCTCAATTCCACCCTATCCCCGAAACCCAATAAACCCTCCTAACCTTTTTTGGTCACTAAGGTCAATTTATCATGGCCAATCCACCTAGCCTGCACATTTTTGTCATTCAGGGTCATTTAGGAGTCATTCAGGGTCATTCAGGAGTCATTCAGGGTAATTCAGGAGTCATTCAGGGTCATTCAGGAGTCTGGTAAAAGCGGGGAAGAAGTTGTTTTTGAATCTGTTAGTGCATGTTCTCAGACTTTTGTATTTTCTGCCGAATGGAAGAGGTTGGAAGAGAGAATAACCCGGGAGAGAGGGTTCTTTGATTATGCTGGCTGCTTTCCCAAGGCAGTGGGACGTGTAGACAAAGTCAATGGATGGGAGGCAGGTTCATGTGATAGACTGGACGGTGTTCATGATTCTCTGTAGTTTCTTTCGGTCTTGGGCCAAGCAGTTGCCATACCAGGCTGTGATGCAGCCAGATAGGATGCTTTCTATGCTGCATCTGTAAAAGTTGGTGAGGGTTAATGTGGACATGCCGAATTTCCTTAGTTTCCTGAGGAAGTATGGGTGCTGTTGCGCTTTCTTGGTCGTAGCGTCGGTGTAGCTGGACAGAACAGATTGTTGGTGATGTGCACACCTAGGAATTTGAATCTGTTAACCGTCTCCACCTCGGCACCGTTGATGCAGACAGGGGTATGTATGATATTTTGTTTCCTGAAGTCAATTACTAGCTCCTTAGTGTTGCTGATGTTGAGGGAGATATTGTTGTTGTTACACCACGCCAATAGGTTCTCTATCTCCCTCCTGTACTCTGACTCATCATTGTTCAAGATTCGACCCACTACGTTCGTGTCATCAGCAAACTTGCAGATGGAGTTTGAGCTGAATTTTTCCCCACAGCCATGTGTGTACAGAGAGTATAGTAAGGGGCTATGTACACAGCCTTGCGGGACTCCGGCATTGAAGACTATTGTGGAGGATGTGTTGTTGTTTATCCTTACTGATTGCAGTCTATGGGTCAGGAAGTTCAGGATCCAATTGCAGAGGTTATGAAGGGTTGTGCTGGTGGGTGCCAGTGGGCGCTGAGGAACAAGGCGGTGGATTCTCCGTTTTTTGGACTATCTCCCCACGCCGTCATAAAAACTGCGGCCTTTCTCGTCAGAGAAACTGGTGTGAAAAGACCACTTATTCATAGCCCTGCAGGATGCTATCAGGGGAACTTGCAGCTTTAGCTGCAGATACGGGCCCCCACACTTCCGGGTCAGAGGCCATGCACACACACGGCGGCGGCCTCCAGCGGCTGCGCCTTGCTCCGAGGCGGACTCAGACCATGGAGTTGGACCTCCCAAATAGTGCCCCCGATCGGCTGCGCGCCCGACCCAGATCCCCCGGCCAAAAATAGCCCGGTCCCGAATGAGGACCCCCCTGCCCTCCGATCATCCCGCCCCCGAACATGGTGACCATGGACTGAGTCCGCAGCCGCCATGCGAGTATCCCAAATGGCAGGACCACATTAGATCCACGCTATCAGGACCTCTGTCGGTCGGGGGCAGAGAATGGCGGGGTGGGCCTCCAGCAATGGCCGCAGGTAGGGAATACATGGCGCGACGTACTCAGAAAGTACACCGCTTTTCGGGGGCCCGAGAATTGAGGAACCGGCGCCGGTCCTGATTCCATGTGCGGAAGTCGATTCTCTGCCCCGGCGCCAGCCGCAATTTCGGCATCGGGGTGAGGAGAATCCAGCCCCAGGACTACGATTGAATGCGGGGAGGGTGTGAGGTGTCAGCAGAGGTGGGGTTGGGAATTTGAGGAGTGGCAGGCGGAACTGCCTCAAAGAGAGAAGCGGTAACTTATACTTGCAAAATGGCGGAGGTTGTTGGTCTCTTCTGACATCGGATGCTCATCCTCCTTGTCATGCTGCCTGTACTGACAGCTGCTGCCACCACTTCTCAGGCAGTATTGGTGACCCTGCTGCTAATCCTCTGATCCTGCAGGGGAACAGAATGCCCCATCTCTCATTGACAGCGTCGATAAGCCTGGCCAAGGCAGCATTGCTAAAGCGAGGAGCATGTCCACATGCTGCCATGCTTGGGTGTTGACTGGAGTGAGTGGTGAGGGAATGCTTCAAAGCAGCTGCCCCTTCTTAGCGGCGAGACATTGAGGTGGCAGTCTGGCGAATCAGACGACGAGGCAGCCAGTAATGGCGAGTGTAGCCACCTGGGGTGGCCACTGCCCAATACAAAATGGAAGATTACAAAGAATGCAGGGAAAATGGACATGTTGCAAAAGCAAGCAGCTTGCAAAAGCACTTGTGTATTCTGACTGCTGCAGAAACCAGACAGCACTGTGAAAGAAAACAAGTTAGCATACTAATGAGGCGATACCCGGTGATTCCCAGGTACAATGGAAACAAGTTAACTCAAATTGCTACAGTGAATAGAAGGCCAGACTTCTCGGCACCAAGTGAAGTCCAAAACAATAAGCCCCAAGAACCGCCCAGTGATCGAGGGACTGCCCCGTTATTGGGGAATTCAAATCAATCGATTGGGAAGAGACCCAATCGATTGCGAGTGTATAGAGGGTCCGCCCAGGTGGGCGCGAGACCCTGGGACAGGTATAAGACAGAGACCCCGACCCCAGCTCGCTCTCAGCCAGCCTCTCCTTGACCAGCTCTCTCAGCCGGCCCTCCCAACAAGAACACCTTTATAGCAGCTCTCAAACTTGACCACGGAGAGGAGAGGCCTGGCCAGCAGCCGCCATCAAGTAAGTGTCACACAACACATGCTACGAGAATAAACTATCCTGACCCCTTTAGTCCACACCGACTGGAAGCCTGCGGATCCAGGACAAAGCTAGAGGCCGCTGTTCCCTGATCCGGCAGTTCCCTTATTCCAGATATGTATTGGCCTGTTCGTGGTAGGATTAGCCTAGTCTTGTAGTTTTATATGCATAATTAGTAGATAACTGTATTATAATAAACGTGTCTTGTTTGAACTTACTAACTGGTGTATGGAGTTATTGGTCTGAACTTGAACTTGAAACTTGTGGCGGTATCTTAACGATACCTGACGACTCTAGAGCTAAGGAACGAAACAGAGCCAAATTGAGTGTAAAGCACACTCACCCAGAATGAGCAACAGCGAGAAGCTCATAGAGGCTAATTTCTGCCACTATGTGCCATTAAATATGGACCGTAATCTTGCCACTGCGGACATTGAGGAACACCCCCAACCTACCGGACTGCCCCCCATACCACCCATGCCCCAACCACACTCTCAAATCTCCCAACAACAAATCTGACTCAAGTACTTTACACAGTTGACCTTCCTCCCGGCTTCTCAAAGTGACTGGACCTTTAAACTTACCTGCTTTATGGCAGCTCATACTATTAAAATAAAGGGGGGCATGACATCCCTTCGCCCAGAGCCGGTGCTATCCTGGATAGCTGCACTGCACTTTTCTCACCTGACCTGAGTCATAAGGCTGCATTTTAGTGTTCCATAAATAGGAGTGGAGCAACAATCCGACTGCGATTGCCACTCCATCTCTGGGCGGTATTTTCATTCCCCTCCGTGGAGTGTACTGCATCGTTGGAGGGCAGCCCACCAGTGGCCAGCGGCAGGATTTCCTGGTCCCACTGTTGTCAACAGGCTTTCCCATTGAACGCAAAATCCTCACCAACATGAAACCCATGGCTGGGTGGCCCGTCAGCGAGACCTTAAGATCCCGCCACCACGAATGGCCAGGAAATCCCACCCTGTACAAGTGAACGGTGAGAGGATTGTGTAAAATTTCATAGGTTGGTGGAATAGGCAGACAAGTCAAATCTAATGCATGAAAGTGTCAAGTGATTTGTTTCAGTCGGAAGAACATGAAGAGACAATTTAAAGTAAAGACCTTCTGTTTGAGGGGAAAGAATGCTCCCAACTAGGCCAAGCGTAGCTCGCTTTAACAGCAATTACATGTTTATATTTAATCAATGTGTGTGTTGAAGAGATTGCTGTGCGTATTCACATGTACATTAACAGTCATTTCAAATTTCCCATTTCTGTATGGATTCCAGAATGTTGTCGGAAAATATTCAAGTTGGCCACAAAACAAAAATCATAACTCACTGAATTAATGAGTTTTCCATTCATGCCATTTGCTGCCTGATTTTAAAATGACTGAACTTCAGTATTGAAAATGGCATCCTCATCACTCACATGGTAGCATGCTTCACAGAAAGACATCTGAAACACCAATTCATTTGTTATGCAGCTTTATTATAGTTGGCAAAGTACAATTCCATGAATTTTCTAGGAAAGGTCAGATTCTGTGGGATCTGCTGCAAGTTATCCATCTGGGTGATCCCTAAATTCAAAGGGTAGTGGAGCCTGACATGAAGGTCCTATTGGAAGCTAATAATGAGAAGATTAAAGCAATTTGATTCTCGTTCATCAAAATTGGGGGGAATTTTCCACTCCCGTACTTTACGGGTGGGTTGGGTAATGGGAGTGGAAAATCTTGTGAGAGGCCCAAGTAGCACTTCACTCCCATATTAAAGCGTGACATGATTGTCTCCGTCCCCCCGCCAATGATATAATGGGAATCCTGACGTTCAACATCAGGAACATAAGTATAATATATTTACATATCATTATCTACGTTCAAATCATGTCCCACTGTAAGAAAATTCATTGAGGGCAGGCCGGTGTAAATTACAACTTGTTTCCTGTGCCGTGTACATGGCGGGAAGTCCTCCCAGAAGAGCTCGGGTGAGTGCATTGCTCAGGGGGGAGAGGGCCTTGCCTGGGCTGTGTCTGGACACTTCCTCCTGCTACTGCCCAAGCAGTAGGGAGGGAAGGGGTTGTGAGGGGAAGGAATGTGTGGGAAGGGGTGAGCCCCAATCTTTTTTTTAAATGTTGCCCGTGGGGCAGGCTCAATTTGGTTCTGCAGAATAAATTTGCAGAATAAATCTCTTAAGGATAAAATGTTATCTAAAAGCTGCAAAAGATCAATTGCAATTATGTCTGCAAAATAAAAGTTAGCTTCCCTGAAAGTAGAACCAAGTGTAAGCTTTTGGAGCCGTCTTGCAGCAATACAATCATTCACTTGGAACATACCCTCAAGAGACTAAAGTAATGTTCACTCTTTGTCCCACTATCACCGACATTATAGTGCAAGAAAATATCTCCATCTTTCTTCATCCATAGGTTGTCAGGTAAAACCTATAAAACATTTTTTGTTATATTAGCTGGATTACATTCTACTCTCTTGTGAAAGTATGTGTCAGGTGGCTCTATCCCCATTTCATTAGGCCAGATTTCCCTGCTGTTGAAATAATAGCTGTTGTTTTTAAAACTCCACTAAATAGCATTGAGATCTACTGACAACAGTATATTTTATGACACTCGTCGTAAGCGTCTGCAGGAAGACTTTCAGCACTTGTGAAGAGGGAATTTATTTATGTTATTGTTGGGATTTTCATTCAAATCTTCACTGGTTATTGGTTCCAAAATCAATTAAAACTGAGAATTCAGTTGCCATGATCAGACAGGTATGGTTGCCTCAGCTGTTTAGTGCTGAGGGCGGGATTCTCCGGTGCGCCAGTCGCGGGTTCCTCAGCGGCACGCCCTTGCCAACAGCAGGGATTCTCTGTTCTTGCCATCTGCCATTGGCATTTACAATCATGGCCAGCCCACGCCGCCGGGAAACCCGTGGGTGTGGGCATGCTGCCGATGGAACGGAGAATCCCACAGGCGGAGAATCCTGCTTGATTTATTTGTTGGAGCAAGTCAGGAAGCTTCTGAATGTGGGAAATCAGCTCACTCAGTAGGTGGCATGAAGTATGTTGGCTACTGTGTTCCCAGAATGCAAGGCGGTCAGTAGTCTGGTTGTTTGCAGAGAATGTTGTTATACCTAAATGTCAGAGTAAGCTGCAGCACCTTTTGCGATTTTAAAAATTCAAACATGCTTGTTTTTTTCTGTGATACTTTTTTTCTTATCTGTCTCCAGTGGGTGGGTAGAAACTCCGGACACTGTATATTATTATTTTTTAATGCGGCATATAATCACTCAGATGTTACTTTTGCGGAATGTATAGAAAATGATCTTATAGAATATGACAAGGCAGAAAATTAAAATTGGGGAGAAAACTTGTTGGTAAAATGATAAAAGTTGAAAATAATTAGATGTGGAAGGGGCTTGGGGGTCAGAAAACATCTAACCAGTGAGGAAGAAGAAAACAAATCAACAATTTGACAAAGATAACAGACTTGATGGTCATGACATAAGTGACAAGCAGAGACAAAAACTGATAAAGATAGATTTACAAAATAATAGAGGATTTTGCCCAGAATTTATGCTAGTAACCAGCCATTTATAAAGCTGAAGCTCGGGCAGCATAGTGGCACAGTGGTTAGCATTGCTGCTTCACGGTGCCGAGGTCCCAGGTTCAATCCTATCCTTAGGTCACTGTCTGTGTGGAATTTGCACATTTTACACGTATTTGCGCGGGTTTTGCCCCTGCAACGCAAAAGATGTGCATAGTAGGTAGATTGGCCACGCTAAATTGCCCCTTATTTCGAAAAAACAAATTGGGTACTTTCAATTTTGAAAAAAATAAAGCTGAAGCTAAAAAATTTTGGCAAGAAATTTAATTGAACTTTGAGCATCAAGTTTCAACATGCATACATGGCGATAGGAAATGGAGAGCACATTACTGACCGACCAGAAAAACTAACTTAGTTTCTCAAAAGCAACAGAAAATCAATTTATGGATTGTTCAATAGATATCAAAATAGATAGCCTTTAGATTCTGATGCTCAGGGCTTTAATTTACAAACAGAGCCTCAGAACTTATTTTATTTACATTGAAGAAACGTGGATTGAACCAAAAGTTGAACCAGTCTCTCAAAATGATGAGAAGAATGCACAAGCTGTTTAACTTGCACTGCAAGTATAGAATCAGAACACAAAAATATAAAGTTAGCAAGCCTCAAGCAAGATTTGATATGAGAGGTATTTTTCCTGACATAGAATGTAATGATGAAATAAGCTCACAGCAAAAACAATTGGTTCAATTGGAATATTTTCTTTGAAAACAACTGCCCAAGGTAATTGCTCTGGTTATTATTGTCATGTTTGTATTGGGTTGCTGTATATCTTAGATGATTAAATTATTTCAGAATAATGCAGTGCTGACTTTCGTTCGAAACCTTTATTTGCAATACTTTAAAACGGCTCAGCACTTACAGGATTTGTACACATATGCTCAGATCTGTGAATCCCAAATCTGGAAGCTTCTCAGAATAATCTGCTCTATAACTCCACCCATACGTTTAAGCATTCAAATACAGTTACAAGAAGCAGATAACTGAATAATTAACCATGATCAATGAACCATTGAACACTTATGATGAACTTATGATGTAGCTGAACAGAATGACCAGAATATTTTCCCCTCATTCTTCAGTTAAGAACAAAACTGAGGATATGAAGATAAATAGGATAGAGATGATTGAATACTGTAACAGTATCCAATGGTTCCCACACTGATGGTTAATACAATGTGCTCTAGACGTTTCTGGCTGCTTTAACTTTCAAGCAATAATTTTTACAGAGTTTTGCATCCATCATATGGTTTGTAAAAGAAATGGACTGGATGGGCTCACAAAAGTAAGGTAAATATAAATTAATAAAGTCCTTTGCCCATTTCCTTCATCTTTTCTCAGAATCTATGGTCCTAATATTTATGAAAAAGTGAGGAGAGTGTGAAGGAATGTAAACAAAATATAGCTAAAAAACCAAGAAAGGCTTCATTGTAGGCTGTAGGGACCACTTCAGTTCTTCCTTGTCCATAAGGAGTGCCGACAAAAGTTCTTACTTAAGAAACCGTTTAGCTCCCTTTCTCTGGTAGATTTCCTGAGCTGTGGGAAATTGACTCAGCAGCAGGAAATTTTGAATCAATCTCCTCAATCCCAATGTTATCTTTTATAGTGGGACACTCAGATGCCTCAATAACTGCTGCCTTAAAAATGGAGGCAGAGAAGATGTAGAATGCCCCAGTGTTCTGCTCTATTTGGGGGGGGGGGGGGGGGGGGGGGCACGAGTTGGGGAGGTAATATTGAGATCTATGATTTCCCCCAACACATATGCTCCCAATGCTTTTACTTCTGATATACTGTATGAAAGACAATTCTTGGGATTAATTAAATGTTGACATGAAAAGATATTTTCTGACAAACATCTCGAACTTGCCTTTTGCTGGTCCATGTCACGCAATAAATAATGTACTGCACAACCATCATATTTATGTTAGAGGGAGGATTGGGAATGACCCCCGATGCTTGAGACTATGGTGTATTTTCCAGCATTTTGGAGAGACGTAAATAATTTCTGAGGTGTTCATTAAGAGGTCAATTGATATTGTTGTAATTTATTATTGATTCAGTAAACTACTTCATTCTTAGTTCCAGTTTTGCACCACTATACATCTTTCAAATTAGAAATTATTCTCTCATTAATACCAAGATCCTAGTCATCTGCAAATTTGACAACATTTTAATTTGCTTCTGATTCCCAGTACCTTAACAACATTAAGAATCCCTGAAATAATCTCTGACATCTTCTAATCAACACCAATATCACCCCGAACTCATACAAACTGCCTCCTCTATTTCAGCTCATTTCTGATCCAAATCCGTTTTGGATGTGGTCTCCGGTAGTAAGTACGGTGCGATTCAGATCACAATCCACCCACACTTAGTACGATTATGATTCCCCCACCTTTTTCAGCCCAATCCACTGCTCAATGACAGTCTGGGTGGCAACATGGGCCTCATTATAATGAGACTTCACCTCTGTCCTAGGCCTCCTCACTGGTGTCACCAAACATGAAATCAAGAGAAATACCTTGTCCCCCATGAGCCAACCCGTCAGCCTAGAGTGTTCATTGAAGATGCCAGGGATCTACGATTGCCCCAAGACGTAGCTGTTATGCAGGCTCCCAGGATAATGTGCACATAGGTGCATGATCCTGATGCGGTGGCCGAACAGGTCAATTCAATTCAGGGAGTGGGACATCTTTTTGTTAATAAAGGGTACTCCCTGAGGCAACAGTGCTTTCAAGGAGCCATCGATGACCCACTGGACCTGGGCATCCGGTGATGGCGTTGTGTCCTGTGTGGGCTTGGCCAAGTCGAAGTGGATGTAGTTTGATGCCCGGACATACAGAGCACCCGTTACCTCCCAGATACGCCCGTGGGTTGATGATTGTGAGATGCTGCACAGGTCCCCGCTCTAGCCCTGAAATGACCCAGTAACATATGAATTAACAGCTGCAGTAACCGTCATGGCCACTGGCAGTGGATGTCTTCGTCCTCCACGGGATGCCAGTTCTGCGAGGACCTGGCACAGGTGCCGCACTTTCTCCCTGGTCAGATGCAGTCTTCTGCGGCACATGATCACTGACAGCTCATTGAAGGGCCATCGAGGCCTGTGTACCCTAGGTCTATGTCGGTGTACTCTTCTGGCCCCCCTCCTCAGTCTGATGGACGGCCAGTTCTTGAGCCTGCGTTGGCCTTGACACAGCCTCTGGCACCTGTCCACCTCAACTGTGGTAATTAGGCTGAAGGTTAACTTTATTGACTTGATCCCATTTAATCATGGGCTGGTCATAATCAGGGGCTGGTTTAGCTCACTGGGCTAAATCGCTGGTTTTTAAAGCAGACCAAGCAGGCCAGCAGCACGGTTCGATTCCCGTACCAGCCTCCCCGGACAGGCACCGGAATGTGGTGACTAGGGGCTTTTCACAGTAACTTCATTGAAGCCGACTCGTGACAATAAGCGATTTTCATTTTTTATTTTCATTTCATCATCTTTAATCTGGGAGGAAGTCCTCCCAGGACTCTCAATTCACCCTTCCTTGTCCACCCCCGCCTGCCAAACACCCCTTGGCCTCATTGACCCCTTGGGGCAGCAGGGTAGCATGGTGGTTAGCATAAATGCTTCACAGCTCCAGGGCCCCAGGTTCGATTCCCGGCTGGGTCACTGTCTGTGTGGAGTCTGCACGTCCTCCCCCTGTTTGCGTGGGTTTCCTCCGGGTGCTCCGGTTTCCTCCCACAGTCCAAAGATGTGCAGGTTAGGTGGATTGGCCATGCTAAATTACCCGTAGTGTCCTAATAAAAGTAAGGTTAAGGGGGGGTTGTTGGGTTACGGGTATAGGGTAACCCGTGGGTTTGAGTAGGGTGATCATGGCTCGGCACAACATTGAGGGCCGAAGGGCCTGTTCTGTGCTGTACTGTTCTATGTTCTATGTTCTAATTCTGGAGGCTGACAAACTCACAGTCTCTGACACCCAGAATTTCCTTGGATAACTGCTGCCCACAACACATCATCACCTCAGTGCCTACAGGCAATGCCCCATGCCCCCTCATAGTTGCCCACAATCCCGTCCAGCAGTTCCTTCCCTTCATTTCATCAGCAATGGTGTCCTTCATGTGCTGTGGCACATGGATGCCCATGTGAAACTTGATGGCTCCTGCATCCATCAGTGTGGTTGTGTGGTCAGTGCTGCCAGGTCCTTGCCTACCCTCACAATTCCTGGCCCTCGACTCCCAGCCCCTGCCAATGAAGGATTCTTCCCCTGATTCTGACTTGGACAGTGAGGCAGCTACGAATGGTGAAACATAAATGATGATGGCCAATTGGTTGGCAAGCATGACTCGCAAGAATGAGAGAGGCACAGTTACTATCAGAGGCAACAAAGGAAGATACAACTGTGCATCATGGATACTCAGGCTTGAACATCATGCAATCTTATTGCTGTCATACCGTCACACTCAAATTCACCTGGGCAGCCAGCGCATGAGCAGTGACTTTAAGCTTGCACCCCTCCCTTGCCTTAACATGATTCTCTCTCTGAGTGGCATACAGCAAGCCCCTTGGGCTGGCAGCCTTCATTCTATACAGTCCCACACAGATTAGGAGCCCCGATGCCCCAGTCATTGACAGGAACATCAGGAAGATTGTGGTCAAGATTGCGACTGGGTCCTCATTCATTAGTTAATTTGATGAGCATGAATTTCAGGAGTGATGGAGGGCACAATTACTTTCTGCATCAGGGATAAGCAAGGCTAATAGGCACACGTCTTACTCAGGCTGCATCAGACCAGGAGCTCATTGTCGACAGGCACTCCATTAATTTTTAACAATCCCTCCCCGCCCCCAGGCTGAGCACAAAGTTGTCCTCTCTTTAGGGGTCTCATCCACCCAGCTGCTTAGACCTGCCTCCTTCAGTCTCATCACACACTTCCCCCCTGATCATGATTCCCATACTCATAAGCACCCCATCCACCCATGTCGCTGTAAACTGACTAACTCAATGCTCATTACACTTTGCTAATAGGCAGCAGACTGCAAAGTGCTCTAAAAAAAATGTTTAAATTACAAGGCAGCAGGCCGCAGGCTTCAGTGCAACACACACAAACTGTGACACTCATCCCGAAGGCCTTCAATACTTCTCTCCATCCTGAGCACCCCTCCCAACACCCTAATCCTAACCCTAACCCCTTCTCCCTTTGAGCTGGGCACTGGGCTCTGCCCCCTTGGCATCCATGGTACAATGTGGGGAGTGATGCTCACCTCTTTTCTCCCTCTTGGAGGTCATGGCACCTGGTTCCCATTTTTAAAAACCAAAAGTAATTTGCACTCACATTACATCGCGCCTGTTGGCTGGGAAGATTCAATGAAATCTGAAGATTTGATTTTATCCTCGCTAAATACATTATAATTGATACAAATCAGGTTCATGCCCTTCCTGAGAAATGTTTCTCGCCTGCTGTTTGCACAAGTGGCGAGGCACTAATCTAACTGTGAGGAGGAAGGCCTGTCCAGGTAGTTAAGTGGACAGTGGCAGGACTTCATCCAAACTGAGGACCTTGAAGACAACTTTGTACCCACCTAGAACTGCCAGAAAATCAGAGGCCTCCAGCTCTTGCACTAAGCACCACCCTGGAACAACACCCCATGGAATCAATTAGTGGCACAGGAAAAAGGTATGTTCTGTTAGGCTGGAGCTTCACAGATCGGCAGCAACAGCAGGGGGTGGCTATCAGTTACCATCCCCATGTCCATACTGTCAATCACGCACTGATTAGTACCTTTCCTTCAGCTGATATGAAGCCTGCACAGTTTTATCAGTTGTGCAGGCTGCATGTTGGAGGCCCGCCCAGGTCTTGGAAAGTTGCAGTGGAGGCAATCCTAAGTGGTCATTAATTGGCCACTTCAGGGACTCAAGTGAGGCAGAGTGGAATATCAACAATATGCACCTTCCCATCCAGAACTTGATTCTGGTGGAGGCAGGAATGCGTCAGGTATGCTCCAATGCCAACCCACCAAATGTTCAGGCCCACTTTCCCCTTCCTCAATTCCCGCAGACCAAAAGATTCCAACCAATGTTAATAGAACAAAGAGAACAAAGAACAAAGAAAATTACAGCACAGGAACAGGCCCTTCGTCCCTCCCAGCCTAAGCCGATCCAGATCCTTTATCTAAACCTGTCTCCTATTTTCCCTCTGTTCCCGCCCGTTCATATACCTGTCTAGAAGCCTCTTAAATGATGCTATCGTGCCCGCCTCTACCACCTCCGCTGGTAAAGCGTTCCAGGCACCCACCACCCTCTGCGTAAAAAACTTTCCACGCATATCTCCCTTAAACTTTCCCCCTCTCACCTTGAAATCGTGACCCCTTATAACTGACACCCCCACACTTGGAAAAAGCTTGTCGCTATCCACCCTGTCCATACCTCTAATAATTTTGTAGACCTCAATCAGGTCCCCCCTCAACCTCCGTCTTTCCAACGAAAACAATCCTAATCCTAAAAGAACAGAACTGCATGCAGTATTCCAAATGTGGCCGAACCAAAGTCCTATACAACTGTAACATGACCTGCCGACTCTTGTACTCAATACCCCGTCCGATGAAGGCAAGCATGCTGTCTGCCTTCTTGACCACTCCATCGACCTGCGTTGCCACCTTCAGGGTACAATGGACCTGAACTCCCAGATCTCTCTGTACATCAATTTTCCCCAGGACCCTTCCATTGACCATATAGTCCGCTCTTGAATTTGATCTTCCAAAATGCATCACCTCGCATTTGCCTGGAAAAGAACAAGAATAGCCATTAATTTTATTAGCTTTTTTGCAATTAATCCTTGAATGGCACTTTTGTCATTCCACCCCCTTTTATGGCAGAATGATATACTGCACATGATAACTCGTGCTTCCTGAACAACATTCAATCTTCATTATGCCATTTTCATTTCTGCTTCTTCTGATCCATTCAATTTAAGTTATATTGTAAGCCACAGTTTCAGCACACCATAACTATTTTGCAGTCATTTCAATATTTCTGCATGTACTCCAATAAATATCTACTCTCGCATCTGCTATAAAGTGTTAGTATGTTACTAAAAATATTAATAATCTAAAATACTTGTGATTTAAATTGTACTTCACAAAATTTGTTAAAATGGGAAGTGTTCCTAGCTTTATGGATTTCTGTCAAAATGTTTTAATATTAGCCCCGTGTAACTGAGTTTCAAACCATCCATTATATCTGCAGAAAAGTACTTACTTTGGGAAATAGCAGATGAAGCATGCATGCCAAACCCACTGAAGTGGAATTTCAGTTCATTTGATAGTGTGAAAGAAGTGAAAATTTCAATTTCTCTAAGGTTAATATGCGTTGCTAACCTGAACATGCCATTCTCTGGTACATTTAAAAAACATACTTAACTATATGATCACCAAAATAGTGTTCCAAAAACCCAATTCCGATATTTGTGCAGATGTACATTTATTTTTCTTCTCAGTGATAAAAAATTGCTTTCCCTCCAAAATTGCCGATAAAAATGCAAATGCGTTGAAACGTGTGGTAGTATGACTAGGGGTATTACGGTACCTGGGAGTGTGAGCTGCCATTGGTGCAGAGGACTCGCTGCCCATTGGCCCAGGTATGTCATGTGCCTCTCAGCCGATTGGCAGGGTATAAGAACCCGTGTACCCCAGCAGTCTGCCATTCTTCTGTACATCTGCTGCCAGGTCCACTTCTTGTGTATTAAAGCCCATCGATCGGACTTTATCTACGTTTCGTGTCCATTGATTGTGCATCAATTTAATACACAAGATTTTAAAGGATGGAGCTTCGCATCAAGCCGGAGTGTCTTCGCCCGCACGCAGTGAATGCAACAGCAGCATTTAAACACTGGCTGGCTTGCTTCAATAGCTACCTGAGTACAGCCGAAAACATCCCGACGAGGGAACAGAAATTGCACATCCTCCACTCGTATGTCGGCACCGCCGTGTACACGCTCATAGAGGACACGACAGACTACGACGCGGCCATGGACTTACTTAAAGGACATTTCATACGGCCGGTGAACCAAGTCTACACTCGGCACTTACTGGCCACGAAGCCGCAGATACCGGGTAAGTCACTGGACGAATTTTACCGGGCCCTCCTCGTGCTGGGGAGGAACTGCGACTGCCCACAGGGTTCTGCTGCCGAGCATATCGAAGGTATGCAGTCGTCGCAGATCCGCCAAAGACTTTTAGAGAGAGATACTTTAAGCCTCACGGAGGCACAGGCCCTGGTCTCCTCCCTAGATGTTGCTAATCGGAATGCTTGCGCGTACGCCCCCGACTGCGTTGCGGCACCCTGGGCAATGTGGAACGTGCCCTCCCTCACCCCCACAGACTCTGACCTCCCCAGGTCTGCGCCGCAGGGTGTCCCGATAAACCCATGGGGCCTTGCTGCTATTTTTGCTGCCAGGCAAAGCACCCCCGCCAGCGCTGCCTGGCCCGCTCCGCAACCTGCAAGGGCTGCGGCAAGAAAGGCCACTTTGTGGCCATTTGCCAATCTAAAGCGGTCGCTGCGGTCCCAAGCAGCGACCACGGGTCCTGCCCCCTGCTCTCTTCAGGGGCCCCGTGCGGCCCGTGGACCTCGCTGCCCCAACCCCCACCGTCACGTGCGATCCCTGGTCGCCGCCATTTTGGGCCCCCAACTCCACGTGCGGGGAACGGGCGCCGCCATTTTGGCCACCCACCACCATGTGCGGCCAACGGGCGCCGCATTATTGGATTGGCACCGAGGACCCCGCAGGGTGACTACTCTCTGCCTGACGACGACTCAGAGTTTCTGCCACGACTCACTTCAGTCCCATTGGACCACCCTCCTCACAGACCAACGGTCAGTGGCCTTCATGTTCGACAACGTACAGAGGGGCAAGATAAAGAACGACAAGATCTTGCGGTGGAGGATAGAACTGTCCACCTACAACTATGACGTCTTGTATCATCCTGCGAAGCTAAACAAGCCTCCTGATGCCCTGTCCCGCGGCACCTGTGCCAACGCACAAGTGGACTGCCTCTGAACCCTCCACGCGGACTTCTGCCACCCGGGGGTCACCCGCTTTTTCCACTTTATAAACACCCGTAACTTGCCCTACTCCATCGAGGAGGTCAGGACAGTCACGAGGAACTGCCACATCTGCGCGGAATGCAAGCCGCACTTCTACCGCCCCGAACAAGCGCATCTCATAAAGGCTTCCCGCCCCTTTGAACGCCTCAGCATGGACTTCAAAGGTCCCCTCCCCTCCAACAACCGCAACATGTACTTCCTCAATGTGATTGACGAGTACTCCCGCTTCCCGTTCGCCATCCCCTGCCCCGACATGACCACACCCACCATCATTAAAGCCCTCCACAGCATTTTCTCCCTGTTCGGATACCCCGCTTACATACACAGCGATAGGGGGTCCTCCTTCATGAGTGACGAACTGCGTCAATTCCTGCTCAGCAGGGGCATTGCCTCAAGCAGGACGACCAGTTACAACCCCCGGGGTAACGGACAGGTCGAGAGGGAGAACGGTACAGTCTGGAAGACCGTCCTGCTGGCCCTACGGTCCAGAAATCTCCCAGTCTCCTGCTGGCAGGAGGTCCTCCCAGACACCCCCCACTCCATCCGGTCATTTCTCTGTACTGCCACTATCCAAACGCCTCATGAACGCCTTCTTGTTTTTCCCAGGAAGTCTTCCTCAGGGATCCCGCTCCCTACCTGGCTGGCTACCCCCAGGCCCATCCTGCTCCGGAAACACGTGCGGGTGCACAAGTCGGACCCGTTGGTCGAAAGAGTGCAGCTACTCCACGCGAACCCGCAAGACGCGTATGTGGAGTATCCCGACGGCCGACAGGACACGGTCTCCCTTCGGGACCGGGCACCCGCCGGATCGCGGCCACCCTCCCCTAGCGCCAGCACCCCCCAACCCCAACTGCCCCCGGCAGGCGCCCCCTCCCCGGCCCCACCGACACCTACACACACGCTGCCCAATGGACAGGACGACCCTCTCCCGGCCTGGCCCCCGCTAGCTCCGACTAGGGGTACGGACGCAAGAACAAGATTATCGCTCCCGGAGTCATGGACGACCCCCGCTCCAACGTCGCCGGCACAGCTACGCAGGTCACACAGGACATCCAAGGCACCCAATCGGCTGATCGAATCCATGTGAACTGCTGATGGACTCTTGTTTTTGCTTGTTCTCTATTTTATTTCTCCCCCCCCATTTTTCCCAAACTGTACATAGTTACTGTTCTGTATTTTGTAAATAGTTGCGGGCCAGTGGGCAGCCATCAATGTGATGGTACAATCTAACATCTCTAGTCATACTACCAGTCTCTCACGTACTCACGGGACACGCACCCCCCCAACCCCCACCCTCCATGTCCGCGTTCCCCGTACCCCCCCCCCGGTTCCCTTCTCAACAGGGGGTGAATGTGGTAGTATGACTAGGGGTATTACAGTACCTGGGAGTGTGAGCTGCCATTGGTGCAGAGGACTCGCTGCCCATTGGCCCAGGTATGAATGAAATGAAAATCGCTTATTGTCACAAGTGGGCTTCAAATGAAGTTACTGTGAAAAGCCCCTAGTCGCCACATTCCGGCGCCTGTTCGGGAGGCTGTTACGGGAATTGAACTGTGCTGCTGGCCTGCTTGGTCTGCTTTCAAAGCCAGCGATTTATCCCTGTGCTAAACAGCCCCTTATCATGTGTCTCTCAGCCGATTGGCTGAGAGGTAGGTAGCTCCGCCTACGAGGCAGAGTATAAGAACCCGTGTTTCCCAGCAGTCTTCCATTCTTCTGTACGTCTGCTGCCAGGTCCACTTCTTGTGTATTAAAGCCCATCGATCGGACTTTATCTACGTTTCGTGTCCATTGATTGTGCATCAAAACGTCCAATTTAAAAATGGACAAGGAAGAACTGAAGTAGCCCTCAGTGACAATTTATTCCCTGCATATTTGTACAGGATTTTAAGAAGAACAATGGGCAGGATATACCGTCCAGCGACGCGGGAATCACGAAATACGATTGGGCAGAGAATCACGAGTGAGGCAAAAATCGTGGCTGGCACAAGGTGCCTCGACAGCAGTGTCAATGCAGCGTTCTACCCCACATGTACAATGAACGTCATTGGCACATCATAAACGCGCTTGACCCGGTATTCTCCGGGGCCTCCGCGACGCTCCACCTCCGCCAGGAGGAATTACTGATGGCGCGTTTCACTTGTGGTGTGAAAAATTGGGAAACAGGTGCTGTGGCTGCTGAGGGAGCGAGGAGGTAGGACATGTTCCAAACAGTGAGACCATGGGCTGCGGGTCCTGGGCCTGCCAGGACAGCCTGCAGGAGGAGGGCCCCTCCATCAGGGCCTGGGGGGAGGGGGGGGTGGTGACAGGGGTGTCCAGGGGATGGGCCATAGGGTGGGTGTGACTACCCCTCAGGACCAATATATCCAGGCACAGACTGCCAAGGCAACCACCACGCGCGAATCAGCTGACGAGCCTTCATTTGCCCTTGAGGCCTTGTGTTAAGTGGACCAATTAACGTTGAATTACGTTGCCGGCCTCGCTGGGCTGAGCGCCGGGAAGCTCGTGGCAATTCCCGCTCGCCACAACACTTCGAATTTTTTTCCGGATAATTTCTCCCTTAATTTGTGAAACAGAGAATCCCGCCCAATCTTTTTACTTTAACTTCAGTACGATATGATTCTGATGAGACATCTTTAAAAATGTTATAAAATGTCAAAATTAAATGAAGTTAAATGAAGTTCTTCTTTGCAGAAGAAAATTAACTGCAGTAATAAACTCCTTTAAAAAGTGAGAATAGTATTTGAACACAATGCATTGGCATATTACTTTGTCTATTTTTGTGATGGAAAGGTTAACCTATGGAATGTAAATGGTTAAACTAGTGCTGCAGAAATGCCAATATTGTCCACCATAATCTCTAATCTACAAGGGTCACGTTGTGGTTTTGACACAGTGGTAGAAAAGCTGCTATTCCCTGGGCTTTATGTGAAGCTGCAGTGCAGGCAGCTGACCTGATGTCATAGGATGTGAAATCAAAGCACCCACATCACACTTCATATAACTGATTTGGAAAACCTGGAGATGTAAGAACAGGTTACCCAGCAATACCTAAGAGTTTAAAGAGATGTGATTGCCCTTAAAACACTTAGTGATGGTGAGAAAAGGTTCAGCAAATGTATGTTTTGCAAAAGGTCTCCATCTAATGATTCCAAATCTTCTTGAAGACAGAAATGACAGCCTTTTCCATTGTGAATATGAGGATTCTTAAGTTAGCAGTTCTAGCATTCATGCCAACATCACCTTTCGGACCTCCAACACAGAGTGCTCCATTAGATTTTGTGGAGCTGTCATAGACTCCAGCGACATCTTTTGTGTTGCAACACCATGATACAATCATCATACACGCGAGCCCTGTACTATTGTACCCAAGCTGCTGTCAGCAGCAAACAACTCAAAATTATACCATTTGTGCTTGCTGCTTAAAAAACATCTTTTAACAATGTAACTTACCAGGGTCATTGGCCAAAGGAGAACACGTACTCACCCTCTAGATAAGTGGTTTCTCCTCCGCTGCCACTAGCTGATCCAACTCACTCATTCTCTGTATCCCACTCAAAGCTCTTCTCTCTGGATCACTGCCTCGCTCCTCCAGGGGTGAATATATCTTAGTTGGTAATCAGCTGTATTCGTTGCAAATTTTACTGCCTTATTTTTTTTGCTTCCTTCGAGGAATTTCTGTGGCAGAAACAGGATACTCGGTCACGCTGCAGATCTTCCAGATTTTCTTGAGGGAAGAAGCATTCCTCCTCCCAAATTTGGCAAATCCCAGTGCCTGCCCCTTTCAGCTATTGCATGACCTTACATCTGCATGATGACACTGACAATGCAGATACACATTCGGAAGAAATTTTCTTTTCTTTTTCAGGGCTGTTTTTGGACATATTCAAAGACGAAAAGAAGGAAGTTTAGCTTTCTGAGAAAACGGATCCTCAATCCAAATTGTGTGATACACATGGCACCATAAATTAAACTTCCAGGAAATGCAAAATCAAAAGTGGAAAGAAGGATTGGGAAGAGGTCATCAGGAATCAAATGCTTACCTGTTAAATCAACAACTGCTTTTCTTAAATTTAAAGAAATTGACTGTGACTGAGGTTATGACAGGATTTATCTATGGTATTGATACTTCTGCCAAAGTTAAACAATGGCCCTAACTCCGTTGAATCTTATGGCATATGGAGATTGCATGGTGCATATGCACGTCTGGACTATGCGAGAAGTCTCAAGCTAGCCATGTTTATACTCCTGACCTATTTTTTAAAAAGTGTTGATGATAGTATGTGATTAGGATCCTGAATGTAAATGCAAAGAACTGCCCATGCCATCTTCATCCTTGCAAACTCAATGTTACACAGGGCCAAGGCAACATTACCAGGAAATAAAGGATGGTTATTGGGTGATAAGGAATATCCATTGAGAACATGGTTTATGACACCATTCTGGAGGACCGACAATGAAGCACAGGTAGCAACGCGTCAGGTAGTGGAGAGGACAGCTGGTGTTTTGAAATCATGTTTTTGACATCAAGGCCGGTCAGGGGGCATGTTATAGTATGCACCAGACATGGTCTAAAAGATTGTTGTATTATTGTGTGTTGCACAAATTTGCCCTTCATCAAG
Source organism: Scyliorhinus canicula (assembly GCF_902713615.1). NCBI lineage: Eukaryota > Metazoa > Chordata > Chondrichthyes > Carcharhiniformes > Scyliorhinidae > Scyliorhinus > Scyliorhinus canicula. The sequence goes on along the minus strand of NC_052151.1, from coordinate 136,688,775 downwards.
GACAGAATATTCACCCAGAATATGACTTGCGACTGGAAATGGAGGAGAACGTAGAGGGAAATATGGAGCCTGATGCAGACATACTTGCTGGTGCAGGTGAGGAAGCCCAAGCCCTCCAACCATCAAATCCTCTGAAGGACCCACCCCATGGCACCCTGGAGGCAAGTGTAGGGAGGTTACTTACCCCCTTGCCCCATAACCCAACCTCAGAGTGTAAGGCACCAGGTCCCCGCTTGTCACCATTTGCACCAATTCACGCTAACGTGACTCCCGGCTGGGGGCTGGGATGGGGGGGCTGGACTTTCCCAGGAGGTCACTGAATTGGTCTTCCTGCCCAATAATCACAAGTGGTTTTAAAGTAGTTGTTTGGATGTTTTCGCCTGCTCTGGGCGGGAATCTGATTGGGACTGGTGGAGCGGACCAGGAGACTCGCAATGGGTTTGATGCCTGCCTAGAATCCTGTTTTTGCCCTCACGCTCAATCCAGCTGACCATCACGATTCCTGCCTGAGCTAATGGCCCCGCAGTTTGATGTTAGATGTCTCTCTCTCTTTCCTTAGTTATGGTTCTATAGCTACGCTGGTTCTTTTCTCTTGATGCTTTTCACCCAGTTGAATTGTCTTTTGGCAGGCTTGTGTCCAATTCCTTACCACTCCACTTTGAACTCTGTAGCCCCATTGTTTTCTCTAATCACATATCTGAAATACTTGTTTTGCAATTATAGGCATTCTCCAGACCTCTTCCTCTAATCAACTCCCTGTTTTATTTTGTTTCTTTCTATTTTTCAATCTTATCTTTTCTGCTTCTGAACAATGTTATCCATTAAACTTTACCGACTGCTACAAATGTGTTATTGCAACATCAAAACATGACATTTAAAAACTGAATAACATAATTGAAATAAACAATGTGTAAATATACTAATGAAAAACACAAATTTTTAAAAATCAGCTGGCTTTTTGGCAAAGATCAAATGTAGTAGCCTTTTGGCTCAGATCTGGTGTGTCTCTCTTGTGGGCACCATGAATTGGATTCAATTTGAATTTGAATTGGTTCTTGGAGTGTGGTAGTCACCGCTGTTGTTTTGTATTGTATGTACCGCATATGAGGTGTATTACGGTAAGGCCCTGTAGTACAGGTAGGGGGGTAGATCCCTGCCTGCTGGCTCCACCTAGGAGTATAAATGTGTGGGCTCTCCGAGCTGCAGCCATTTTGTGAGGTTACAATTCTCTGCGTTATAAAGTCTCGATGACACTCTACTCTCGTCTCGTCATAATTGATAGTGCATCATGGAGCAGGCAAGGAGCTGGATTAGGGGTTTGACCCTGACCACACTCTGAGCCCTGGCTTTGTAACTCAGAAAAAGTAATTAAAAAAAAACACATTTTACATCAAGTCGGTGGCCAGCTGCACACGACAATTAAGTAAAAAGGAGCATGCATAAGAAAAGGGGGTAGATGAGGTAGAGTTAGTAATGTTGGGGGGAGAAGAGAGGGACCTTATTTATTTCTGCATCGCCCCCAGACCCTTCTCCATCCATGTGCCATTACCGCCTGCATCCCTCATGGCACTGCATCTTTTTACAGGATTTGAGAGACCCAACAATTGCCAAGTGTGCTCCTCTTGTTCAGTGGGATCCTTGAAGTACACCAGGCCCCATTCCAGTTAGTGAATGCTCCTGGGCATTAAGGGCCTTTTTTGCCTGCAGAAACAATTTTTTAAAATCGTGCTATTATGTCCTGAAGCACAGAGACAACTGAAAGTTTATGCCCTCGGGGACTTTTTCCTTTCTAACACTTTTGACCAGGGTCAGAACTATCGCCATGGTAACTACATTTTCTGACCCCTCAGACAGTTAGCAAGGAGACAGTCTTATTTGCATTGGATAGGCTACTTCATAGCACACCCAAAGTTACTGCATTTTTTGACACCTCAGAAAGTTAGGAAACAGAGATCAAACGTGTGTTATCAAGATTACATTTGACACATCGGCAGTTCAACCATTATTCCCTTTTTTAACGCTTACAGTCAGAAACTAGGATTTTAAGTTTTAGTAATCATTTCATCTATTAAGGTATTATAAGGGTCCTTTCCTGTTGATTTCCTTATTTTGCCATTCTTTTATTTTTGTCGTTACATTTTTGATCCATGGACGATTAATGGGCATGAATGAGTCTTTAGGCAAGCAGTAGAATCCATAAGCCTGTGCTGGCTTAATGTAGAGTTGCAGACTGGCCAGCAGCAGGGAGAAAAATGGGCTGGGACTCGGTATGATTGATTGGCTGTTGGGGGGAGGGGAGGGGGAGGTGGGGTGTGAATTGGCCCAAAAGGATGCGCTCTGCAGCAGATGGTGATTGATTCATATTCAAGGGGAATGGTTCTCCGGGACTTGAGGTTCAGTTTTGATTTTGGCAGAATGGTGAACAGTCCCAGCTAAATCACTCCAGAGAGATTCAGCTAACTCTCTCCAGAAAGCCTGCTGTGAGGGTTGTGTCTCTCTCAAGTAGCCTGTGGGTGTTGTGTTCTTGAAAGTACAAAGGCCTGAAGACAAGCTATGAACTGAAAGCAACGTTTGACAAAACAAAGACTCTACCTCTCCAGGAAAGTTTTGTGTACTGCATTCTTAAACTACAGAGAACCTGACTGAATGAATCTACAGTGAAAATCAGTACAGGATGCAACAAAGACTTTAATCTGAAAGCTTACTTTGAAAAGAAATGTGCTGAGAACCATCATCTGAAACAAAGACTCTTTCTTCCTTTCCCTTAGGGTTTTAGTCCCTTTCAACCTCTCTGCTTGTCTGTCTTGTCTTTGTGTGTAGAAGGTGAGGGCAAGTTAAAGTGGGGAGAGGTATTAGTTAATAGTGAACCAATTGTATCTGCGGCATATTTCATTATATTTCTTGTTATAAATAAACAGTAATTGTGTTTACAGTTGCAAACGTGGTGAATGTAATTATTGGGCAGCCAAGGGCCAAAGCATTTGGGTATTTTTATAAGAATTGTTGGTTAATTCACTTGTATTGTGACTCCGGGACGGGTGGGGTTGGAATTGACTGCTCAGTTGCCCAGGGTATCGTAACGATAGATACACACCCTGTATCCAACTTATTGTCAGTGACGTTCTGACTTTTCTTCTTCATGACTAAACTTTGAGTTGCAATGTTCGAAATTAAACATACAAATACTTTTAAGAAAGTCACACATAAAGTTAGGTTATATATTGCAGATTTATATCGTAGCTTCATACCTTTAAAACAAATAACAGAACCTATGTTGACTTAGAAATATTGAATACTAATCTTCAATCATAAAAGCCAAAATTAAAAATTACACTTTAAATGAGCCAATAATAATCGCCTTAATTGTTTAAAATAATTTTTTAAAAACAATAAAGAAACTTAAACATGCCTTAATAGTTGCAGGGAATCCTTTTGCTGTCTCTGTCTTCATTTTCGAACTGCTCCTTCAAAGCCTGCCCTCAATGGGATTCCCAATCTGACTCTGTCATAAACAGATGTGGCTACGATCCTCCTGCGCTGCGCTGGGGCCTGCGGAGAATGCCCATCACAGGCTGAAGGCTGGTGCTCTGATCGGAAGTTTGATTGGGATTTTTTGCAATAAATCCTTCTACTTCCAGCAGCCAATAGTTGTCCACCGATAGGAGGAAGTTACGGGCCTTAAGTCAATTTAAAATGGCATTAATTTTTTTATGCGTAAGTGTGTTTAAACTCAGAAACATGTCTGTCCTCATAATGCATGTGTAATGAACTCCAATTGGCTTTATTGGTTGGCCAATTGGAGTATGAGCTCCCTCAATGATAACTCATTGAGGGGGCCCATATAATCACCTGTGTAGGCTTTGTGAGCCAGTCTTAAGTTGACTGGACTGCTAGCAGCACTGTTTGTAGCTGCTCCTGTAATATCGTTATTGTAAATAAATATTGGTGTGGTGACGGAACTCCTGCCTCCCGTGGATTACTACAGCATGGATTGGGGAAAATTAATAAGTGATCCTGATCTGTTCTAGTATGGGTTACTTAGTGATTAAAATTCAGTTAGTGTTCATTAGATGCATTGATAAAAAGTACGGAAATGCTTTCAAAGTTCCATCCCAGATTTTGACTATAAAATCAAAGACTAGGGAATTTTTCTTTTTGTCCTGATCCAAGGTTACTGGGGCTGCCACTGCCTTGCTCATTTCACATGCATCACAGCAGGGGAACAGGACCTGGGTTTTGTCCATACATCTTCGAGCTGCATCCAAGGATTGCCCTGATGGAGGACAGAAATCCTGGGAAGCAGTGGTAACTCTCAAGTGCTTGCCCCATGGAGGTAGAGAGCTGAATAGTGGCCTTTTTGTTTAATCTATCCAAAGTAACTTGCCTGTTGGGTTTTTTTTTGTTTGCTGCAGCCTTCGGAGAGTTATTAATTCAACTCTTCAGGTCCATTTCTGGATGTTCTGATGCTGCAGCAATGTTCATACTCGCTCCTTGACACAGCAGTCTACCTCTTGAGGCAATAATCCTCATGAGATACTGCTATGAGTACTTGATGAAGTCTGACTCAGAAAAGTAGGTCGGGTCTGGGGTTAATACAAAGAACAGAAAAAGTATGAGCAGGAGTAGAAGGCATGGCCTTTCAAACTTGCCCCGCAATTCAATATGGTCACAGCTGAGCTTGGGGTTCAACTCCACTTACCTGCCCACTCCATATATCTCTTGATTGCCTGAGGAACCAAACAGATGCCTATTCCAGCCTGAAGTGAGTTCGAAGATGGAGCATCCACAACTCTCTGTGCTAGAGAATTCCAAAGATTCACAAATTCAAAGTGAAGTAATTGCTTCCCATAATTGTCCTCAATGATCGCCCTCTGGGTTTTAGACTCCCACTCCAGTGAAAACAATTCCTCAGCATCTACCTTCTCAATCTCCATCAGAATCTTGCATGTTTCAATTATATCACCTCTCATTCTTCTAAAAGGTGTGAGCAGAAATTCCACTGCAGAGGAATTACACCTGAAAGAGGAGAATGCCCCAGCCTTCCCTTTCACCCCGAGGTTTGTTAGACTTTGGGCAGCAGTGATGATTTCTTCAGGCAACCACACAGCAGTATAAGCCCCACTCAGAGCCAGTTAGATTGATGCCATTGTGAACTGTTGCGTTTAGCCTAGCAACCTGTGTCCAGTATGAAGGATATTAGTATTGGATATTGGTTTTGGAAATTAAGTGCGAAGTTCAGGCCTGAAAACAACTTCTATACAATGGTGCTGGAAACCTTCCATCTGTTAAGACAATGGTTTGCACTATGATGGTCACCTCTGTGCTAAACATGTCCTTTTGTGGCTTACGAATGCCACTCAGGCATGGCAGTCTGTGCTGTATTTAGTGCAGCGGAAGATGGTGGGCAGAGAAGCTGCATGATTCAATAGCCGCTGTTTTCTCTCGGCCCTCTTCTCAGCCAATGGAGCTTTTTGTTTCTGCTCACCTCTTCCATTGTCCTTTCAAAAAATCAGCCGCAAATAGTCATGGTAACCAGCAATTGTCTCTTGGCGTCCTTGAAGCAGAGGAATGGATGCCCAGCAGGTCATGACGCAGTGGCCAATTCACGATAGAGAAGGGTTCTAGGTGGATAGCCTTCAACCATTCCATGAACATGACCAAGTCAGTGCAGATATCACTGACGTGGCAATGTGTGGACATAATGGATAAATATGTAACCGAGGCAGTGCTGCTTGGAGCTGTTATTTGTTTTCATGCATTGAGATAGTGAGTCCAATTATAAATGAAGAGTTTTAATGAGAATCACTAAAGTAAATGTAAACAAAAAGCCCCTATTATAGTATGATGTATGATGTGTCATTATGACAGTGCTGAACAACTTTCAAAGGGTATGTCAGAAAACAGAAAACCACTTGCAAATAACACTCTCAACAAGAGAGCTTGTGATTCTCCTGGCACTTCTTCTTCCTTTCACTCGGCTGCTCCATAAAAATAATTCTTCAGGCACCTGGATAGGTATTTAATTCCACATTGACGGTGCATTTAGGAGGTTCGCCCCTGTGCACTGGCATTCTGGCCTTACTTAAAGTGAAAAACGCATCTTCATCTAACCCGATTAAATTGTCTTTAATGTATTTGGTTTCTTGGAGTCAGTGCTGATGAATTGTGCGCTGAACACAGGAAATTTTCAGAGTGCAGGCTCTTTTCTGTTAAGGAATAGATTGAGACTGTCAGAGCCAATGTCACTTGTGACCTTTAACAGCTGTCAAAGATGAAAGACCTTCATTGCTTTCTCTCTGGGGCGATTTAAAACCAACCAGTGAAATTAGAATGTTAATCTGGGTTTATCCTGTGCGTATCGATTGTCAACAGAGCTGCATCAACATTGTAAACAAGGTACAAGGTAAAATTCTACCCACTTCACCAGTCAATTCTTCTATTTCCCAAACTCTATTAACATTGAACCGAGAGGACAGCAAGTTTACAACAACTATGTACATGACACATCGTGCTATTTGTGTCGATAAATGCCAGCTCTCATCAAACAGGTTAGTGAACCTTGCAGAGCCTCTGCATTCATGCTCTGCCACACATTTGTTTTACTGACAGAAATTACATTTCACTGGCTATATAATTTGCAGCAGTGTGAAATGTCAAGTTGAAATCCCCAGAACGCAATGTTCCGTTCCACACTTTGCCTTAAATATGTTTAAATTATCAACAGCACCTTTCGGTCAAAAAGGTAATCCAAGGTTCATTAATGTCTGCAACAAATCAATTAATCTCTGTGAGTCATTAAACTTCAACACATACAAAGATTCTCATTGATTTTCTGCCTATTCACAAAGATTCATGAACATTAAATAGTAGCTTCCGTTAAAATGATTTGAGCGTTGGACTGTCAACTGAGTGATCAGTGGGGTTTGCCAAAGCCAGCAATATGTGCAGTGCATAAATAGTGCCCTTTAAATTAATAGGAGAGATGAAGGTACAGTTGACTTCCTATAAATTTATCCCTAACCCAAATATAGATTCCTAATGCAATGAAACCATATGCTGTGCAGCCTGGTTTATAATTATTGATTTGAAGCGTAACATTCAAACAAAATATGGATTGAAAAATTCCCCATGAATTAAATTTTGCCCTCATTTCACAATGACGCTGTCATTTAAAATTTATTATTATTGCACTGGGCTAGTTAAACTGGAATTTTGATATCAAAATGCCAAAAGAAATGTACAAAACTTAATAAAACAGAAAATCAACACTGGAGATACTCAACAGGCCATGCAGCATGTGCGGAGAGAGAGTCAAGTTGGCTGGGTTTTTGTCTGGGCTCGGGGAAATCTAACCTGCACACTTATGTGACTGGCAACATGCACAGCCAAACCATGTGTGACTTTATGAGCAATTTTCATCTTTTCACACAGGGGTCAAGCTGACGGTGCAGTTTGTAAAGTATAATATAGTTGTGTGAGGAGTGTGGGTGTGCAGGCAGGCTGGTTAGAAGATCCACTTCAATTCTCCAACACAATAACCCAGCCATCATTTAAAGGCCCCCTAAACTGTACCCTTCACTCTCCTTCCAAGTCAACCAATGCCACCTCGCATTCTTTGATAATACCCATGCCTCGCCAGATTTTCCCACGCACCTTCATCTTCCCCATATTACCCCTAGACCCCCAAATAACCTCCATAACCATTTACCGAGGATGCACAATGTACATTTCTCAGGAGCCTTGTGGGGTGGGGGGAGGGGGTTGCCGGAGAGTGAGGAGGAATGGGCGACAACTCTCCTTTACATCCTTGGGGTACCTACCAGCTGCACAAACTAGAGCTCAGAAGCTATGGCCCAACATTTTCAGGCCATAGTATAAAGACCTGGGGCAGTATTCTCCGACTCCCCGCTGGGTCGGAGAACCCCAGGGGGCGGCGCGAATCCCGCTACACCGGCCCGACGCCGGCTGACGTATTCTCCGGCACTGGTTCTTGGGAGGGGATCACGCCACGCCGGAAGGCCATTGGCATTGCCCCCCCCCCCCCCCCCGGCAATTCTCCAGAACCCGATGGGCCGAGAGGCCGTCCCTTTTTGGCCAGTCCCACCAGCGTGGATTAGACATGGTCCCATACGGCGGGACCTATCAGGTAAGTCGGCTGGTGCGATCCTCGGGGGGGGGGGGTTCCGACCCAGGGGCTGGGGCACGGTGCCTGGCCCGTGTTCGAGGGCCACCGATCTGCGAGCGGGCATGTGCCGTGGGGGCACTCCTTCCTTCTACACCGGCCTCTGTAGGGCTCCGCCATGGCCGGATCAGAGAAGACAACCCCCTGCGCGTGCGCCAGAATACGCCAGACAGTCTGCGCATGCATGGAACCATGCCAGCGGATCTGCGCATGCGCGAGATCATGCCCACCCTTTGGCACATGCTCTAACTCACGCAGTCCCTTTGGGGCCGGTTGGCGTGGCGCCAACCTCTCCAGTGTCCACCTAGCCCCCGAAAGTGCGGAATTCTCCACAGACCGGAGTGGTTTATGCCGGTTTTCCCGCCGGCGTAGGGACTTGGTCCCAGCACAGGAGAATCCCGCTTCTGGTTTTTCCAAATTACTTTGGGAATGGTTCTGTTTACATCCCAAATGGTGTACATGGTCATTTTGCTGCATTTTGCTGTGAGTTACACCAATATCTCACAAATGCTAAAATGGGAGCTTTCAAAAACCATCATGGAATTTCAGAGACAAAGTAATGTACAAAGAATAATGTAAACAAAATGGGTTCAGTCTTCAAATTATCAACCTCAATGTCGAGCTTCACTGACAGAAGCATATATGAGAAATTTGGCATGCAATGGTCAGTATACTTTATCATCACAGACCCTTTTTTTTGACAGACATTGGTTTGGTTTTTGAGCTATATAGGCATTTTTTGAAAGGTTCTCCAGTGCGATGTGCACATCGCTGGCAAGACAAGCATTTGTTTCCCATCCCTAATTGCCCCTAAATGGAGCATCTCACTTTCAGAGAGCATTTAAGAGTCACCCACAATGATGCGGGTCTGGAGTCACATGTAGGCCAGACCAGATAAGGACATCAGATTTCCGAAGGGTCATTAGTGAACCAGATGGATTTTTATAGCAATGGACAATGGTTTCATGGTCATCATTAGACTTTTCATTCCAGATTTTTATTGAATTCAAATTCCACCATCTGTCGTAATGGGATTCGAACCCAGGTCCCCAGAGAATTATCACAAATCTACCACTCGTCCAGTGACAATACGATTCTGCCACCCCCTCCCCAATTGTCATATTTACATTGTAAGGTCTGGCAGAACTCTTTCCGACTTCTTCCATCGGGCAGGAGATACAGAAGTCTGAGAACACGCATGAACAGACTCAAAAACAGCTTCTTCCCCACTGTCACCAGACTCCTAAATGACCCTCTTATGGACTGACCTCATTAACACTACACTGTTGTCAGACTTCTTTAAGTGGCTGTGACTCATCTTTCATTCCCTCACCCCACTCTCCCACTTACATAGAACATAGAACAGTACAGCACAGAACAGGCCCTTCGGCCCTCGATGTTGTGCCGAGCAATGATCACCCTACTCAAACCCACGTATCTACCCTATACCCGTAACCCAACAACCCCCCCCCCCCCTTAACCTTACTTTTTAGGACACTATGGGCAATTTAGCATGGCCAATCCACCTAACCCCGCACATCTTTGGACTGTGGGAGGAAACCGGAGCACTCGGAGGAAACCCACGCACACACACAGTGCTTCATCCGATGCCGAGAGAACAATTGTTCTGTTATTTTTTATTATAACAATCTTGTGTAAGCATCTTATTTTTAATTGGATGCACTGTATTCACGTTGACTAGTTTTCATTTCAGTTCTTGTCATTCTGGAATGGTGGGAGAGTCATTCCCAACTCCTCAGGTTTCTTCAGCTCGGGAACCAAAACTACCGTAATAGAGCAAATTACTGTACTGCGAATGCTGGAATCTGAAGCCAAAGAGAAAATGCTGGAAAATCTCAACAGGTCTGGCAGCAACTGTAGGGAGAGAAAAGAGCTAACGTTTCGAGTCCAGATGACCCTTTGTCAAAGCTAAAAGGCTTAGAGAGTAGCAGCACGGTAGCATGGTGGTTAGCATAAATGTTTCACAGCTCCATGGTCCCAGGTTCGATTCCCAGCTGGGTCACTGTCTGTGTGGAGTCTGCATGTCCTCCCCGTGTGTGCGTGGGTTTCCTCCGGGTGCTCCGGTTTCCTCCCACAGTCCAAAGATGTGCGGGGTTAGGTGGATTGGCCATGCTAAATTGCCCATAGTGTCCTAAAAAGTAAGGTTAAGGGGGGGGGGGGGGGGTTGTTGGGTTACGGGTATAGGGTGGATACGTGGGTTTGAGTGGGGTGAGCTTTGCTCGGCACAACATCGAGGGCTGAAGGGCCTGTTCTGTGCTGTACTGTTCTATGTTCTATGTAAGTGGGAGAGTGGGGTGAGGGAATGAAAGATGAGTCACAGCCACATAAAGAAGTCTGACAACACCAGTCAGAATACAGGAGGGAGATTGAGAACCTAGTGGAGTGGTGCAGCGACAACAATCTCTCCATCAATGCCAGCAAAACTAAAGAGCTGGACATTGACTTCAGGAAGCAAAGTACTGTACACACCCCTGTCTGCATCAACGGGGCCGAGGTGGAGATGGTTAGCAGTTTCAAATTCCTAGGGATGCACATCTCCAAAAATCTTTCCTAGTCCACCCACGTTGACGCTACCACCAAGAAATCACAACAGCGCCTATACTTCCTCAGCAAACTAAGGAAATTTGGCATGTCCACATTAACTCTGACCAACTTTTACAGATGCGCGATAGAAAGCATCCTATCTGGCTGCATGACAGCCTGGTGTGTCAACTGCTCGGCCAAGACCGCAAGAAACTTCAGAGTCGTGAATACCGCCCAGTCCATCACACGAACCTGCCCCCCATCCATTGACTCCATCTACACCTCCCGCTGCCTGGGGAAAGCGGGTAGCATAATCAAAGACCCCTCCCACCCAGCTTACTCACTCTTCCAACTTCTTCCATCTGGCAGGAGATACAGAAGTCTGAGAACACGCACGAACAGACTCAAAAACAGCTTCTTCCCCACTGTTATCAGACTCCTAAATGACCCTCTTATGGACTGACCTCATTAACACTACACCCTGTATGCTTCATCCGATGCCGGTGCTTATGTAGTTACATTGCATACCTTTGTTGCCCTGTATACCTTGTGTTGCCCTGTTATATATTTTCTTTTATTCCCTTTTCTTCCCATGTACTTAATGATCTGTTGAGCTGCTCGCAGAAAAATACTTTTCACTGCACCTTGGTACATGTGAAATAAACAAATCCAAATCCAATCCAATCCAAAGGTTAAAGCCCAACAGGTTTGTTTGGAATCAGGCGAGTCTGATGAAGGAGTTGCGCCCAAAAGCTAGTGATTCCAAACAAACCTGTTGGACTTTAACCTGGTATTGTAAGACTACTTTAATGTGTCAAACGCCGGCATCTCCACATCATACTGACAGAAGCCAAGGGAAAAGAGTGCTCATGGTAGTCCCCAGAGAGAACAAAAGATGTGAAAGGCAAAACAGCCTAGAAACTAAAATCAGAGGGTAAGTTGTGACAGATGTGGGGGGAAAGCGGGATGCAAAGAGAAATTAAGGTAAGGAGAGGGGGTATAAGATGGGGGGGGGAGGAGACATATCTATAAAGAAAGATAAGAAGTAAATGAAAGGTAAAAGACTGTTAAAATGAAATGGAATGAAAACAAAGATGTCGAGGTGGGGTAGAACTAATCATCTGAAGTTGTTGAATTCGATGTTGAGACCGGAATGCTGTAACATGCCGAACCGGCAGATGCTGTTCCTCCAGTTTGTGTTGAGTTTCACTGGAACATTGTAGCAGGCCAAGGACAGACATGTGGGCATGGGAGCATGGCTTGTGTTAAAATGGCAAGCAACAGGAAGGTCAGGGTCCTGAATGCGCACAGACCGAAGGTGCTCAGCAAAGCAATCACCCAGTCTATGTTTGGTCTTGCCGATATAGAGGATACCACATTGTGGGGTGCAGCAAATACAATAGACCAAATTGGAAGAGGTGCAAGTGAAACGCTGCTTAACCTGGAATGAGTGTTTTGGGCCTAGGATGTTAAGATTGGAAGAGGTAAAGGGGCAGGTGTTGCACCTTCTGCGATTGCATGGGAAGGTGCCATGGGTGATGGGAGAGGTGTTGGATATGGTGGAGGAGTGGACCAGATTATCTCGGAGGGAACGGTCTCTGCGGAATGCTTGGAGAGGGAGTGAAGGGAAGATGTGTTTGGTGGTGATATCACGCTGGAGTTGGCAAAAATGGCAGAGGATTATGCTTTGCATACGGAGGCTGGTGGGGTGAAATGTGAGAACGAGGGGGACTCTATCCTTGTTCTTGGAGGGAGTGGAGGGGGTGAGGGTAGTGGTGTGGGAGATGAATCGCACACTGTTGAGGGCCCTGTCAAGAACTATAGGTGGGAAATCACGGTTGAGGAAGAAGGAACACATTTTCAAAGCACCACTTTGGAAAGAGGCATCATCGGAACAAATGTGACGGAGGCGAAGGAGCTGAGAGAAAGGGATGGAGTCCTTACAGGGTGTAGGGTGTGAAGAGCTGTAGTCCAGATAGCTGTGGGAGTCAGTGAACTTGTAGTTGATATTAGTAGATAGTCTATTGCCGGAAATGGAGACAGCAAGGACAAAACTACCAACTGTACCTGTCAGCAACACAATTCAGTTTTCCAAGGTCTTGATGGATGTCACATCAACACATTTGGACAATTCAAGCAAACACTTGATCACCGTCAGATTGCAAATGTGCAAAGTGATTGAAGGAGAGGATGAAGAAAACCTACCAAATTACTCAGCTAAGTATGATGCTCACGCTTTAAGCTGATATTGTTGGAACTGAATTCACCAATGACCTTTCACAACTGTCAGTGATGGCACTTTCACTCAACTGGACTGAAGTCTGACTCTTGAAAGGGCAAGGGTAGGAATTGAAACCAATGTCTGCGGCGATGGCAATCATTCCAGAAGAAATGTATCTTAAAATTATCATTAGTATGTAAGCCAAGTATTTCTGTGCTCAGTTAAAGCTGATTAAAAGCTATTGCAATGAACATTGTGACCTTTAAGAATTGTCAGAAAGAATTGTCTTTTTCATTGATCTGGATTCACTGAAGCAGAAGCTAACACAAAATGCCCCTTTCAAGCAGAATTGGCAATTATGCAAGAAAAATAATGATGTATTTCATTAATTGAGTTAAGTTTTTTAAAAATTGCAGACATCCATAGCCTTTAAGTGGAAAGCCGATAGCACATAAATAGTCACTTAAAGCTGAAATTCTATTTCGATTATCTATTAAAAAATTAATTTGTTTCCAGACTGCATACTACTTTGTTAAGCTGATTGGTTCAACAGCTATCCTGATTTTGCAGTAATAAATCAACTTATGCTTTTTGCGCTTCTTTTGCTCTGTGCCACTGACCTTTATTATGCTCAGCTAGTTTCTGGCTTCAATTGACAGAATATGGTGGGACAGAGCAGAGGTCAGTCATAATTGTGCCAGAGCTCTCAATCAATTTTAGTGGCATCAATAAGATTATATGACCAACCTTTAGGATATGATAAATACTTGATACCCCCATTTTATGAAGGGTGTTTTATTTTTGTGCAGCAAGATACAAGGTTAGTCCATACCTTGTAAATGTATTCAACTATAAATAACTCAAAACATTTGTAAATTGCTTGCTCAGATCTCTAAATCCTCCCCTCCTGCGTGTCAAAGCTGGCAATTGAAAGGCAACCCTCGGACATTGCTGAGTTTTGGAGTTGCATTCTGTGGGAAAAAAAGTAGCAGAACCAACACTTTAAAGCTCAGGAGCAGAAGCAAAGCAAAGTATTGGAATTCCATGGCCCTTACAATGCTCGACTTCCATAACTCAGATTTATTATATCCTGCGCTTGATTTTCCACCTCGTGCCGTCGGTAGCGGAGTTAATGATGCTGTGGAGAATCTACCATAGGCAAGATAACGGGATTGGCGGTGGGTGCAATTCGTTACCAGTTATCTGCACACCCCCCCCCCCGCCCAGTCCTCTGGGCTGGGTACCATGTGGCTGAGAATTGCAGATGGTCCTGAGAAGGATGTACCTGACGTGATGGACCTCGCGGTGGGCCAAGGGGGTAACTCTTTCAGAGAGTTGCCCCTAAGATCCATTGGAGGGCCAGCCTCCCACCCACAGTGCAAGACCTGCCGCCCCATCCCCCCCAGAATCACCCAGCACCCCCAGCAGAGACCCCCTAATTAAACAGACCCCCGACAGATCCTCCTACAGACCACCAAAATAAAGAGACCCCCCCCCCCCACACACACACTCCCCCAGAAGAAAGACCCCTGTCAGGAAGCTAGCGAGCAGTCCAGACAGAGGTGGAAAAAAACATCACTGCTTTAAAACTCACCTGGGCAATGTACCTGCTGGCTTAGGCCCAGGAAATAGCATCTGCCAATTCCTGGAACTATCAAACCAGTCAGCTGTGTTTAAACCCCCTCAGATCTTTGATCTGCAAGCCTTTCATTTATTTATCTTTGATATTGATTTTACTAGTCTGTGATTGACAGCTTCCACTTGTCCCAGCTCTGAGCATTGTTCAATTCATCTCCTTTCATGGTTGAGTAACTTTGAAGTGGCCAGTTGTGAAACTAACCACAATATTTATAAACATCAAGTTTTAATTGACAGCTGCTGATTTGATTTGATTTATTTTCACATGTACCGCAGTACAGAGAAAAGTATTTTACTGCAGCCAAGGGAACCTAAACAGTAAACAAAAGAATCATCAACAGAGAACATTGACAAATGGTACATCGACAACAGTGATTATTTACAGAGGGGAACAAGGAGCCAATCAAAGCAATTACATTAGCAAGAGCAGCACAGGGCATCTTGAATAGTGTTCTTATAGGGAACAGATCAGTCCGAGGGGGAGTCGTTGAAGAATCTAGTAGCTGTGGGGAAGAAGCTGTTCCTATGTCTCGATGTACGGGTCCGGGTCTTCAGACTTCTGTATCTTCTGCCTGATGGAAGGGTCTGGAAGAAGGCAATGCCTGGGTGGGAGGGGTCTCTGATAATGCTGTCTGCCTTCCTGAGGCAGTGGGAGGTGTAGACAGAATCAATGTTGGGATGACAAGCTTATGTGATGCGTTGGACTGAGTTCACCACACTCTGCAGTTTCTTGCGATCTTGGACCGAGCAGTTGCCATACCACACTGTGATGCAGCTGGAGAGGATGCTCTCTATCACACATCTGTGCAGGTCTAGAACATAGAACATAGAACATAGAGAGATACAACACAGAACAGGCCCTTCGGCCCACTATGTTGTGCTGAACTTTTGTCCTAGGTTAATCATAGAATTTTGGACACTAAGGGCAATTTATCATGGCCAATCCACCCAACCTGCACATCTTTGGACTGTGGGGGGAAACCGGAGCACCCAGAGGAAACCCATGCACACACAGGGAGGATGTGCAGACTCCACACAGACAGTGACCCAAGCCGGAATCGAACCTGGGACCCTGGAGCTGAGAAGCAATTGTGCTATCCATGGCAGCACGGTAGCATTGTGGATAGCACAATCGCTTCACAGCTCCAGGGTCCCAGGTTCGATTCCGGCTTGGGTCACTGTCTGTGCGGAGTCTCCTCATCCTCCCCTCTCGCCTCCTTCCCCCCTTCACACTCATATCCCCCGCCCTCTCCGCCAGCCATTCCTCCCCTCCCTCCCTGACTACCCTGTTCTACCCTCCCAGTGTCTGTGTATCATCACCCCATTTGCATTTTGAAAAAACTTTTCAAATATTTATTCCACTACTGGGAATATCAACATTGCAATAACCTCCTAGACTAATTTGTTAATTCTCGTGGGTGCAAGTTGGGCCTCTTAATAACTGTACCCAAGGGGGCCTTACATGCATATCAATAAGGGCATAGATGCCGTTTTAAAATGTTGTGGAAAATTGGAATCCTACAGGATCACAGAATACTACAGTGCAGAAGGGGCCCTTCAGCCCATCGAGGCTGCACCGACACATGAAAGGCCTTGAACTGTCCATTTAATCCAACTTGCCAGCCCATAGCCTTGAATGTTATGGTGGGCCAAGTACTCATCCAGGTACTTTTTAAAAGATGTGAGGCATCCCGCCTCTACCACCCTCCCAGGCAATGCATTCCAGACCATTACCACTCCCTGGGTAAAAAGGCTTTTCCTCAAATCCCCTTGAAAACCCTTGTCCCTCACTTTGAACTTGTGTCCCCTCGTAACTGACCCTTCAACTAAGAGGAACAGCTGCTCCCTATCCACCCTGTCCGTGTCCCTCATAATCTTGCACACCTCGATCAGGTCGCCCTCAGTCTCTCTGCTCCAGAGAAAACAACCCAAGCCTATCTAACCTCTCTTTGTAACTGAAATGTTCCATCCCAGGCCACATTCTGGTGAATCTTCTCCACACCCCCTCCAGTACTCCAGTACAATCACATCCTTCCTATAATGTGGTGACCAGAATTGCACACAATACTCCAGCTGTAGCCTCACCAAAGTTCGATACAGCTCCATCATGACCTCCCTGCTTTTGTAATCTATGCCCCGATTGACAAAAGCGAGTGTCCAATATTCCTTATTCACCACCCTATTAACCTGCCTTCTGCCTTCAGAGAACAAACAAGTTCTTCAGACCTCAGGCCATTCATTGAATACTACTTTGTTAAATTACTCCGTCCAAAGTGTATCATCTTACACTTTTCCATATTAAATTCCATCGGCCATTTTTCCACCAATTTGACCATCCCGTCTATCTTCCTGTAACCCAGGACACTTAACCTCACTGTTAAACACCCGGCCAATCTTTGTTTCATCCGCAAACTTACTGATCCTACCCCCCACAGTGTCATCAATGTCATTTATATAAATGATAAACAATAGGGGACCGAGCACGGATCCCTGAGGTACATCACTGGTCACTGGCTTCCAGTCACTAAAACAGCCTCGGTCATCACACTCTGCATCCTATCTCTAAGCCAATTCTGACTCCACCTTATCAAATCAGCCTGAGTCCTCAGGATGCCCTTGGCGTGCTTCCTCTGGAGAGCCTGGGGCTGTAGGGCCCTGGCCTCCTTACCGGTGGCACTTGCTTCACCATGTCACCCTGTTCCGCCCGCTGACCTTGAGGTGCACCGTTGTCAGGAGGGGGAGACTCAGGAGAGCTGGAGACAGCCATTGTCTCCCTGTTGGAAGGCTCCAGCTCATCTTCCGGCACTCCCTCCTCCCGGACAGTGACCCTAGGGCGTTGCGGGTCACCTTGGGACAGAGGAGCAGCTGGAACTTTAGAGGCCCCTGCATCATCTGGCTCTGCCAGTCCTAACAGCACTCCATTGTCTGAACCATGGTATCAATGCCCTCAGCAATGCTCCACTGTGACTGGGCCACATTCTGATCTGCCTCGGCAAAGTCCACCTGTGTCTGGGATACGCACCTTAATGACTGGGACACGCTCTGGAGAACCTCCGCAATGTCCACGTGAGACTGGGACATGCTTCCCTGCACCTCAACAAGGTCCACATGCATCTGGAACAGATTGTTGATGCCCTCAAATATGGTCGTCACTGAGCAACATCTTGGGCACCACCATGAAAGTCGCTGATGTCGTGCTGCAGGCTTTCCACTGCAGCAGCCACACTAGCAGTGTTGGCCTCGGTTCAATGCATGGCTGCCACCATCTCCTCCGCCAATAGCCTTTGGGACTCCTCCAATCAGCTTTGGACCCTTGAAGTGTCGCTGACATCCCCTCCTGTATCTCACAGCCGCACCCTAGCATCTGCATCAGCTCTGGGATAACCTTGTCCAGAGACTTGCTATCTGACTTGTACACAGGCGTGGGCATCACTGCTTACATGGGCTGGTTGTGCTGTTGAGTGTCAGTGTGTGCAGAGGCACAGGCGTAATATTGTTCTGGGGGGGTGGTGTGTGGTGTCAGCCACTGACTCATTGGGCAATGTGGCATGGTCCGGGGCTGACACTGGGGACTGGTGCCAGATGTCTAATGCCAGTTCATCCCTGTAGCCTGGTGGAGGTCGTTCAGCTTCTTACGTCAGTGGACTGAGGACCTCCTTGTAACACTCCCTAAGCTGATGGATGTTGTCGCTGCCTCCCAAGCGGCACTGGCTGACCTGTGGCTGACCCTCCAACCCCATCAGGGGAACAGGGTGTCTGTCCCATCTCAATTCCACAGCATCCAGTTCTGGCCAGTTTGGGGGTTGATTGGTGGAATGGCTGTGTGCTGTCTGGGGTTGCTCGGAGGAGCGATTTATGTGTTGCACACCCTCATTGCAGGAAGCTGCCGGGAGCAGACAGGAGAATCAGCTGGTGGTATAGCCATTGCCACCGTGAATCTGTGGGAAATCATTACCGGCCCTAATTGACGTTCGATACCGGTTGCAGTTGTGATAGTCACCACTGATGTATTATACTGTATATATATATAGGTTTTACGGTAAGGCCCCTGTACTACAGGTATGGGGGTAGATCCCTGCCTGCTGGCTCCACCCAGTAGGCAGAGTATAAATATGTGTGCTCTCAGTACAGCAGCCATTTTGTCAGCTGCTGTAGGAGGCCACACATCTTAGTGTAATAAAGCCTCGATTGCATTCTTCTCTCGTCTCGTCGTAATTGATAGTGCATCATAGTCCAAAGGTGTGTAGGTTAGGTGAATTGGCCAGGCTAAATTGCCCTCAGGGTCCAAATTGCCCTTAGTGTTAGGTGGGGTTACTGGGTTATAGGGATAGGGTGGAGGTATGCGCTTGGGTAGGGTGCTCTTTCCAAGAGCCGGTGCAGACTCAATAGGCCGAATGGCCTCCTTCTGCAATGTAAATTCTATGAAATCTATTCTATGAAATCAGCAGTTTCACCGGTTCGGCCGTTAGGAAGCATCCGGCAAGTCATGCTCGCTAATGCACTTGGTGTTAGATCGCGCTCCATAGTCTCCCAATGGAGAATCTTGGCCCCTAACTGAAATGTTCTGATTATCCAGAGTCTCCAACCACTCCAAACAAAGCCACATGAGTAAAATGAGGCATGGATACCGAACACAAGCATTTCTACCTTCTCCAGCTCGCATATTTACATGATGTGTCTCCAGCAGCAGTGCAGCAGTCTGCGAAATGCAGAGAGTTAGCTCCACCTGGTGATTTAGGTTTACTTTGTGACCTGGAACACCAAAGAAAAGGCTGAATTTTCTCACGCTGCCTTACTGAGGACACTTCATGGCTATTTTGAGGGGGGGGGGGGGGGGGTGGCATAGGGGAAAGGGTAATCTAGCAAACCGCCTTCCCCTATGAGGACTGACAAGTCAGGTATGCAAAGAGTGGGCCTTGAATCGCCCATGTGCTCAGGATTCCTATGTAAATAGGGGACAAGCAGAGTGTCAGAGATTGCAGATGGGTATATCATAGAAATCATAGAATGTAGTGCAAAAGAAGGCCATTCGGCCCATCGAGTCTACACCGGCCCCTGAAAGAGCATCCTAAATAAGTCCACACCTCCACCCTGTCCCCGTAACCCAGCCCAGTCAAGGAAGCATAAGGAATCCTTGATTTCTTTGGACGGGGTATTGCGTATACAAACTGGCAAGTCATGCTACAGTTGTTTAGAACCTTGGTAAGGCTGCACTTGGAAAATTGTGTACAATTCTGGTCGCCACACTACCAGATCGCATACATAGCATAACTCTGCTGGAAATAAAGTAGAAAGGTTGAAAGCTAAGCAGGGCCATGGACATCCCAGGTGCCTCCAAGGTGCAGGGAATGAGGTCCGGTTCTGAACTCCCACTATCCCAGATTCTCCGAAGCCTAGAGAAGTGCTTAGTCAGGGAAGACAAAATATTCACTTTTCCATTGGAATTAATGCCTGCCTGGAGATTCAGGCCTACAAATATGGGTAAAATTTTCCAGACCCCCATTCCCTCAACATGTTTCGAGGGAGGGGGTTGTGGGTAATGGGGCTAAAGCCACACAGTTTGTTCCCTGCAGTGTAAATAATGGCAGGAACGTGTTCTCCCATCCGCCATGAATAACTATTCCTACTTGAGGCTGGTGTGAATCCATTTCGCATCTCGTTACAGGGACCACAACTGTGGCCTCTCTGCTCAATCAACCACACCGCCAGAGGGTTTGCACATTGGTCCAGAAAATATCCAGACCAACATCGAGTTTAAATGTTGGATTTACCGACAGGGGCAGCCTGCGGAGATTGGAAGGGACATTAGAAGCCTCCTGCGACCGGGCCGGGGAATAACAGGCGCTGCAGTAGGTGGGTGGAGCATTTACAACGTGGATCTTTGAACCTCATGACCTTCCAGAGGATGGATCTTCTCCTTCAATGGTTTCTAGGTTAATACCCAGGCATGTTTTAAATGTGGCACCTGGATTTGATGGCGGGGCACGAGCCATCCAGCCTGCCCCACAAAATGTCGGGAAGCCCCTGACTGCATGGTCAATTGGGCCAGTGGTACACGATACAGCATGAATTCCCATTGGCCTCCATGGCAAGAAACTCTCCTCGTTCCTGCCCCTGCCATGAGACTTAGACCCGGAATGGTAATTTCCACCTTGTGTTCATCGTAGCGCACAAAACACCATCTATTGAAATTACCACAGTCCAAAATCATGCAGCTTCACTAACGGTTTCAATGAGGTCTGCTTACTCCGGACCAAAATGCAATCTCTTTCATCATTAGAAAGGTGCTCCTGCACGTTCTTTAAAAGATCTCAAACACAACAAATAGGTTCAGAGGATTTAGCTGATCTGGGCCAGTTGGGAAACACCACTGTTTCAAGAAAGAGATCGCAGTGATGTAGTGGGGGTGCACACTGTCAGAGTTAGCAAGAAAGGGACAGCATGATCTTAGAGGTGAGCAACAGAGCCTCACAGAATACAGCCTGGAGATAGGAAGCAAATATGGGTCAGTATTTTCCGACTCGACAGCGGGTGCAAGAATCGCACCCCTCTGGCTTCCCCATTTTCCGGCGCCATTTTTTGGGCGTCCGCGGGTTCGCCACCATGCCAGTCGGGGGCTGTTGACAGCGGCCCTCACGGCGATTCTCCAAGCTCCGATGGGCCGAGTGGCCGACGTGTTTGGCTGAGTCCCGCTGGCGTGGATTACTCACCTCCCACGGCAGGACCTGGAGGGTGAGTGCGCAGGGGCCGTCCTGGAGGGGGAGTGGGGGAATCTGACCCCGGGGGGGGGGGGGGGGGGGGGGGTGCCCACACGGTGGCGTGGCCCACGATCGGGGCCTACCGATCGGTGGGCAGGCTGGTTCCGGGGGGGCCTACTTTATTCCGCGCTGGCAGGCCTCCGCCATAATGCCCCGGTGCCGGCGCGGAGAAGGGAACTCCCACGCATGCGCGGAAATACGCTGGGCGTTCCGCGCATGCGCGGCAATACACAGGCCACTCCGTACATGTGCGAACTCGCGCGGGCCATTCTCCGCCGGCTGGAGCTGCGGGGACTACTCCGGTGCCAACCTACTTCCCTGGAAAGGGGAGAGTTTCTCACTTTCAGGGCCGGTTTTCACGCCGCCGTGGGGACATTGTCCCCTTATTAGCGAATCCTGCCCATGGTATTTGTGTAAAAGCAAAACATAGACAAATGATAGTGAGAGTGAGGAACCTAGTTAATGGGCGAGGTACTCTGGCCTTCCCGCTGCATGTTTTTCAGCGGCAGGAGGTGGGCCACTATTGGCCAGTGGCAGGGTCTTCTGGTGCCGCCACTTTCAATGGGATTTCCAATTTAATCTAACTCAGGCCACTGGGAAACCCATCGTGGTGGTGTGTCATCGGTGGGACTGGAAGATCATGTGGTGTAAGCAGCCAGAAGATCTCGCCCAATATAGGGTGTCAGGGATAGATGAAGCACAGCTAACCTGATGTACATGGGTCAGGTTTCATTGGGAGAAAGCAATAAAGATAAAATGCTCATGGTGTGCCTTTATGGGAAAGGGGAGTGAAATAGTAACACTCAGGGTTGTAGGGAGCAGAGGCCGAATACAGAGTAGTTAAAATAACTGAAATACAAGGTTGTTGGTGTCGTACTATGCCTTTAAGGCATAGCAGCATGACATCATGAGAAAGGAAATGCTTCATGCGATCAAGTTTCAGCATCACTTTTGCTAAATAAATGAACCCACGGTATGTTTACCGAATCGGTGTCTTTATATCGATATAACAACACAAGAGTTGAAGGGAGAAATGGGAACTATCAGCTGGTCAGAACCAGGTTTGTTTCCAATGATCTGTCATGTGAGGATGGACCAATGTAGGGTTAAATGGTTAGACCAATCAGTGCAATGAATCTCTAAAGTAAATCATGTACTATATTATACACACAGGCAGAAACATTTAGTGCAGATAAATTTAAAATTCATTATTCAAGAAAGGTCAATGATCTCCGCGACATCTTTTGTTACTTACCAATAATAGCATCTTGCTTTTCCCTGTACATGTCAACAGCACAATCTCTTCTTCACACAACGAATAACCTCCATTTCACAGCTGTTTTGTCGAGCTCAGAATGGTTGTATCTGTGCATAACTGCTTGATCACATCAGCTGAATTGCCAATGTAAGAATGTTTCAGTGAAGTGGAAAAGAGAGATTTTCACCATCATTAGCAATTCAACAAATCTCCCTGTTCATAAACGTTGGCTCATTGCATCAATCTCATAAGAATTTATTTGACCAAAAGTTTAGAAATGAATTACTAAATGAGGTTCATATTGTAGGAGTTTTTCTATGCATACACTTTATGTTAATCATCATTTACCACAGAATGTAAAGCACATCTTAAGATTTTTTTTTAAATAGAAAATGCTGAAATGTTCTGACCCCTCACCAGAACTGACTGTGATAGAGGGTTTGCCAAAAACCCAATCACAGACAAGAAATGAAAATGACTCACCAGTGAACATGACAAAAGAGAGAAATCAATATCACAACAAAGTGATGAAGCAAACACTTTTCAAATGGCAGACTGGGGGAAAGGACAATGAAACCCAATGGCAGTAATAAAAAGATAAAGATTTCAGGAAATTTTAAATAAAATAGAATATAAATAGCAGGCCAATTAGCACTTCAATGAGAAGGACAGGACATTGGTTGGGTTATTGTTTACCAGACTTTTAGTTGTTTAATTCATGTGTCAGCTGCATCCCATTTTATGCCATGCTAAGCGTTGACCAAGAGTTGGACTGCATGTCGCCTGAACTGTTTGACTACAGTATGCACAGCATGTTAAGATCTAACCTTGATATATATATAAAGATATGAATCAAGAAAATATGCATCAGTCTGTTTTGGTGTCTGCAGCATTTATGCCAGTTCTGTACAGTATACAAGAAACAGGATAAGTAATAAAACTTATTAATAAACACTCTGCTGTTTATGGAGACTCTGGTAGCTGTGGAAATGTTTACACTATATGATTATGTTCAGAGTGCCCTTTGTTCTTCAGCTCTTCTAACTTCACAGTTATAAAACTGCATTTGCAAGATCTGGCACTGAAACATATATTCACAGTGGCAGAACAGTTCAAGCCATTATGCTTTAGAGAACAGCTTTCAGCTAAAGACACTTATTCTCCTCTGGGCTTGATTCAAAATTGGTCTGCAGAGGTGAAAGGCCAGCTTCCTAAACTACTGCACCACATCTACTGCTCACCAGTTTTGACAATACTGGATATTGAGAGAGCATATGAAGGTTTAATTTTCTTCTAATGTACTGTTGGTTTGTTTAAGAATTTAAGAATTATATTTTTATTTGTCGTTTTGCAGGAACATGCAGTGCATCTTTGAAGCTTTATAACTAATGCAGAATTGAGCAGCTAATCAGGAAAACACGAGTACTAAGGTGTTCTTAAGGGTTTTGAATCACCTGTTAACACCTTTGTATTCCCAGAAGCACTATAAATAATGGTCAATGGGTGAATTTAGCTTTGACGTGAGCAAATGTAATTACTAATGAAATGAAAAAATGAAAATTGCTTATTGTCACAAGTAGGCTTCAAATGAAGTTACTGTGAAAAGCCCCTAGTCGCCACATTCCGGCACCTGTTCGGGGAGGCTGTTATGGGAATCGAACTGTGCTGCAAGCCTGCTTGGTCTGCTTTCAAAGCCAGCGATTTAGCCCTGTGCTAAACAGCCAAAGGAAAAATTACTTGATGCTCCAACTTAGGGAGGTCACTGTAAATGGAATGAGAGAGTACAGAAATGGCCTTTCGCTGTCAGAAGGGCAATCCCTAAAACAAACGCAACAAATGTGGCATCAACTACCTACAATTGAAAAGGATGTGCAAAAGAAAGAGTCCAATTTAACAGCAAATATCAAGGTAAGCGATCAATTACGTTCCTCCCATACAAGTTGTTCAATAAGGCCACAAAGGAATCCACACCGAATAGTTCAAAGAAACTTGGTTTATTTACAATAACTATGATATACATCACACGGTAGATCCCAACTGGGTCTGCCTTGCCAGCGCGTAACTGGCGGCTTTATATACCATACAACAATACATTGTTTAGGGATTCCCCGCCCCCTTAATGGGAGAGCTGGTATTCTGCAAGGTTCACAGGGAAGTTAATTGTTCCCACCTCGTAAGATACTTGTGGGTTACAAGAAGTACAATTACCATATGACTAATATTTCCATACATGGGTATTGTGCCTTATTTTGAGCTGCTGGAATATACTGAAGTTTACAACTGCCTGTCACATTAGTTTAAATCCACCTACACCAGATTCTACACTGAATTTATCATTGATGCACAATATCCTGCAACATTTGATCTTCTTTGCATTTTCAGAATAGTTCCTTTCTTTCTGGTAAAAGATGCACCACATGCTGACTTAGTGAGGCATTGAAAAATTAAAACCCCATACCGACTGTTGCTTCAGGTCTCCTTTTGGTTCAGCAGTCCTCACCTCTCCTATATATTGCCTGAGTATCCGAAATTTAGGAGTGCGTCGTTACTTTCCAATATCTAATTATATAATCGCGTAAGCTGGAAACATAACCGTCCTCTAATCTAAACTCTTCTTCTTCAGTGATCACCTAAAAAACTCTGTGTTATTGGTGTAAGGGTCCTTCCTGTTGATTCCCTTATTTCCGCTTTCTTTGTTTTTGTTGTTATTTTTATCCCTAGATGCTAAATGGATAATTATCTTTTTGTCAAGAAAGGGAAGAAAGAAATTCAAAAGTCAGAACAGAGAACACACTACCGTTCGAGCAGCATGGTAGCATAGTGGTTCGCACAGTTGCTTCACAGCTCCAGGGTCCAAGATTCGATTCTCGGCTTGGGTCACTGTCTCTGTGGAGTCTGCACGTTCTCCCTGTGTCTGCGTGGGTTTCCTTCGTGTGCTCAGGTTTCCTCCCGCAGTCCACAGATGTGCAGGTTAGGTGGATTGCCCATGCTAAAATTGCCCTTAGTGTCCAAAAAGACTATGTGGGGTTATGGGGATAAAGGGGATAGGGTGGAGGCGTGGGGCTTAAGTGGGGTGCTCTTTCCAAGGGCCAGTGCAGACTCGATGGGCTGAATGGCCTCCTTCTGCACTGTAAATTCTATGATTCCACGATGCTAGTTTTAAGCAGAAAAACTCAGTCTTGTCTGCACCCGAGAGATACAGTGGGACTCGGTTTGATTGGTTGGCTGGTGGCCAATGAATTGGTCAAATTGCCTGGTAACAGTTCATTGGATCCTGCCTGAGGTGGATATTTTCCAGAGACCTAAGAAAAGCAGACTTGAGACGTGGAGCCACAGAGAAAGGGACATGCTCTCTCTCCCTTGTGTTCCCTCCGGAAATGCTGTGAATTGCTGTATTTCTGCGATGAATCTACAGTGAAAACCATTATAGACTGGAAATCAGAAATCTCAAGCTGAGAGCCTGGTTTTAAGGACTGAGTGCTAAAGGCAACGATCTGAAACAAAGACTCTTTTTTTCCCTTTTTTTTCCTTTTACTTATTATTATTCACTTCTCTCTTCCCCTCTATTTGTTTGTCTTGTGTCTCTGTATGTAAAGTAGGGATTAGGAATTAGATAATAGTTCACCAGTTGTATTTGCTGCATATTTCATCATAGTTCTTGTTATTAATAATAATTGTTTTTGAATTTACAAACCTGGTGACTGTAATTATTGGGTAGCCAAGGGCGAAAGAATTTGGGTATTTTTCTAAGCCTTATTGTCTAATAAAATTGTGTTGTGGGCCAAGTCTGAAATCCAGTGTCCAGTGGTGTACCACAGGATCTATGCTGGGTACTTTAGTAATTGTCTTTTATACAAATGACATAGATGACTATGTGGGGGTAGGATCAGTAAATGTGCGGATGACAGAAAGATTGGCCGGATGGTTAACAGTGAGGTTGAGTGTCTTGGGCTCCAGAAAGTTATAGACGGGATGGTCAAATGGGCAGAAAGGTGACAGATGGAATTTAACCCTGAAAATTGTGGGGTGGTACAATTGAAAGAAGTAATGTCATAAGCAAGCATTCAATAAATCGCCTGATACTAGGAAGTTCTTTTTTTTAAATAAATTTGGAGTACCCACATCATCTTTTCCAATTAAGGGACAATCCACCAACCCTACACATCTTTGGGTTGTGGGGTCGAAACCCACGCAAACACGGGGAGAATATGCAAACTCCACACGGACAGTGATCGAGGGCCGGCATTGAACCTGGGACCTTGGCGCCTTGAGGCAGCAGTGCGAACCACTGCCCAACTGTGCTGCCCTTGACACTGGGACGTTCTGAGGAGCAAAGAGACCTTGGTGTGTTTGTCCATAGATCTCTGAACACAGAAGGGCAGGTTAATAGAGTGTGTGGAAAAGTGTATATGGTTGTTGCTCGTTATGCTCTCTCCTTAATTGGCTCTGTTTATGGTGGTTAATATGGTCGCCGTCCTTAATTCTAATTACGTTTGCTCAAGAGTCGCCAGGTATCTTTCCGATACTGCCACAAGGTTCAAACTGAATACTGATCAATGACTCGATACACCAGTTAGTCAGCTCAAAATCAATACTCATTTATTTACACACAGTCAATTATACTCATGCACAAACTCTACTAGCTAAACTATCACTACTACTAAAAGCCTATACTTAGCTTCGGGTGCCCACTCAGTCAGAGGAACAATGGCCGTTGTCCGGTTCTGAGGCTGCTGGCATCGAACTTGTATAGAATAGTAGCTAGGAGCGTCTATCTCGTAGCGTGCGTTGACTTTGGACTTACTTGTCTGGTGCGGCTGCTAGGCAGCTCTCTCCTCGCTGAGGGCCAAGGCCAAGAAGAACGATTCTTGCTTTGGGGGGCTTCCTTTATACCCCAAAGGGGCTTCGCGTGCTTTTGGGCGGGCCTTGAACTTGGCTGCAATTAATTGGACCATATCCAAATCATCTGTAATGATTTTCTCCAATAAAGGGGTGGCTGCCTGATTGCTGGGCCCTAGGTGACCGTTGGCTTGCTTTGGTCTCCTCTGGCGCCGGGGTGTCTGCTTTGGTATCGTTTGCTTAAATGTTTCTCTTTTGTCCCCGGAGATGGCTCATTAGTATGCTGATGGATTTGCAGTATCGGTCTTGTCTGGCAGCTGCAAACTCCAATCCACAGACAAACCTTGCACTTGCCTGCTTGCTTAGCATTGTCCAATTTTCCCTTCATTCTCTGCAAGTGTCCATTTTGTAATCGGAACATGGCCACCCCACTTGCCTTTATCAATCGAGGCATAGATTACAAAACAGGGAGATTATGTTGCAGTAGTATATAACTTTGGCCGTCCTGACTCATGTCTGGAGTACTGTGTCCAATTCTGGTCACCACATTCCAGGAAGGATGTGATTGCAGTGGAGGGAGTGTAGACAATTTACCAGGATGTTGCCTGGGATGGAACATTTAAGTTATGCAGAGAGGTTGTTTGGCTTGTTTTTGGCTTGGATAGGCTTGTTTTTTTTTTGCTGGAGTAGAGAAGACTGAGGGATTACCTGATCAAAGTGTACAAGATTATGAGGGGCATGGACAGGGTGGATAGGGACCAGGGGCTGGATTCTCCGACCTCCCGCCGGGCGAATCCCGCATGAATCCCGCCCCCACCGTCTAACGAAGTCTCCAGCCCCGTAGATTCGGCGGGAGCGAGAATCGCGCCGCGCCGGTCGGCGGGGCCCCCCCGAAAATTCTCCGGCCCGCAATGGGCCGAAGTCCCGCTGCTGTAATGCCGGTCCCGCCGGCGTTAATCAAACCACCTCCCTTACCGGCGGGACTGGTGGTGCAGGCGGGCTCCGGGGTCCTGGTGGGGGCGCGGGACGATCTTGCTCCGGGGGATGCCCCCACGGTGGCCTGGCCCGCGATCGGGGCCCACTGATCCGCGGGCGGGCCTATGCCGTGGGGGCACTCTTTTCCTTCCATGTCGGCCATAGACAATGCGATGGCCGACGCGGAAGTGACCCCCTCCCCTGCGCATGCGTGGGGATGATGTCAGCAGCCACTGACGCTCCCGCGCATGCGCAGACTTCTGCCGGCCGGGGAAGTCCCTTCGGCCCCGGCTGGCGTGGCGCCAAAGGCCTTCCACGCCAGCCGGCGGGACGGAAACCACTCCGGCGCGGGACTAGCCCCTCAAAGTCAGGGCTTAGCCCCTAAAGGTGCGGAGAATTCCACACATTTGGGGCGGCCCGACGCCAGAGTGGTTCACGCCACTCCATCCCTCCGGGAACCCCCGCCCCGCCGGGTGGGGGAGAATCCAGCCCCAGATGTTCCCCTTGGTTGAAGGGTTAGTTACGAGGGGATACAAGTTCAAGGTGATGGGCAGGAGGTTTAGGGGGGATTTGAGGATAAACCTTTTTATCCAGAAGGTGGTGATGGTCTGGAATGCACTGCCTGGGAGGGTGGTAGAGGCGGGATGCCTCACATCCTTTAAAAAGTACCTGGATGAGCACTTGGCATGTCATAACATTCAAGCTATGGGCCAAATGCTGGCAAACGGGTTTAGGTAGGCAGGTCGGGTGTTTTTTCATCAGCTCTTTCTTAATCTGCAGCATCCTCTGCTTGGGTTTGATGGACATAGAGGAGCAGATGAGCCGGTGGTCTGTTCAGCAGACATCTGCACTGACCATCGCTTTGGTGATGAGGGCATCCTTTTAGTCTCAGGATTGGACCCTAACAAAGTCAATCATGTGCCTGTGGTTTGATCGTGGATTTCTCCAGGAAGCCTTGAACTTGTCTTTTAGGCAGAACAGTATGTTAATGATGACAAGCTCGTGTTCCGTGCGTTTGGTGAACAGGAGAACACAGTTGGAGTCGCAATTTCAAACTACTTCCGCACTGATGATTTCTTTCCAGAGTTGGGAGTCCTTTCCAATCCTGGAGTCCCCATGTTGGAGAGTATGGTGCTCCGGGTGGTGCAGAAGCATTCTTTGGAAAGATCATTGGCATCAATGGTTGAGGCGTAGGCACTTCTGACCATTGCCTGCTGGTTCTTGGCAAGTTGTAGATGGAGAGTCATGAGGTTCTGATTGATGCCGACAGGGAGCTAGGAGAGTTGGTTTATGAGTTTGCTCTTGATGCTAAAACCAATTCCATGCATTTTGGGATGATCCAAGCGTTTTTCTCTCCAAAATGTGTAACCCCATAATCTTCCCTCAGCTGCCTTCGCCTGCTCTTCGGCTCTCTTGCAGGACAGCGATGTTAATATTGAAGTATCTGAGTTCACGGGAAGCAAGGACAGTTCTCCATTCTGGTCAATTGTTTAGCACATTATCCATGAGGGTTCTTACGTGCCAGCTGCCAAAATTCAGTTTTACTTTGATTTTCTGACCAAAGGTAGATGAACGGTAGCACGGTAGCATTGTGGATAGCACAATTGCTTCACAGCTCCAGGGTCCCAGGTTCGATTCCGGCTTGGGTCACTGTCTGTGCAGAGTCTGCACATCCTCCCCGTGTGTGTGTGGGTTTCTTCCGGGTGCTCCGGTTTCCTCCCACAGTCCGAAGATGTGGAGGTTAGGTGGAGTGGCCATGATAAATTGCCCTTAGTGTCCAAAATTGCCCTTAGTGTTGGGTGGGGTTACTGGGTTATGGGGATAGGGTGGAGGTGTTGACCTTGGGTAGGGTGCTCTTTCCAGGAGCCAGTGCAGACTCGATGGGCCGGATGGCCTCTTTCTGCACTGTAAATTCTATGAAACTATGAAACCTGCTAGAGGCGGTTTTCTAGCCATGTCAGGGACAGAACAAACTATTTTTGAGACACCTTTTCTAGCCCTTTCCCCATACGGGGTGAGCAGAAAGGATCCTGAAGAGGGCTGCTCAGTTGTGAAGAAAGATGCCAAAATGCTCACCTTTTCCTATTCCAAGAGTGAGACAACTGATATAAACTCCATTGCCTATGTGCTGGTCCGAAGCTAGGGACTTCCAGTTCTCACAGCCCTGTCCCCTTCACTTCTCGCCAATTGCTTCAGGATTTTCCTGTGTGGGGGTGTGTTTATTTCCTCTCAGTAGACATCTGGCGCAGGGCATCTTACAACCTGGCTATGTCATTACACATCAGCACACATTGATGTGGGGGTTCGGACACTGTGGGGGGGGGGTCCTTATAGGCAGCCGGGGGTTAGATCCATGCGGTCAGATGCTCGGGTGCACAGTTGATTGGGGGGCTCTAATTCTTCTGTCTGCCTTCGTGGTTCCGAGTCCACCGTGGAGTTTGGCACGGACGCTGGAGGCCTCCGCTGTGCGCATGAGCGAACCCAAAACCAGAAGTGGGGGGGGCCTGTATCCGCAGCTAAAGCTGCGTGAATTACTCCAGGTCCCTGGTAGTCCCCTGCAGGGCATTGAATTAGCTGTACTTTTTTCCAGGAATCTCTGGAGTAGAACTCCAGCGTTTTTACGCTGGCCTGGGGACATCGGGCGAAATTCTCCGACCCCCAGCACGGTCGGAGAATCGCCTGGGGCCGCCTAAAATCCCGCCCCCGCCGTGGCAGAGATTCTCCGCCACCCGGGAAGTGACGGCGGCGGAATCTCGTCACTCCGATTGGCGAGGCCCCTGCGGTGATTCTCCGGCCCGGATGGGCCGAAGACCCGCCGCTGGAAGGCCTCTCCGCCGAGGTTTAAATCACCTCTGGAACGGCGGGATCACCTCGGGAACGACGATCGAACCCCGTGGGGTGCCCCCACGGTGGCCTGGCCCGCGATCGGGGCCCCCCGCTCAGACTCCGGGCCAGTGCCCTGGGTGCACTATTTTCTTCCGCGGCCTCCACGGCCTTCGCCATGGCGGAAGCGGAAGAGAACCCCACATCGCGCATGCGCCGACCGGCGAAAGCCTTTCGCCCAGCCCCACTGCCGGGGGTGCCGGTGTTTTGCGCCAGTCTTCTGGTGCCAACCACTCCGGCGCGGGGCTGGCCCCCAAAGGTGGGGAGAATTCCTGGGGGGGGGGGCGGGGGGGCGATCGAACCCCGGGGGGTGCCCCCACGGTGGCCTGGCCCGCGATCGGGGAGGCCCGGCCCCTGAGTGGTCGGCGCTACTCCCCTACGCCGGCACCCTCCGTCACGCCGGGTAGGGGAGAATGCCGCCCATAGTCCCATTTTGGGAGAATCCAGCCATTTGCCTATTTTCACTTCTCTTTAATACCAGTTTCACTTGCCTGATTTTAACTTTGTGAAATGCTTTTTTGAATGGGTTAAAATCAGGCACACTGTATAAATCATAGAATGATGTACAACACACCAAGTCAATCATCGTAAATCTGTGTCTACAGGTTACAGATATTTCTGTCACTGGAAACAGTTTTTCCTTATTTATTCTCCTTTCTGAAGTTCCAGATTTATGATTTTGAATGCATCCTTCAATTTCCGCCTGGACCTTCTCCATCTGAGGAGAATAAGCTGAACTTCTCCAGTCTTGTCACATAACTGAAGCACCTCTTTCTGATGCTATTCTGGGAAATCTCTCCTGCACTCTCTGCCATTTCCATCCTTCTTAATTGTGTTGTTTAGAGTTGATGCAATACCCATCCTTACTGAATTTAAAAATTTTCTGTTAAATAGTTCTTAACAAGGGAAAAGCCAGTTACAATCGATCAGGGCCCTGATGTGTATTGGACCTATATTTTCCTGACTCAAGTTTAGGAGAATGGGTTGAAGTTTTTGCCCAGAATTTTATTCATACTAACAGTATTACTGCGCCTGAGCACACAATGAACTTCAATGCTCTAAACAAACAATCAGCCATGATTGAATGGCAGAGCAGACCCGTTGGGCCGAGTGGCCTGATTCTGCTCCTGCGTCTCATGGTCTTATGGTCTTATGGAATTCCTTTGCTCCCTGAATGCCTCTGCAAAATTCTCCAACTTTGAGTTAGAGGTGGAAACTTTGGACAGTTCCAATTTATCTCCTTGAATAGTTATCCCAGAAATGTTTGACAGAAAAAAACTTCACCTGATTCTGGGTAGCTATACAAACAGCATCCAAAACACTGATATTGACTCCACCCCCCACCCCTCCCAACTCCTGACCATTCTGTATCCAATTCAGACCCAACTCACCCATCCTACCCATTTACCTCGCCAACCTACCCACCCTGTAACTCTGCCCATTCACTCATTCACCCACTAACAATCACACTCGGCATTTAAATTTACTATATGGCAAATTGTGCAAAACAAAGGTGGGAGTGCCTTGTTTTCCCCCAGGACCCTACAGTGCTGTGATGAAGAGATGCTGTGCACCAGATTTCTGGCGACGCCATGCTATAAAGACCTAGCAAGAAATGTGGAGTAGCATTGAGCAGTGGAAAAGTTCAAGTGGAGCAGAAAAGCTGATTGCCACTCTGCTGAAGGTCCAGGCTGCCCGAATTACATTTTCCAAATGAATGTACAAACTACTTGTTCATCGTTCCTTCTTATTCATTTCAATGGAAATGGGCATTGCTGGAATTGTATTACTTTTTTTGCTCATTCAGGGGATTGAGCATCTTTGGGAAGACCAGTATTCTTGTCTGTCTCTAGTCACCTTGAGAAAGTGGGAGCAGTTTGATATAACTGAGTGATTTGCCAAGTGACCTTTTAAGGGAGGTTAATAATCAGCCACATTGGTGTGAGACTTCCTTCATATATTAACCATACCAGGTTTACTAGAAAGTGCTCCTGAATGTTCCTTAACATTTTTTTTGCACTCAACCCTGACCCGAGAGTGCTTGGAGAGTCAGAGGCAGGAAAAAGAGAAAAATATGTTGTCTTCAGCCAGCACACTGACAGTAATACTCGTCAATCAGTGGGTTCAATACTTCCTAGAAAACAAGCAGAGTAAGGAAATAAAGGGGTAGGCCGTGAAAGAAATGAGTCACTTATCGAAGCTGGGGAATCTTTTCCATCTGCGTGTCTTCGCACATGGCGGACCACAGTGTCCTCAAACACAGTGAGAGACAGAAACCTGGAAAAAATTACATGCTGGTAACCAAGGTTAAATAGAGGTGCAGTCGAAATTTTCTGTTTGTAAAGAATTATTTTCCTGAAGCCGCAGTCCAACCAAGAAAAGAAAGTTTTCAAAGAAACAATAAACTAAATAATACAATTAAATCGGAAGAGAAAGAAGTTAGAGTGGAGGAAAAGTTAAAGAAAGTACTCCAACACAAGAACAGCTAACTGTGATGGCAAGAAAAGATAACATTATGGGGTCATTCAATGAGAATGCGGTATCATGGAATTTGTATGAAGAGAGATTCCAGTGTTACCTTGCTGCAAACAGGATACCGGATTAAATCAACGTGGCAACGAGAGCAATAGCATGGAAAAACTTCACTCTGTAAAGTCTTGTCTGTCCTGCAAAACCTGCTGCAATAATCTCTGAGGAATTAACGGGGATCATTCATTATAGCAGAGAGATTAGGGTCCCAGGCTAGATTCCCAACTTGGGTCACTGTCTGTGCGGAGTCTGCACATTCTCCCCCTGTCTGCATGGGTTTCCTCCGAGTGCTCCGGTTTCCTCCCACAAGTCCCGAAGGATGTGCTTGTTAGGTAATTTGGACATTCCAAATTCTCCCTCTGTGTACCCGAACAGGCACTGGAATGTGGCAACTAGAGGCTTTTCACAGTAACTTCATTGCAGTGTTAATCTATTCCTACTTGTGACAATAATAAAGATTACTATTATTATTATTATTCAGATTTCATCCATGTGGTCAAGAAGGTGGTGAAAATATGTCACAATTTGTAGCAGTACTATGGAGACTGGCAAACAAGTGTGAATTTGGATAATCTCTTGTGGACACGCTGTGAGACAGACGTGTGTGTGAATTGAGAAATGAGACAATCTGGGATGGCACAGTGGTTAGCACCACTGCCTCAGTGCCAGGCACAGAAATTCAATTCCGGCCTTGAGTCACTGTGCGGAGTTTGCACATTCTCCCCTTGCCTTCATGAGTTTCCTCCAGGTGCTCCGGTTTCCTCACACATTCCAAAGATGTGTGGGTTAGATGGATTAGCCATGCTGAACTGCACCTTAGTGTCCAAAGATGTGTAGGTTAGGTTAAGGAGTTATTAGGATATGGTGGGGAGTGGGCATGGGTGGAGTGCTCTTTCCGAGAATTAATGCAGACTCAATGGGCTAAACGGCCTCCTTCTGCACTGTAAGGTTTCTATGATAATGCTCTGCAGCCATTCAGTGATATCCTAGACCCAGGCACCAGGGAGGAAACACGCCACCCTGGAGTCACAACTGAGTCTGCGGAAACCTCTGTAAATTCGGTGGGATTATGGGATTACGGGGATGGGCGATGGAGTGGACGTAGGTAGGGTTCTTTTTCAGAAGGTTGGTGCAGACTGCAATGCAGGAATTCTATGACCTATGGTTTTAATCTAGATATGATTGCGAACTTGCTGTTGAAATAGCAGTGTCTATGGAATTGACAGCAAAAAAAGCTTTCCAAATTGAAGATGATGCCAAAATAAAAAAAGATAGAACATCTCTCAACATGCAAGCATGCCATTCTACACAGGAATGTTGGTGTCGAGAAAGAAAAATCATAATTGTTCCAAGAAAGGTCACATAACAAAGGCGTGTGGGCCAAACAAATCCTCAAACCTTGTAGATGGCAAACGTAAAAATGCGCTTGAATCCACAAAAGGAATCTGCGGAATGACCAAAAACAATGAAATTTCCCAGGAGAACAAAATACCTCGGGCATTCAAAGAACTAAATCTCTGTGTATTATTGATGCAAAGCGATGCACAAAGATTTTGGATCGATCTGAAACTAAATAGGAACAAAATTAAAATGGAAGTTGATACAGCAGCCACTGTTTCTCTTATCTTGGAAAATTTACATCAGCAAAACCTCAAGAATGTACCATTAAAGATGTCTGAAATAATCTTGCCAATTTACACAGAAGAGGTGTTTCCAATGATGGTGTGAGTCAAGGTAACTGGTTAATCTGAAAAATTGCCATCACATGTGGTACATTGAAATTTTCCTGCCCATTTTGGAACAGCGTGGTTGAACAAAATGAAACTAAATTGGCAAGCTGTGAACCAATTTGTTGATGGAAAGAACACCTTCTCGAAACTTTTAAGTGCAAGAAGATATTTCAAAACACTTTAGGGAAAATGGCATGAGTCAAGACATGGCTTAAGATAAAACCTGATAACACTTCACAATGCTTAGAAGGCAAGAACTGCACATTATGCTTTCAAACCAAAAGTCAAAGTGGAACTTGGCAAATGAATCAAAGGTGGTGTGATTGAGAGTGTGATGACGACCGATTGGTCAACCCCAATAGGGGCCGGTTTAGCACAGGGCGAAAGAGATGGCTTTTAAAGCAGACCAAGGCAGGCCAGCAGCACGGTTCAATTCCCGTACCAGCCTCCCCGAACAGGCGTCGGAATGTGGCAACTAGGGGTTTTTCACAGTAACTTTATTTGAAGCCTACTTGGGACAATAAGCAATTTTCATTTCATTGTTCCAGCTATCAAGCCAGATGGCTCAGTAAGAATCTGTGGTGAGTTTCAGATGACAATAAACCCAGTGTTTTGCGCAGACCAGTATCCCTTAGCGTTAATAGATGATCTATTTGCTGGATTTTCATGTGGACAACAGTTCGGTAGGATAGATTTGTTCCAAACGTGCCTCCAGATGAAGATAGCAGCTGGATCGCAACCTCTTCGAACTATCGTAACACACAAAGGTTCAGGTACAAGCTCCTACCATTCAGGATTCAGCCCTATTCCAAACGTACATGGACCAAATCCTTAGTGGCCTCAATGGTGTTCAATATTATTTTGACAACATGTTAATTACAGACAGGCCTGAACAGGAGCACCTAAATAATTTAGAAGACACATTGGAGTGTCTTGAAAGAAACAATCCTTATGTCAAGAGAGAAAAATGTGAATGTCGCCAATAAGCTAACTTGTCTATTTAATTGGTAAGGACGGACTCCACAAGGAATCTAAGAAAATTACTGAGATTTTAGATGTGCCAAGACCACAGAATGTATCGCAACTTATATAATTTTTGGGACTCATCAACTACTATGGAAAATCTATTCCAATCTTGCTACTACATTAAAACCACGTCATAGATTATTATGTGTGAATCAACAATGGAGTTGGACAAAAACTGTGAAGAGGCATGCATCAAAATCAAAAATGTGCTGACAAAATCAAAATCTTAGTTCATTTCCACCCTCAGTTAAAATTACAACTCTCTTGTGATGCATCGACCTATGGGGTGGGAGCAGTTATCCCTCATATAATACCAAATGGAGATGAAAGACCAATAGCTTTCACGTCAAGAATGATGACAAATGCTGAACAGAATTATGCTCAATTGTAAAAAGGAGCCCTAAGTATAATATTGGGAGGCAAACAATGTCATCACTATTTGGATGGAAGACATTTTACCTTGTTAATAGACCACAGTGAATTTTGGTACAAAGAAATATCGTCTGTAGCTGAGAGTCATTTGCAGAGATGGTCCCTCAAATTATCAGCACAGAATTATGAGACTAAATATAGAGGTTGGAGCAACATGCAAACGCCAATGCTCTATCATGTCTACCAATACAGGACAAAACCGAATCACAGGCGAGCTTTGTGAACTATGTGTACTTTTCCAGCCTAGATTCTGAACCTGTTACTGCATCTCGAGTGCAAAGTCAGATCTGGTGATGGGAAGATCAGAGACATAATCTTGAAAGGTATACCACTGGACAAACAGAGGATGATTCTGGAATTCAAGCCACATCAAACGAGGGAACTTGAATTAACGATATGAAACAGAGTAATCACATGGTGGAGCCTCCATCCATACACTGGATCAACTCCATGAATAATATCCAGAATTTGCACGTATGAAAGAGCTCACAAGGAGTTATTTGTGGTGCCCGGGACAAGACTCACAGATTGAAGAAAGACTATGTCAGTGTCAATCTTGTGCGAGGGCACAAAATACTCCACCTCCTCAACCACTTCACTCTTGGGATTGACCAAAGCAACCTTGGAAAAAAGAACGTAATGATTTTGCAGGAACAATTGAAGGATATATGTTTCTTGTCCGAGTGGATTCGCATTCTAAATGGCCCAAAATAATGATAATGAAGCCAACAACTACTGGAAAGACAATTGAACAACTGGATGAATTATTTGCACGTTTTGGCAAACTGAAACAATTAGCGATAACGGGATTCTGTTCACATGAAACTAATCTGTGGACTACCTGAGGAAAAAAGGCATACAGCATATAAAAACTGCACCTTATCACAAAAAATTGTAGCATAAGGTACTGATGCATGGCATTAAGGGTAAAGTAGTAGCATGTATAGAGGATTGGTTAATTAATGGAAAGCAAAGAGTGGGGATTAATGGGTGTTTCTCTGGTTGGCAATCAGTAGCTAGTAGTGTCCCTCAGGGATCAGTGTTGGGCCCACAATTGTTCACAATTTGCATAAATGATTTGGAGTTGGGGACCAAGGGCAATGTGTCCAAGTTTGCAGACGACACAAAGATGAGTGGTAAAGCAAAAAGTGCAGAGGATA
The DNA here is from genome assembly GCF_902713615.1 of Scyliorhinus canicula. Taxonomy (NCBI): domain Eukaryota; kingdom Metazoa; phylum Chordata; class Chondrichthyes; order Carcharhiniformes; family Scyliorhinidae; genus Scyliorhinus; species Scyliorhinus canicula. Next base: position 136,650,600 of record NC_052151.1, on the reverse strand, counting down.
CCGGAAGTCTGCAGAGGGATTTGGATAGGTTAAGTGAATGGGCTAGGGTCTGGCAGATGGAATACAATGTTGACAAATGTGAAGTTATCCATTTTGGTAGGAATAACAGCAAAAGGGATTATTATTTAAATGATAAAATATTAAAACATGCTGCTGTGCAAAGGGACCTGATATCCTAGTGTATGAGTTACAAAAAGTTGGGTTACAGGTGCAACAGGTGATTAAGAAGGCGAATGGAGTTTTGTCCTTCATTGATGGACGGGTGGAGTTTAAGACTAGGGAGGTTATGCTGCAATTGTATAAGGTGTTAGTGAGGCCACACCTGGAGTATTGTGTTCAGTTTTGGTCTCCTTACCTGAGAAAGGACGTACTGTCGCTGTTGGATGTGCAGAGGAGGTTCACGAGGTTAATCCCAGAGCTCTTGCCAACTCATTCTGGGCTTCAGTGCATCATTTTGTTGCTACTGACACAGAGAACTAACATTCAACGTCCTTTTTAGTTCCTTGTGTTTTTCAATGCTGCATGTTCATTCTTCAAGGAGTCTTTAAGGGACACAATTTCTGTGTGTGCCTTTCCTGTCTGCTGCTCAGCCTGGCCATACATCTGGATGGAACTTCCAAACTCCTAGTTGATTTGCCAACTGTGGAATTGAGGGTCATTATTTCCTCCTTTGTGTCATCTCCGAATTATGTTTGTTCAGATCTTGAACAGACTCTTTCATTGAAGACTTCAGTGTATCATGGATTTTCACAGGTACATACTCAGCTTGAATCTTGCTCTTCAAACATTCCATTTCAGCTCTGAGGTGATCATTTTCCTGTTGTTTGGCGTAATTTACCTTTTGCACATTTGCTTTTTGGACTTACCTCAGATAGCTTTCTTTCATTCACAGCCATCTGCTCACTCTGCACTGCCATCTGCTGTTGCAATTTTCATTGCATTTTCAAAAAGCTCTATTTTTTAATCCTTGGCTGCTTTCAATCATTTCTTACATCTACACTAAGTTCTTCAGCTTGTGCATTTCAGTACATTGACATAGTCAGCAACCATCTTGTCGTTTACTTGAATACTGTCTCCCTTGTTCTGGGTCCTTTGAGCCCTTCTCTTTGGGTCATTCTCTCGCTGGGATATTGTGTTGCACATTCTCTGAGGTCTTATGTTTCCCATGGCACATTATTGGGGGTGTGGTATACCTTCTCTATGGTCTGCAATCTCCACAACTTGGAGTTTAAAATATCTGTCAAAGCCTTTTTTAATATCTCTCTAAATGCTGTCAAGTATTGAACTATATGTTGCCTGTGCAAAATTTCACCCGCAAATGAACCAAACGCAAATAGAAACGTCAAATTGTACTTCCTCTGATTCCTTAATTAATCGCGTATTTCTCTTGTAAACTAAAAATGTTATTCTCTAAGACTCCCATTCGTGTGTCTGGTTTAACCATATCCTGATCAAAAATGGGTCTGGCTCTTCAATTTTCTGCCAATGTTTTTTTTATAATAGTCATTGGAACTTTATGTTGTTGCCCCTTTAAGGCAATAACTTACTTTCAAACAGCTATCTGTAGCCTATTGGTGTCGTTGTTTTTGATCCTGGTGGTCTCTCTGGTGACCGGCCTCCTTGTTTCCTTCCAAAACTTTCAATATCTTTTTCTGCACTTTCCTTTTTTAACTTTATTTTTGCAGCTTGACATTTAGCCCCTGTAATTTGCTGAGCCCGGGGACTACAATGTCAGAACAACTTCTTTTTCGTAATTTTTCTCACCTACCTTGGTGATCTGACTATGTTCCTTCACTCTGCATCACTTATAATGGTCTTATAATGGATCTCCACTCATTCCGATAGATTCATCAACTTCCAAATCTGTAGTAAACCTTCTTCAACTTTTTCTTCAATTTTATTTCTTAGGCTCATGTCCTTCTGGTCAGGCTTCAGTTGCTTTTGGTTATATCTTATCTTGAGATTTATTGGTCATTCTTGACTATGCACAGATTCAGATTACATGGAGGTTCCTTCTGGACTATTCGCTGAGTTTATTACCATGTGCCTCAATACAACATGCGCTGGGTGGTGCTATTCTTCAATCCCACCCTAACCCTTGCTCTGCCGAGTGTCTTTACATTAAAATGGCACGCAGTCACATGCAACACTTTCTAATGCAAATTTTTCAAAGTACAGAATATTTCATCAAAAATAATGCTTTTTTGGCAGAATGACAGGGGAGGGTGCAGGCACTGTCAAATAAGTCTGGACACAGCAGATACATTTGAATTTTAAAGTTTAGTGTGATAGACTAATGGAAATAAAATGCAGTGATTTGTTTATGGTTGTCTGTCTGCTCTACAAGTTCCTTTTCTAAAAAATCCACACTGCGTTGTACCATTGTGATGTTTAAGGGATGCTAAAATTACTCTTACAGTGACATTTAATTCTGAAAATTGTTCTCCTAGTTTAATAGAAGCAACAACCTGTTCAAAGTGACTCAGTTAATGCCCTTTCTAAAGGAACAAGATGAGAAAATACATTAAAAGCTTGTTGACCAATACTTCAATAACATTCTGAATTTTTTCCAGGTTTCTGACACTGGGAAAATAATGCGGGTAATGTTCAGTGGCTCCTTTAGGTACCAAAGAATCTCTGCAATCGTCAAGGTGAATCTTGAACTGATAGGCCTGTTTCGCCCACATTTAGCGCAATATGTCAACTTGGTAAAGGAGTTAAATCTTATGTTATGAATAAGCATCTGGAGGACCATTAAGAGGGTGGTGGTGAGGGGGCAAGGAAAAGGTGGGTGGATGTGGTGGTGGCAACGATTATTGTCATGAATAGCTGCACTGACATTGCACAAATAACAGCCATAGCACAGAAATTTGTGATTATCTACAAGCTTGGCAACTGACCTTCAAGCCTGTGCATCAGTGTGGTTTTCTGAAACATCATTGCCATTGTGTGAGTACCAATGAGTCTCACAATTCCAAAGCCATAGGGAAACTTTCTGCACACACTCTAATGGCAATTGGCATGCCCTTGTCGATCTGCAACTTTTCTGACAACGTCACTGCTCAATGAATAATTGGCCACTACCACATCCTTAGCAGTATCTATCGGGGAGAAAATATCTGAAGTGGTGTTTTGGAGTAATAAAGAAAGTGAAGCACATGGTGAGATCAAAGTATTGTGACAAAAGATTATGGAGTAGTATCTTGGTTTCGGGACCTCCAGGGAAAGAGGATCCTCTCCTCCTGCTCCTATACCCAGTCATCATACCTCACCCTAATTTCTGTTGTTATTATGCATACACAGGAAAGAAGGATATAGGTAAACAAATGGCTCAATATTACCCCACTTAAGATGAGCGGAACATGGAAGGGTTCAGGATTATTAGCACAGAGGTAATCATAAGAAACCATTTACCGTGCAACAAGCTTAAAAATGTCACATTTCACCGGCTGGATTCTCCGCAGCCCTGCGCCAAAATCGTACATCCGTGAATCACGCCTGATAGCTGGGGGACAATTGCCAGAGGCCCTCCCAGCGATACTCCACTCCTGACTGGCTAATTTCCCAACGGCATGGTTCTAACCAAGTATGGCCGGTCAGGACTCGCCGCACAGCAGCTGCGGGCTCAGTCCAGAGCTGCCCTGGTGGGGGGCGGGGGAATCCAGCACCGGGGTGGGGGACCTTATGGGTGGTCGGAGCAGCGATCGGGCTGGTCCAATGCAGGGGCATGAGGCCGATCGGGGGGACCTTGTTTGTTCGTGATGGTCCGTGGTCCGAGTCCACCATGGCACTCGGCGCAGCCGCTGGAGGCCTCCGCCGTGCACATGCGCAGACTCGGAACCGGAAGTTCGGGGGCCCGTATCCACAGCCAAAGCTACGTGAAGCTCTCCGGGACCCTGCCAGCCCCCTGCAGGTAAATGAATCGCTCTCTATTTTTTTGCCGGCATGGGGACATATCCCCACTAGCCCAACATTTTTCAGAATTTTTTGGACAAGAGCAATCGTGGGAGAATCTGAGGATCTTGAGAGCATAAAACAGTGGATTAAAAGTGGGAGACTTTCAAAGGTGAGGATGCAAGCTAGATACATACACATGAGGAATAAAGACAGATTATCCAAAGCGAGAGTACACTGGATGATTAAGGTTATTGAGGAGAATGAGGAAGAAATAAGATACATATGGGGCGCGATTCTCCGCTCCCACGTCGGGTGGGAGAATCGCGGGAGGGCCAGGCGACTCACGACACGCCGCCCTTGCACCCCCCACGATTCTCCCAACCCCACTCGGATGAATCGCCGCTAGCCGTTTTTCACGGCGATCGGTGATTCTCCGGCCCTTATGGGCCGAGCGGCCTGACGTTCCGACTGGTTAATGATGGCGGCAACCACACCTGGTCGCTGCCGTCGTGAACATGGCGGCGAAGTTCCGTTTGAAGCTTGTAGAGGGCGGAGAGTGGAGTGAGCACCATGACCGTGCTCGGGAGGGGACTGGCCCGCGATCGATGCCTCCAGCGGCTGCGTCGAGCGCCATGGTGGACTCGGACCACGGGCCATCATGAACCAAGGGACGCACTCTTTCCCCTCCGCCACCCCCCAAGGTCATGCCGCCACGGCTTGTGGGGCAGCAGAGGGGAAGACGGCAACCACGCATGCGCGGGTTGAAGCCGTCAGCCGTCGTGACGTCAGCCGCGCATGCACGGGTTTGAGCCGGCCAACCTGCGCATGCATGGCTAACGTCACTTAGGCGCCACCGTCGCGTCATTCCTGGTGCGCGCCTTGACGCAAGCGTCAAGGCCCGGCGGCCGAGATTTAAGGAGCGCCGCTCGTAGCAACCTGGGGGTGGTGAATTGGGTGCGAGGAGCGGCCTCCGAGGCCGTCGTGAATCTCGGCCGAGTTCACGACGGCCTTCACGATGCCGCGCGGGAGCGGAGAATTCCGCCCATGATACATTCTGGAATAATAATAGTAATAGAAATCAGGAAGAGTGGGCGGAATTCTCCGCCCCCCCGCAGGGTCAGAAAATCACCCGGGGCCAGCGTCAATCCCGCCCCCGCCCTGACCTGAATTCTCCACCACCTGGGAATCGGCGGGGGCGGGAATCGTGCCGCGCCGGTCGGTGGGCCCCCCCGCAGCGATTCTCCGGCCCGCAATGGGCTCAAGTCCCACCGCTGACAAGCCTTTCCCGCTGGCGGGAATGAAAGCACAGCACGCCTGGTGCCGGCGGGATTGGCGGCGCGGGCAGGCTCCGGTGTCCTGTGGGTGGCATGGGGCGATCTGGCCCCGGGGGGTTACCCCCACGGTGGCCTAGCCCGCAATCGGGGCCCACCAATCGGCAGGCGGGCCTGTGCCGTGGGTGCAGAAGAGACCCCCTCCCCCGCGCATGCACTGGGATGACGTCAGCAGCCGCTGGCGGGGCGCCAAAGGCCATTCGTGCCAGCCGGCGGAGCGCAAACCACTCCGGTGCGGGACTAGCCCCTAAAGGTGCGGAGAATTCCGCACCTTTGGGGAGGCCCGATGCTGGAGTGGTTCTCGCCATTCCACAACGCCGGGACCCCCTGCCCAGCCGGGTAGGGGAGAATCCCGTCCAGTATCTCAAATGCTGGAGAGAGGCTGGGGCTGAAATAAGGAAGATTAAGAGGAAGCATGAGGAAAGGATGGCAGCTGCGCAGTGGTTATTGCTGCTGCCTCACGGCGCCGAGGTCCCAAGTTCGATCCCGGCTCTGGGTCACTGTCCGTGTGAAGTTTGCACATTCCCCCCGTGTCTGCGTGGGTTTCGTCTCCACAACCCAAAGGATGTGCATGCTAGGTGAATTGGCCACGCTAAATTGCCCCTTAATTAGAAAAAATGAATTGGGTACTCTAAATTTAAAAAAAAGTAGGGCCCATAAGGGACAAGCAGATTAAGCTGCTCACTGATGCAGAGGGTATGGCAGAGTTACTAAATGAGTACTGTGTCTGTCTTCTCCAAAATAGGCCCAGTTGAAAAAGTGGGTGTTAAGCATCTGAACAATATAGTGAGATAAAAAGGTGCTAAAAAGGCTGGCAGCATGCTAGATAGAGAAATTACCAGGCCCGGATGGGATGCATCCTTGATTGCTGAGAGAGGTAAGGCATAGCAGAGCTATTGACAGAAATTTTCCTGGCCTCTCTGAACACAGGATTAGCCCCAAGTGACAGAGGATTGCAAATTTGATGCTGTTGTTTAAGAAAGGGGCAAAGGATAACCCAGGAAACTACTGATCTATCAGCTTGACATCAATAGTGGGAAACTGATGGAGGCCATAATACGGGATAAGATAAATGTACACTTAGAGAAAAATAAGTTAATACTCAACAATCAACTAGCTTGCCAAGGGCAGGTCATGTATGACAAATTTAATTGAGCTATTTGATGAGGTGACACAGGCAGTAGATGAGGGTAATACTGTGGATGTTGTATATTTGGACTTTCAGGAAGCATTTGATGAGGTGCCACATGGCAGATTGGTTAGCAAATTTGAAATATTTGGGATTGGTGGGTCCTTGACAGCATGTATTAGAAGTTGGCTCAGAAACAGGAAACAGAGGATTTCTCAGACTGGAGATGGGGCTCAAGTGTTGGGACCCTTGCTATTTCTGACTTATATAAATGATTAAGAGATGGGTGTTAAGGGCAAAATCCCTAAATTTGCAGATCATACCAAGCTAGGAAGAATAGTGAGTTGTAAGGATGATGCTGAGCGACTTCAGAGGAACATTGAAAAAGTTGGTCAAATGGGCACACACCTGGCAGATTAATTTCAATGAGTAGAAATGTGAGGTAATGCATTTTGGGAGAAGAAACACGGGGAGATAATACAGGCTCAATGGTACAAACTTTGAGGGGAATACAGGAGCAGAGGAACCTTGAGATTCAAGGTGCATAATTCTCTGAAGGTGGCCAGGAAAGTTGAAATAGTTGTTTAGAAGGCTGACATTGTCCTTGGTTTTACAAATAGAGGCATAGAGTATAAAAACATGGAAGTGATGCAACACCTCATCAAATCATTGGTCAGAGCGTATTTGGAATATTCTGTTCAGTTCTGGGCATCTTATCGAAGGAAGGATGTTAAAGCCTTAGAGAGAGTGCAGAGGAGATTTACTACAATGATACCAGGAATGGGGAATTTTAGATACAAAGAAAGATGAGAGAAATTGGGCTTGTCCTCCTGAGAGCAGAAAAGATTAGGAGTTGAACTTATTGAGGTGTTCAAAATTATGAACAATTTTGACAGGGTTTAGAAGGATAATCTGTTTCCACTGGTTATTTAGTCAACGACTGGGGGTCACAATTTCAAGATGGTCAGAGTGAGGTGAAAAGAATGTCTTTGCTGAAAGGGTTAAGCAGAACAATTTTGATAGGTGGGCACAAGCATTTGGAGTTGAAACTACCTATGAGGCCCAAAGAGAGGTCATTCGGGGAATTTAAGAATTTCTTCATTCCCATGGTAAGAACCCTTGTAGAAGACCAGAGGCTGAAGATTGCCGGACAGACAGCAATTATGGTTGAAGATAATGAACGAATCATAAATTTAAACATTTGTTCCATCACCCCCATAATTTTGAAAATGATAGGAAATGGGAGAGTGAAAGAAAGGCAGGTAGCCAAAGTAGAGGATGGACCAGCTAGGGATGCTCCAAGATCTCCTCATCAGACCAGGAAGCAAGGCACTGAGGGTGAAGGTAAGACTCGAAAGCCGAGGTGTTACCATTGTAGCAAGGTGAGGCATGTTCGTTCAGCATGTTGGAATTTGCATGGAAAGCCTGTGGGACTTATGGGAGTTCATAAGGAGGATTCCGAAAAGGGGACAAAAGTGGAGAGCACTACAGGGCAGACTGTAGCTTTAACTGGACTTAAGAGGTAAACACTGCTGTGGGAGCAGGTACAGTATTAATATGGCTAGTCCAGTTTTGTTTCTGATCAATAAGAACACCTAGGATGTTGATTGTGGGGAATTCGGCGGTGGTAATGCATTTGAATGTCAAGGGGGCATGGTTAGATCCTCTTTTGTAGGATATGGTTGTTACCTGGTGCTTGTGTGGCATTAATGTAACTTGCCATTTGTTAGCCCAAGCCTTGATATTTTCTAGGTCTTTCTTCATTTGGACATGGACGGCTTCATTATCTGAAGAGTCATGAATGGTGCTGAACATTGTGCAGTTACCTGAGACCATCCCAACTTCTTACCTTATGATGGAAGGGAAGTCATTGATGGAGCAGCTAAAGGTGTTTGAGCCGAGAACACTACCCTGAGGAATACCTGGTGATGTACTGGAGCTGAGATGATTGACCTTCAACCACCACAACCATCTTCCTTTGTGTCAGGTCTGACTCCAATCAGTGGGAAGTTTCTCCCTTGATTTCCATTGACTCTAGTTTCGCAAGGGCTCCTTGATACCATATTCCGCCAAATGCTGCCTCGGGCAGCATGGTAGCACAACTGTATAGCACTGAGGCTTCACAACGCCAGGGTCCCATGTTCGATTCCTGCTGGGTCACTGTCTGTGTGGAGTCTGCATGTTCTCCCCATGTCTGCGTGGGTTTCCTCTGGGTGCTCCGGTTTCCTCCCATAGTCCAAAGACATGCAGGTTAGGTGGATTGGCCATGATAAATTTCCCTTAGTGACCAAAAAGGTTAGGAGGGGTTATTGGGTTATGGGGATAGGGTGGAAGTGAGGGCTTAAGTGGGTTGGTGCAGACTCGATGGGCCTAACGGCCTCCTTCTGCACTGTATGTTCTAATATCAAGGGCAATCACTTCAATACTCAGCTGGAACTCAGCTCTTTTTCCCATGTTTGAATCAAGACTGTAAAGAGGCCGTGAGCTGATTGACCCTGGCGGAACAGAAACTGAACATCCTTGAGCAGGTTATTGCTGAGTAAGTGCCGCTTGATTGCATTGTTGATGACTTCTTGCATCATTTTGCAGATGATGAAGAGAAGATTAACATTGTGATGATTGGTTGGATTTGTCCTGTTCCTTGTGTACAGGACATACCTGCGCAATTTCCCACATTAGAACATAGAACAGTACAGCACAGAACAGGCCCTTCGGCCCTCGATGTTGTGCCGAGCAATGATCACCCTACTCAAACCCACGTATCCACCCTATACCCGTAACCCAACAACCCCCCACACCTTACTTTTTAGGACACTACGGGCAATTTAGCATGGCCAATCCACCTAACCCGCACATCTTTGGACTGTGGGAGGAAACCGGAGCACCCAGAGGAAACCCACGCACACACGGGGAGGACGTGCAGACTCCGCACAGACAGTGACCCAGCCGGGAATCGAACCTGGGACCCTGGAGCTGTGAAGCATTTATGCTAACCACCATGTATTTGTACAGCTTGGTTAGGGGTGCGGCAAGTTCTGGAGCACCAGTCGTCAGTACTATTTTGGAATATTGTCAGGGCCTATAGCCTTAGCAGTGTTCAGTGCCTTCATCCGTTTCTTGATATCATGGAGAGTAAAGCGTATTGGCTGAAGACAGACATCTGATTCTGGGTACCTCCATAGGAGACCGAGATGGATCACTTCTTGCTGAAGATTGTTGCGAATGCTTCAGCCTTATCATTTGCATAGATGTACTGGGCTCCTCCACCATTGCAGATGGGGATATTTATAGAGCCTCCTCCTCCAATAATTTTTTAATTGTCCACAACCATTCACAGCTGGATATGGCAGCACTGCAGAACTTAGATCTGATGCTTTTGTTGTGGAATCACTTAGCTCTGTCCATTACTTGCTACATACGCTGTTTGGCACACAAGTAGCCCTGTGTTGTAACTTCACAAGGTTGACACCTCATTTTTAGGTATGCCTGAGGTTGCTTCTGGCTTGCGTTCATGCATTCTTTAGTGAATCAGGGTTGATCAATGTGTCCTCTTTTGTCTGCAGTGGATATAGTTTTTAAAAATCACATCTTGGACATGTGAGAATTTGCTCGTGTTCATAAATGTATATGAGTGCTGTACACATGTTCATATGTACAGTTCAGTGTTGGTGTTTATGCACTTATAGTTAAGTATATATCCAAGTGCCAATGTGTGGAGATTATTCTGTACGTGTGTGAATGTCAAAGATAAGTTGATCTGACTTGGTGGTAATGATAGAGTGGGGGATATGCCGAGTCATGAGGTTGCAGATTGTGATTGAGTGTAAATCTGCTGTTGCTGATGGACCACAGCACCTCATGGATGCTCAGTCTTGAGTTGCCAGATCTGTTCGAAGTCTATCCCATTTAGCATAGGGGTAGTACTGCACAAAACGATGGAGGGTATCCTCAATGTGAAGATGGGACTTTGTCTCCATACAGACTGTGCGGTGGTCACTTAGATCTACCAATGCTGTCATGGACATGAAGCAGGTAGATTGGTGAGGATGAGGACAAGTGTGTTTTTCCCTCTTGTTGGTTCCCTCACCACCTGCTGCAGTCCCAGTCGAGTAGTTTAAGACCCAGTCAGCTCAGTCTGCGGTGGTAGTAACAAGCCACACTTGGTGATGGAAATTGATGACCCCACGCTCAGTGGTTCCTCCAAGTGGTGTTCAACATGGAGGAGTACTGATTCATCAGCTGTTGGTGAACGGTTTTCTAAAAGTAATTTTGCACCGGCTCTTGTAGTAAACCCATTGCAGGGATTCTTATCACTGCAGGTCATGAATCTTTGAATTTTTCCAACAGAATTACTTCCCTATGAGCCTCATAGGTTTCCCAAATTTTAATGCTTCCTCCCACCCATCAAAATTACTTTGTTTTCAGACTGTTTTGTTACATTTCAAAACTTTTGTCTGTAACTTTTGCCTCCAATACGAGTTCATAAGACCTCAAAATAGCTTTCTTCACTGTACCATACTCCCTAGAACTTTTGTCTGAAAAAGTCGCATTGGCTTCAATAGCCCGACATACAAATTTACTCTTTAAGAGCAGCATCTAAATATCTTGCAACCATTTAATTTGTCTTCCTATTTTCTCAAATTAATAAAAAAGTGCCTGAACATCCTTTTTGTAAAATTTTGCGACTGCCTGTACAAATCTAAACATCTCCCCACTAGGTTCATGCCCAGAAATATTTCTTTCCTCATCCTGCTCTACTGGGCGGGATTCTCCAATAATGGGGCTATGTCTCCACACCCGCGAAAAAACAGGTGCAAATCACTCTGGACTTAACTGAAGAAAGTCTAGAGTGATTCTCCTACTTGGAGGGGGCTAGCAGGGCCCCGGAGTAGACCTCGCAGCTCCGGCTGCCGATACGCTGCCCCCTCCAAATCGCGCCTGCCCCCGATCGATAGCCTGGCTGTCCTGGAGGCCTCCCCCTCAGTGAACGATCCCCCCGCTCCCCACCAGGTGGCCGCGAACTGAGTCCGCAGTCACCACGCCGAGTGCCCGCCGGGTGGAACCATGAGAGAACCACGCTGGCGGGAACTTGGCCAGCTGCACTTGGAGAATTGCCGCGGGGACCTCTGTCAATGGCCCCCGACCGGGGCCGCGTGTACTGCGCGCGCCCATTTGGGCCGGCAATTCTCCGGGGACTGATTTGGGGTATGATGCCAATTCTCCGCACCCGTGCCAAGCACGATTGTGCTGCAGAAGCTCGGAGAATCCCGCCCAGTGTCTCTGCTTTAACTTCAAGCATTTTAAGTTGAAATGCTGTCTCTTTATCCTTTTCCTTGTATTCCTTGCTGATCTTTCCATTTCCCCATCAAGTTTCCTCATTTCGATTTCCTTTTGTAAAGTTCTCTCTCTTTATTTTTCCTCTCTTTCCCTTTCTTTTTACTTTTCTTGCATCTCTAGTTCAGGTTTTTCCATTTAAATTTCTTTTTCTTTTTCCTTTTCCTGCATTTATAATTGTTTCATTTGTAATTAAATTTTGGCTCTTCTCTGTCTAAATGCTTCGCCATCTTTTCAATTACCTCAGCTTTCTTAGCCCCTGTAGGCAATTTTAATTGTAACGTATTTGCTAGTTACATCAATTTAGCTTTAGATATTCTTTTGAACTTTCCAAAGTTATATTGTCTACTCTGAAAGAAGTCTTAACCATAGCAAGAGTTGTGTAAATCACACACCTCATCACTTGATTCCACACTTTCCTCACTCTTGTTACTTTTAAAAGTCACAAATTCCTCTACACTCAAGGAATTTTGCTTTATAAAGTCCCATCAAAGAGTCCCTAATTTTGGTTAAGAGACCCGCTGATGTTAAATGTGAGCTTATCGAAAAATCCAAAAGGATAACTTGGAACCCTCTGTTTTTAGTGGTGTATATTTTCAATTTGGTATACTGTGAGAAAAGATATTGGTGAGATTCTGCGACCCTGTGCCGGGTCAGAGAATCGGTGGGGAGGGGTGCGATTCATGTGACGCAGCCCCGGCACCGGTCCACCGATTCTTCGGTGACCCACCCTGGCGATTCACGCGCTTGATTGGCCGAGTGTCCACCGAGTTCGACTGAATCCCGCTGGCTCCGTTCACGTGTGGTCCTACCCAGCGGGACCTCGACGTTCATGTTGTGGGGGGCGGCCTGGTGTGGGAGAGGGGGGGATCCGACCCTGTAAGGGGCCTCCACACTGGCCTGGCCCGCGATCAGGACCTACCGATCGGCGGGCGGGTTTATCCTAGTGGGGACCTATGTTCCTCTGCAGCTGGCCCCTGTAGCTTTCCGCCATGTTGCGTCGGGGCCGGTGCGGAGAAGGCAACTAGCGGGCATGTGCGAACTCACGCCGCCTACAGCGCACATGCGCGGACCTGCAGCACCCATTCTGATGCCGGTATCGGCAGCTGGAGCAGCGTGAGGCTCTGTGCGGCACAGGATCGCTGCTCCTAGGGGCCTGTTAATGCCGTCAACACTTAGCCTCAGGATCAGAGAATCCTCCCCACGCAAACCAGGGAGGAATAGTCCAGTTGTTTTGTGATCAATTAACGAAGAATATTTATTAAATAAAAAAAACACTTACAACACTTAATTACACTGATATCTGTACACGCACATAACGTTAACCTTTGGTTCCCAACTGCCTACAATTCCTGAACTTTGTACCCAAACATCATCTAATTTTCTATAACTATATGAGCCAAATCTAGCAGATAATTACCACACAGGTTATTTGTTCACATTTGGGAAAACCATCTTCAGTTTCATCAAAGGGGAAATCTGATTGATTTGAGTTTTGGGTTTTAACTGGCTGTCCACTTGGCACTTACTTGATTTCGGGAGACTATTTCTACAGCTGGATGTGGCTGTGATGGTAGTTTCTACTGTGTCCCTTTCTTCAATTATTGTGTTGTGGATGTATCATTCTTTCTCTTTAATTTGACCCACCCTGTGGATCCTGCTTTTGCATATACGTGTCAATTTCCTTATCTCTTCACAGAGTTTGATTCACCAGCTGGAAGAGGGGTCGACACCCTGCTGCCTTCCCACCTTCCTCCAATGAAAATCTGGGCAGGAAGACTCGGACAGTCTTCCCACCCAGAAATTTAAGTTAAGGGGCTCACCCCTCACCATGCTGCATTTTCCATTGGTTTCATTTTGAATCTCTTGCAGTTACATTGCAGTACCAACAGTGACTACTACTTCCACCTTGAATTGAACTAGGGATGGGACATCTTCCTCCAAGGAGCTAGTAAGCCTGACAGCAAGAAGGTAAGTGCTCGACTGGGACTTGTTCCCATCAGTCCTCCTAAAAATGGCCATGGTATCTGTTACCAGCTGGTGGTAGGCCCCTAACATTAATTTCCACCTACTCAGTACCTTAATCTTATGTGCATGCTCTTTTCCTATATACCTTTATTCCCTAGCCTTCAACATCACATCGGTCCTATTTTCAATTGTACACATGGCCTCCACTTGGATCTTGAACTCTGTAAGTGCATTCCACAGCTCCACAGAAAGGTTCTCCTGCTTTTCATTCTCAATTTCTCACATCCAAGTCCACTTGATACAGATCCTTCAATCACAAGGAACGATCAGTTTATATCTACTCTGTCTTATCCCTTAAACAGATTGCACTGCAATCTCCTCTGTTCTAATGAAAGCACCTTCAATTTTTCAAGTCTTTCTCTGTATTAATATTTCTTCATATCAGGGCTGCATACTGGAGAAACTGGTTTGTACGTCATCTATTATATATTTTTAAATTTTGATTGAATTGAGAAAAGCTATTTCCTCTAGCTATGGGGTCATCAATTTGAAAATTTGCACCAGTAGAACTCAGTAGAAAGTGTCTTTAGTTAGAGAGTTGTTGTGGAATCAAATGCATTGGTAGAGGAAGTGTTGGAGTAGAAATATGTATCTATTGAAGAAGGAGATTCATTTATTTAAGCAAAGGCAGATAGAGAACTAAGAGAATGTAAGCATAGCATTATCTTTGAATTGCTCGAACAAATACTTGAGTCAAATTTGACGTGTAAACTGTATTCCACTGTGCTTCAAACTTCAAAGGTGGAAGGCAGGAAAGTCCTGCCCAGTGTTAGTTCAATCCATGTGGAGAAGTGAGTTTTTTGCAGAAGAGATTGCTTATTTTTTGCACATTTTTTTTCCTGATTTCAAATCTGAAACTGCAGGGATGGGATTTGAACTCATGTTCTCTGGATTATCGATCCAGGTTTCTGATATCTTTAGTCCAGGAACATGATTGAGTGCTGGGGTAGGGGAGAATGGGCATATGCATTCAGGCACAGCACATGAGACAATGACAAGTCAAACACAATAAGGGTATGACAATATCCCTTGCCACTGTAAATGGCAGAGGTAAAGTCCTGCAGATAGTTTACACCTTTCCTTAACCACCATTTCCAAACATGCTGTGGTTTTCCACTCGGGTGGGGACCTGGCATAGTCAGTGGTGCATGTACTCAACTCATGCAGCTAAACTTCTATTTAGCTGCTCTCTACTTGCCCAGAGATGACTTCTCCAACCTTCAGTCCTTTTGTTTTGATAGCCACCAATATTATACACTCCACGCTTGGTCCACTTATTGTTAATAGGCCACCTCTCCTATATCTATCCCTGCAGCCTAGAATATTCTGCCCATCCTCTAATGTGGAAGCTCCCAGTGAACAGCACAATTCATGCTAGACATTTACACAAATTATCAAATTAAGCTAATCCTGAGATATTGACTGCAAAGACCCTGTGGATTATAGCCCGTCACCCAAGTGCTGTGGCTGGAAAATCCATCCCTAAATGATCATGCATTGTGCAGCTAGGCTGGGTTATAAGGATTTCCATTATGAATAAAATCTCTTAAGACATTTTGATGTCTGTAATTTGATATAGATAATTGTTCAATTTACTTATCCTTCAGTACAGTAAGGCCATAAATAGTAAGCATTCAGTGTTTCTCTATGACAGTACAGCACATGTACACCTTATATTAATGATTTTAAAGCTAAGCACAAAATGATTTATAATTTTATCCGGTTATTGTTTGGGATATTATTACATATTGAGCACTTGCAGAGTTAAATTTTCTGCTTCTACTTACCCAGCACAGAGCATCAGTCATGGAGCACGTGTCAGATCTCAAACCTCACTGTGACTGAAGATGAAATGAAATGTGGCTGATGACTGAATCAGGCCTAGAGGAAGTGGTAACAAGCCTATTCCCCAAGGTGTGCAAATCCCCCCTCATGCTGAGCACACCAGCTTTTCCAATAGAGAGTACTTCTATTTCTTTCCTTTCCCTGAATTCATTCCATCCTGCAAAGCCTGGGACATCTATTTTGCTGAGCTCCCTATGCTAATTTCAGTTTGTCTTTTAAACTTTGTGACATCTGTAGCCACCTAAGATGGACACTGGGCTACAAAATGGAGAACTGCTAAGGCTGCAGGGAGAAAACAGTCTTAGCAAGGACAAGCAGTTTGCAGAAGGCTAATTAGCATTCTGCACGTACAGAAACCAGTTTATGGCCAGGTGCAGAATCTCAGCTAAAGGTGTAAATGGCAACAACGATTTGCATAGTAATGAGGTGATCCAGATCTAGGCCCACACAATAGAAACATTTAGGTTTGAATGGATACTTTGAGTGGACGCCCAGACGAAACGGCACCATAAGTATCCATCACAAAGCACCATAGAAACCGCCCCACCCATCGAGAAGCGACCCTCAGATTGGGGGGTTTGGAAATTATCGATTGGGAGAAGACCCAATCGATATACAGCAGGTAGAGACCGCCCCGAAGAGGCACGGACTTTGGGGGGACCTATAAAAGTAGACCCCGCACATGCTCCAGCTTGCTGTTGTTTGGCTCCGGCTTCCTGTTGTTGCTCCGGCTCCGCTTTGCTGCTACATCGCATCCTGACTCCAGTTCCATCACCAGCCGTTGAGCCACCAGCCATCGAACTGTAAGTGTCACCACGACGATCGCTACGTGAGCCAGACTTGCTAGACCCTGACGACCTTTAACACTCTGAGAGTTGCAGACCAAGAACAGGATGAAGGCCTCGCTCCCTGACCTTTCCTGTTCCTGTTTAGATAAGTATTTTAGTCGTTTAGTTTAGAAGTAACTTAGTCTCTTTAGCGTATGCATGTGTATTTATTATATTTGTTATAATAAATATCAATCGTTTGAACTTACTAATCAGTGTACAGATTTATTACTTTGAACCTGACCTTGATATACTTGTGAGGTGTCTAGATACGGCACCTGGCGACTCCTGAGCTGAATTACATACACAGAGCTGTAGTAGTGTTAAGCACACGGCCTTTAAACGGAGGCGTGTTAATACACTCCAATAAAACACGTAACACTCAAGTAAAACGTGCAACACATCAAATGACTACTTCTGGACTGTTGGTCAGCACACTATGTGGCCATATTGCTGTAAATAATATTGGGGGTTAAAAGCGTTAAGTTCTTCCAGACCTAGAACCCGTAATTAATGCCTAATAGTGCGCCAACATGATTGGCCAAATTACCTCTTTCTGCATAGTAACAATTATGTGATTATATGAACACCTTTATCTAGGCTCCTGTTGCTCACTATCAATATCAACACAAGTCAGATCAACTTATTGCTTACCTTACTGTGAATATTAGAATGAAGTTGAATAAATAATATTTCAATTAAGGAAATAACGGGTAAGTTTAGTTAGTGCTGTTACATTTTACATTGGTACAGAACATCAGAATCCTTATGGACCATCTGTTTGGTACTAATTTCTGTCAATAAATACAACATGTGGCATAAATCATGTCACCTGGTTCTCCTGCATTGTTGACCTCCAATGTAGCATAACTAGAAATTAACATAAGCTCTAGCTGTATGTAAAAGCCTTTTGGTTCAACATTAATTCTATTGTGTTCGCGGAAGTGTAGCAGAAGGAGCCCTACTGGAGTATCTTGGGTCAGGGAAACGTCATTTAACTTAAGCACCAATGGTAAGTGTCTGTGGAACCCTGGGTACCTATCAGACGAGGCAATGGAAGAAGAAAGGTCGTTAGTGTAGTTGGTATTACTGGTGAGTCCATTTTTAAAGATTAGCTTTTTAACCTATTTAATCTCTTTTTTCTTCCTCTCTCTGTTTTTTTATATTTTTTTATAGTTTTCTATTATTATCCAAAATTTAATCCTGCTTTTATTTTAAAATTTGTTTTAATTTCCTTATGACTCCAAGATATTCCCATTTTACGGTGCCACCATTTCTTTGAGAATCTGTCAACTTTGCACTATAATTATCTCCTCTTGAAGAATTTCCCCTTGCAAGCACATAGTTTTATCTGCCAGTTTCTCTTTCTAATGTATATCTTGGCTCACTTCCTGCATGTTTCGTTTTAAATTAGTTTTTTCCCAGCGAAATATATTTAACCTTTTAATGGTTCCCTCTCGTTTCCAATATCTGTACTAACTATTCAACTCCACAACCTAGCAACTAATCATTTTGAATCTATTTGAAGAGTTTGAAATGGATTCTGAGAAACTGATTTGTTTTCCAGTTTAGTGTCCCAAGGAGATGGATGCACATTATAACTTGCATGTTTGTCTCTTTTAACTGACTGTCATTGATGTCACAGAGGGGTTTTATTACTGTAACTCTATTGATAGTTGAAAAGGGGCAACTTCTCTTTTTAAATGTTGTTACTTATTTTGCTACACCAGGTTTCTTCAATTGCATTCATTCTTGAAGGGAATTTGTTTCTGGAGTACAGAGCTATAGACATCAGACACCTGATGCTGTAAGGGCTATCATTAATGTCTTTGCTCAGTATGAGTGACACTAGGACATTCTACTCCTGGAGTAATCACAGAGCAATCCAGGCATGTCCAAATCCAATATCCACACTTCCAGATCACTGGTCAAGTGCGGCAAACCCGGTAATCCTTTTTACCTGGCTGAACTTGTGCATCAAGGCACAGCAGCTTGTTTTATCCTTGGTGAGATCAGCTGACTTGCCCTTTGTTCCCCTCCACCACCCCCCAATTCCAATCAAGATTGAACCTTGCATTTTGGAAATATACATTTTGCCATCTTACCATGAGTCCTTTAGAGTATGTTCACAGAAGACAAAAATCACTTGTGTATGAAATTGATAAAAGCTATTTTTGTTTGTCCACTGAATCAAGGTTATAGCTTCTCTGACTTTTCTGCACATTTTAAAAATCAATACAACTTCATTAAGCTGCATGCACGGTCTGGCAAAAACAAAGGTTACATGCTGTTTGGTGAATTTACTTTAAGCATTTATTTCATGCATTCAGAGGCTGACAAGTAAAGATGGTGATGACTTCACTGTATGACTTCTTTCGACATGATTGAGTGCAAATGCATATCTGATGGTAACAATCAAAGAATACTGTACTACATGGTCAAAATAAGTGTAATGATCAATTATTTTTATTTTGGTTAATAAACTTAAAACATTGAGCTGTTTCTTAGCCTAGCCTATTTAGACTGCTGTGCTGATAATAGGATTAAGAAGAATTTTATCTCTTGTAGATATTATGCAAATAGAACAGACATTACAGTGTTAGGATTTTGCCTTCAGCCATGTCCTGGATACGACAGTCAGCAACAACAATGTGAATCTATATAGCATTTTAATGCAGTAACAGGCTCCATGATATTTGACAGGAGCAATATTGAACAAAATTTGACACAACCAGAAAAGAGCTACTGGAACAGACCATCACTACATCCTCAAGGCAATTGGGAACATAGAAACATAGATCTTAGGGGCAGGAGTAGACCAATCAGCCCTTCAAACCTGCTTACCATTCAATAGGATCATGCTGATCTAGTTGTCTCAAATCCACTTTGTTGTCTTCTCCCCATAACCTTTGAATGAATTCACTAACCCAGCCTCCACTGCTTTTTGGAGAGTAGAATTCCACAGACTAATAAACTACTGAAAGAAATAATTCTCAGGGGTACCCCTTATCCCAGAGGTGCCAATCCTGTAGCCATTCTGATCCCTCAAAAACATCGGTATTTGAGAGTGTCTACGGATGAAAGTACCGTAAACACTCCTAAGGAACCTAGCACACACCTGGAGGATGTGCTTTGTGTGGTCACAGATAAGCTGAACATTGAGGGAGTGGAAGCACTTGCGGTTGATAAAGGGGGCTCCCTAAGGCCATGGGGATCGGAGAGCTCCATGGGTGCAGTCAATGGCTCCCTGAACTTGTGGAAAGCTTGCTCTGAGGGTGGACTTGTATCTCCTGCTTCCTGGCTACCCTGGTCCCTGTCAAAATTGGTGCGATTGTGAGCCCTTGTGAAGAGTGCATCTTTCACTTCTTGAAGGCCCCAAGTCTAAATGGTGCCAACTCCTGAAGAAGATGGAACTGATGGGCTACCATGTCTTGGTACAAATGAAGTTTTCTCCCTTACCTCCCGGAAGGTGTTACAATGCCACTGGGCGGGAAGATCCCAGAATGGAAGCCTGCTTCAAAAAGGGATAGACTTGGAACAGATCTAGCAACTCAAAACTGAGCATTCATGAAGCGCTGTGGGCCATCAACAGCAGCAATATTGTACTCAACCACAATCTGTAACCTCATGGCCTGGCATATTCCCCACTCTACCATTACCACGAAGCCCAGGGAACAACCATGGTTCAATGAAGTGCTCATGAAGGCATGCCAGGAGGAATACCAGACTTACCTAAAAATGAAGTGGCAGCCTGGTGAAGTTACCACAGGACTACTTGCATGCCAAACAGCATAATCAGCAAGTGATAGAGTTAAGTGTTGTGTAGTCATATTTATTCCTGGTTGGAACAAGGCCACTTTAAGAGTTTGATCATGTGTCATACTGCTGACATTATCACTGTTTGGGTAGGCTAACAGTCAGTCTGTTGAGTAAACATATTTCCAATAAAGCTCTTGTTTGTTTGTAACTTTGTGGTCTGCAAGCCTATCATTTAAAAATGCAACAAAAAAAACTGGCAGCGAGGAGGTTGGAACCACGCTGGCAGACACCGGAAAAGAAAGAAACATTTTAAAATCACCAATTCACGCAGCAGCCGTTCAAAAAGGATTAAGAAGAAAAACCATCACAACATCAAGAAGCTGGCAATGGAGGAATGTCAAATAATAGCAGGAACCACAGAAAAAAAACGCAATTTAAACTAAGTTTTGATGGAAATAGCATAAAAGGAAGCTTGTCATGTGCTCTTCCTAGACGGTGGAACGGTGATCCCTCTACTGTGAGTAACAAGTAATGTAACAAATACCCTGCAACAGTAGTTTAGAGCTGGGCGTGTTTCCAACTCAGGAAGGAACAAAGGGATTGAGCTCAGGGTTACCGTGTTTGGAAAAAAAAGTGAGTTTGTGCTAAATACTTTGTGGCACATTTATACTTACACAAGCATTCCCAGAGTAAAATGGGGGAGGGTTTTGGCACCATTGGATCGTATGATAAAAGCACCGGGTGCTGAAGTTCATACTGAAAAATTTGCATACTTTCTCCAGGCAAACAAAACTTTGGGGGACATAGCACTCCCGACTTTCCTGAGCACCAAGAGCATCAAAATCTTCAAGCACCTGCAAAACTTGATGCAGCCAGAAAAACCAGGCTCGAAAACACATTATGATATTGTCATAATATATACACAAGTATATGATGCTGCACAGACAGGCATTGATTGACACACAGGATGACCAATAAACACACAGAACACAGCAGCCAATCACCAGACAGGACACGACCACTATGAAGCCAGAGGGCACTAGTTTTCCTGCTCTCTTGGGATCCAGCCTCTGAGACAGTCAGAGCCCGTGAGCAACAACTAGAACATCCACCATGTGGTAGTAAGATAGTCTGGTCAGGTTAGCCTCAGGTCTCCAGTCAACTCAGCATAGTGTCAACCCACAGTTAAAGTATGTATGATAGTTAAGAGTTCAATAAAATAGAGTTGCATTTCTTTAAGTGTTGGAAGCCTGTCTCCCTCGCTGCTACAGTAAACGCAGTCCTCGCAGACCCAGCTTACCCAACACATCAGATATAGTACAGAAATTGCAGGGAAACTTCTAATTAAAACCTTGGTCATCACCAAGAAGTTCAGGTTCCAAAAACGTAACCAACAAGATGGTGGATAAATCGCACAGTTCGGAGCTACTTCTTTACTCAGAGAGTGGTTAGGGTGTGGAATGGGCTGCCTGCTGTTATAGTGGAGTTGAACCCTTTCGGAACTTTCAAGCGGTTATTGGATAGGCACATGGAGCACACCAGAATGACAGGGAGTGGGATAGCTTGATCTTGGTTTCGGACAATGCTCGGCACAACATCGAGGGCCGAATGTTCTATGTACTTTGAAGAAATCGCTGAATACTGTGAATTTGGAGATGTCTTCTACGATGCCATTAGAGGCAGAGGTGCTTATAGGTTCAGAAGCAAAGCTATTCAGACACACCACAACCTGGAGAAGGCACTGAGGAGGCCGTGCCATGGAATTCAGGCTAGAGGGGCAGCGTTGGCAGCAAAATAACAGATCGACAACCTAGGGCAAGAACTAAAGAGATTGGAAATGGAGCTTGAGCGAAGTTGGGAATTCCAACACCCAGAAACACCTGATTCCAGCTATTGTCTATCCTGGGTGTACCATGCTCAGCAGTGCGAATGAAGGTTCGTAGCCTGTGAAGTAAAAGTTCTGAAAAAGCAGCTGAATCAGGTTTTGTGACATGAGAACAAGGCTAAAAGTTATGTTTTACGTAAAGGTCAGGAAATATTAGCGAGGGACTATACCACCAATGAGAAGTGGGTACCTGCCATAGCACTAGCACAGACAGGACTGATCTTCTACATCATTTAGGCTCAGCACGATGTTGTGTGGAGAAGACATGCTGACCAACCTTTAGCAGCTACAATAAGGTTTCCAGAGGCGAGTCAACCGAGAGTCCACAGCAAACTCTGCCAAGTCCTGCGCATACCTGAGAACCTGACAATACTAGAAGCAACTGTGGAAGACAGTACCTCAGTGGAGGACATCTCAACATCAAGTTAATCGCAAAATCCTACGTCGACTCCGGTTTAGGCAACAAGGGACGATGTCCAAACTCGAGCAAAAACACCAGAGGTTGCAGTCAGCATGAAAAAGCAGACACTTGAGGTTTGCCAACAACCACACAGGAATCAATATCCTCCGAAACATCTAACTTATTGACTTTTGCATATGTTAATTGTTCATATTGTAAATTTTGATTGTTAACATTATACTATGTATCATTGCAGGAACCTTTGATGTAAAGGGAGAGGCAAGTGTTGTATATTCATCTTCGTTCCCAGTTGGACCAAGGTCACTTTAAGAGTTTGATCATATGATGTAATGATGACATCATCAGAAGTTTGGGTGGTCTATCTTTACAGCCTGTTGAGTAAACAACTTTCCAATAAAGCTCTTGTTTATTTGTAACTTCGCGGTCTGAAAGCCTATCCTTTAAAAAATATCACCCTCGACAATTCCAAAACCAAAGGATCAGGGGCGAAATTCTCCAACCCCACGCAGGGTCGGAGAATCGCCCGGGAGCGCCGATATTCCCGCTCCCGCCATGTTCAAAATTCTCCCACCCGCCATAAAACGGCGTTCTTCAAATCCCGCCGCCTGCCTCGGAGAACGGCTGGCGCCGGCGGGATGCCATTGTTTTTTTGGGCTTAATTATTCTCCGGCCCAGATGGCCCGAAGTCCCGCCGACGTGGCCATGGGTCACGTCGGCGAAAATCAAAGTTGGTTTATAACGGCGTCAACCATTGATGATGGTTGACGCCGTTCAGTTACCTACATCGAGTGCCAGGGAGTGGGGAGGGGGAGGGGTTGTGAAGGGAGAGTGAAATCACTTACATCGCGTGCCGGGGGTGGGGGGGGGGGTGGTAGGGGGGTAAGGGTTGGTAGGGGGTAGAGGTAGGGGGGCTAGGGGTAGGGGTAGGGGGGGTTGTTGGGGGTGGGGGGTGTTGGGAAGAGAGAGAGATAAATCACTTACCTTGGGTGCCGGTGGGTTGCGGGGGAGGGTTTGTGGAGAGAGAGTGAAACCACTTCCATTGTGTGCCAGGGGTAGGGGGGTAGGGGGGGGGGTAGGGTGGGTAGGGGGGGGGTAGGGGGGGTAGGGGGGTAATGGTAGGGCGGTAGGGGGTAGAGGTAGGGGCTAGGGGTAGGGATAGGGGGGTTGTTGGGGGTGGGGGGGTGTTGGGAAGAGAGAGAGATAAATCACTTACCTCGAGTGCCGGTGGGTTGGGGGGAGGGTTTGTGAAGAGAGAAAGTGAAATCACTTACATCGCGTGCCGGGGGGTCGGGGGAGGGGTAGGGGTGGGGGGTAGGGGTGGGGGGGTAGGGAACTCAAGGTTCTGCAAGATGGCATAATTAAGTTCAAACATTTGGAGTAATAAATAATGAGGATCACCAAGAGTGCAGCAAATTTTTTTCTCTCTCTCTCTCAGATAGGCACGCAGCACAATATACTCGCCATTTTTAAAAAAACAAGGCATTCACATCTATTCCAGCCGTGTTCGTTGCGGACTCTGCCCCCCCTCCCCCCCCACACCCCCCCCTACCCCCCACCTCCCCCAAACCCCTACCCCCTCCCCACCACCCCTACCCCCCCACCACCCCTACCCCCCCAACCACCCCTACCCCCCCCCACCACCCCTACCCCCCACCACCCCTACCCCCCCACCACCCCTACCCCCCCACCACCCCTACCCTCCCCCTACCCCCTACCACCCCTACCCCTACCACCCCTACCCCCCCACCCCCCTACCACCCCTATCCCCCTACCACTCCTACCCCCCTACCACCTCTACCCCCTACCACCCCTACCCCCCCCTACCACCCCTACCCCCCCCACCACCCCTACCACCCCTACCCCCCAACGCCGGGCGGCGTTGATGATGTTGCCCGACGTCAACCGACGCGCCACTTCCGCAGCGGGTGAAACTGACACGTACAGCGTCACTCCGCTGCTGGCCCTTCCGGGACGGGAGATTTTGGGCTGATAAGCGGGCCCTGACGCCTGAGTCACCAGCGCCGTTTTTGCCCGCCGGTCAAGGGCGTCACGATGGACGTCGGTGAATTTCGCCCCAGATCTGAGCTCTGCAGTTCTGTCACATCCAGTCTTGAATGGTGGTGGACAATGAAATACCTCACTGGAGAAGGAGGCTCCAGAAATATCCTTTTCCTCAATGATAGAGAAGCTCAGCACACTGGAGCAAAAGATAACGCTGAAGCATTTGCAATAACCTTGAACCAGAATTACTGAGTGGATGATCCAACTCAATCTCCTCCAGAAGTGCCCAGTCAATTCAATTTGTTCCACATTATATCAATAAATGGCTGAATGATACGGCAAAGACTACGGGCGGGATTCTCCGCGCCTCCGTGCCGAAATTATGCTCAGCACGGGGGTGGAGAATGGGCGTCAACGCGGAAATCCGGCGCGACACCACTCCTACGATTCTCCGGTCACCAGAAAATCGCCACCAATCTCGCGCGCACGGATGAAGCTCCGCCGGTTAGGGGCCATTGAAAGAGGCTCCTGCGGCGATTCTCTGCCGGCAACTGGCCAAGTTCCCGCCAGCATGGTTCTAACATGGTTCCACCTGGCAGGTACTCAGAGTGGCGGCTGCGGGCTGAGCCCCTGCTGGGGGGATCCTTCGCTCGGGGGGCCTCCAGGACGTCCAGGTTCACGATCGGTGGCCACCAATTGGCGGCCACGCGCAATCTCGAGGGGCCCTATTTTGTGGGGGCTGGTCCGCTGTGTGGGTCCGCCATGATGCGCGGGGCTGCAGTCACAGGCGGCCGCCGTGCGCATGAGCGGAACCCCAGCCGGAAGTGAGGGGCCCCATATCGGCAGCCGGAGCTGCGCGGAGCACACTGCCGTCCTGCTGGCCCCCTTCAGGTAAGTGAATCGCTGAGCCTAGGGGCCCGTTGACGCCAGCGTGAAATGCTCCGGTGTTTATGCCGGCGTCAACACTTAGCCGCCGCTTTGGAGAATCCCGACCTATGTGCCCTGTCATATGCCGGCAATAGTTCTGAAGACTATTAGCTCCAGAACTTGTCATGCCCCTGGCCAAGCTGTTCCAGTACAGCTATAATACTGGCAGCTGCCAAGCAATGTGGGCAATATATGTTTCTCTTTATTCATTCATGGGATATGGGCGTCGCTGGCTGGGCCAGCATTTGTAGCCCATCCCTGAGGGCATTTAGGGGCTGGTTTAGCTCACAAGGCTAAATCGCTGGCTTTTAAAGCAGACTAAGCAGGCCAGCAGCACGGTTCGATTCCCGTACCAGCCTCCCCGGACAGGCGCCAAAATGTGGCGACTAGGGGCTTTTCACAGTAACTTCATTGAAGCCTACTTGTGACAATAAGCGATTTTCATTTTTTCATTTTCATTTAAGAGTCAACCACATTGCTGTGGATCTGGAGTTTAATGTAGGGCAGACCAGGTAAAGATGAGAGATTTCCTTCCCTGAATGACATTAGTTAACCTGATGGATTTTTGCAACAATCGCCAATGGTTTCATGGTCAGCATGAGACTTTTAATTCCAGATTTTTGTTATATGAATTCAAATCCAAACTGGATTCGACACGCAGGTCTCCAGAGAATTTCCCTGGATTACTAGACCAAAGGCAATACCACTGCGCCCCTGCCTTCCTATACGCCCAGGTATATCCTGTACACAAGAAACAGGACAAATCAAATATGGTCAATTACCGCTCTATCAGTCTACTCTCTGTCATCAGTTAAGTAATGGAAGGAGTCACCAACAGTGCTATCGAGCAGCACTAACTCAGCAATAAACTGCTCACGGATGCTCAGTTTGTGTTCTATAGAATTTACAGTGCAGAAGGAGGCTATTCAGCCCATCGAGACTGCACCAGCCCTTGGAACGATCACCCTA
The DNA here is from genome assembly GCF_902713615.1 of Scyliorhinus canicula. Taxonomy (NCBI): domain Eukaryota; kingdom Metazoa; phylum Chordata; class Chondrichthyes; order Carcharhiniformes; family Scyliorhinidae; genus Scyliorhinus; species Scyliorhinus canicula. The sequence goes on along the minus strand of NC_052151.1, from coordinate 136,624,247 downwards.
CCTAAGCCCATGCCTCCACCCTATCCCCATAACCCCATCTAACCTTTTCGGACACTAAAGGCAATTTAGCATAGCTAATCCACCTAACCTGCACATCTTTGGGCTGTGGGAGGAAACCGGAGCACCCGGAGGAAACCCACACAGACATGGAGAGAATGTGTAGACTCCGCACAGACAGTGACCCAAGCCAGGAATCGAACCTGGGATCCTGGAGCTGTAAAGCAACTGTGCTAACTACTGTGCGACCGTGCTGCCAGGGTCACTCAGCTCCTGACCTCATTACAGCCCTGGCTCAAACATGGACAAAAATGCTGAATGCTAAAAGTGAGGTGAGAATGACTGCTCTTGACATCAAGACAGCATTTGACTGAGTTTTGCATCAAGGAGCCCTGGCAAAGCTGGAGTCAATGGGAATCAGAGGGGAAACACTCCGCTGGTTGGAGTCATACTCGACAGAAAGGAAGATGGTTGTGGTGGTTGTAGGTCAATCATCCCAGCTCCAGTACATCACTGCAGGAGTTCCTCAGGGTAGTGTCCAATGCCCAACCATCTTCAGCTGCTTCAAAAATAACTTTTCCTCCTTCATAAGGTCAGAAGTGGGATGTTTGCAGATGACTGCATAATGTTCAGCACCATTCGTGACTCCTTAGATACAGAAGCAGTTAATATCCAAATGCAGCAAGACCTGGACAATACCTATGCTTGGGCTGACAAGTGGGGCAAGTAATATGACAAGTGTCAGGCAATAACTATCTAAAACAAGAGACATTCGAACCATTGCACCTTGACATTCAATGGCACTACCATTGCAGAACCCCCATTGTCAACATCCTGGTGGTTACTATTGAGCAGAAACTGAACTGGACAAGCCGTATAAATACTGTGGTTACCAGAGCATGTGAAAGGCTTGGAATCCTGCAGCGAGTAACTTACCTCCTGGCTCTTCAAAGCCTGTCCACTATTTACAAGGCACAAGGCAGGAGTGGAAAGGAATACTCTTCACTTGCCCGGATGAGTGCAGATCCAACAAAATTCAAGAAACTTGACATCATCCAGGACAAAGCAGCCCACTTGATTAGTATCCATCCCACGAACATTCACTCCCTCCACCACCAATGAACAGTGACAGCCGTGTGTACCATCTTCAAGATGCACTTAAGGAACTCACCAAGATTCCTTAGGCAGCACCTTCCAAACCCACAACCACTACTTCTAGAAGGACAAGAGCAGCAGGTATCAGGGATGTTCCCCTCCAAGTCTCTCACCATCCTGACATGGAAGTATATTGCTGTTCCTTCACTGTTGCTGGGCAAACATCCTGGAATTCCCTCATTAACAGCACTGTGGGTGTACCTACACCTGAGAAACTGTAGCTCGCCACAACCTTCTGAAAGGCACCTAGGAATGTGCATTATATGCTGGTCTAGACAGCGATGCCCACATGAAGCTCGACACCATCCACGCTAAAGCAGCCTGCTTGATTGTTCCTCCTTCCACAAACATTCAAATCCTCCACCAAAGATGAACAGCAGTAACTCACCAAGATTCCTGAGACAGCACCTTCCAAAGCCAAGGCCAATACCATCTAGAAGGACAAGAGCAGCAGATGCCTGGGAACCCCATCACTTTGAGGTACCCCTCCAAGTCACTCACCACCCTGACTTGGAAATATATCACTGTTCCTTCACTGTCGCTGGAGCAAAATCCTGGAACTGCTTCCCTAACAGCACATTGGGTGTACCTATATCCCAAAGACTGCAGCGGTTCAAGAAGGCAGCTCACTACCACTTTCTGAAGGGCAAGTAGGGATGGGCAATAAATGCTGGCCTGACCAGCGACGTCAACATTCTGTAAATTAATTTAAAAAGAATAATAAAAATAATTCCTTCACATGCTGTAGTAAGATATCAGCAACCTTTGACTGCTTCAGAGCTTGGCTTCTCATGAGGTATTCTCATCAGGTCTGTACATTTCAGCCCTGTCCTTCACTTCAGTGGACAGTGCCCTGCTCTAATTCCAGTTCCTCTTTGTTTCCTTGACTTCAAGCCTCCTGGAACTTCCTTATATCCCCTGGTTTCAGGAACTAACTGGACTTTAGTTTGGTTGGGCCTTGTTTCCTTGATAATCGCTCCATTATTTTACTTCTGCTCTCGGCAGTGCTGAGAGAGCTGTTCTCTCTCTAGCTCATAAGTCCCTTCTGCCTGGGTTCTCAGTTAAACTCGCGATTCTCTATCCCTCCAGGTCCGTTTCCCGACACATCATGCCCCCGCCGGCAGCGGGCTCATCCGTTAGCGCAGCCGGTCAATGGGATTTCCCATTGTGGCCATCTCACACCGTCAGGAAATCCGCAGCCATGGGTGCGCTGCCGGTGAAGTGGAGGATCTCACCGAAACAGAATCCCACAATAGGTGCACAATCTATTTGGGTGGCACAAGTGGATAGCACTGTGGCTTCACAGCGCCAGGATCCCAGGTTCGATTCCCTGCTGGGTCACTGTCTGTGTGGAGTCTGCACGTTCTCCCCGTGTCTGCGTGGGTTTCCTCCGGGTAGTCCGGTTTCCTCCCAGAGTCCAAAGACGTGCAGGTTAGGTGGTTTGACCGTGATAAATTGCCCTTAGTGACCAAAAAGGTTAGGAGGGGTTATTGGATTACAGGGATAGGGTGAGGGCTTAAATGGGTTGATGCAGACTCAATGTATGTTCTGTGTTCTAACGGAAATGTTTTAGGTTGCTGGGAGTTTCCCCCCAGCTCTGTCGGCGAATTCTCCATCGCTATCTAACCACATGTCACTTTTTTGGATCCTGGAGAGTTTCGCATCAATTTAGAATTATTTTCATCACTGGGGCGCTGAATTCAGTGGCCAGACCAGCTCCTCAGAGATCGGGCCGCTAATTTGAAAGAGTGCCCCGATCTCTTTATGGACCTGTTGGTCCCCCATCACCCATGGGAAATGTCACCCACCCACACATGGACATTACCCACACCCGCTCAAGTGAGGATACCCTGCTCTGGGGTCACTGAGCGTCCCCCCTTTTCAGATATTCCCATGCTCCCTTTCACGTGTCCCCCTTCCAGGACCCCCACCTTCATCCATCCCAACCTTCATACCTGCCCTGTGCCCACCCTTCATTCTCTCCTCCATCCGCCTTTCCTGGGCAAGACCCCCCTCAGGCCTTTGCCCTTGGCAATGTCACCCTGACACCTATAACACTGGCACTGCCACCCTGGCACCCTAGGAAGGTTTCTGCTGGCTTTACAGTGCAACCCCTGTGTTGTGTTCTATGGTTCCCTTGATCATGAAGACACGCATCGTACATTAGTGTTTGGTTATAACAGTATTTAGTCTTAACATATGGGAGGTAACCAACAAACCTATGTACAGATATTTATATCTAAGTTACTGTAGAACTAAGGTAAGATATGACTGTCCTGTTGTCCATCCTGCTGCCAACTGCTCCTGTCTCGTCCGTCATCCGATATGTACAAGTGGCTCCATGTGTGTCAGGTTCCACCTACTGGCAGGAGGTCATAACTGTCATTACGCGTATTTGTTAACAGCCACATACATTAGTACTGTTATATACAGTTATATATATTGGTGCAACTATATACATTTATATACAGATATGCATATGGCATATCACCACATCTGGCATTTTGGCAGTGCCACAGTTTCAGTGCCAAGGTGCCAGCCAGGCAGTGCCAAGGTTTCACATTCCAGATGGCCACCCTGTATTATCCCTGGTCACCCAGGGGTCTCAGATGGGCCAGGAGATCCTGCCCAACAGGTGCCGTTTTGCCTGGTCCACGTTTGTGTGGACCAGTACTGAACAGCGCCCAGTTGGGGACTCCTTGGGTAGACATGTTGGATGCCAAGTGGCTGGTAGATTCCGAGTAAGTATGCTTATGTAGGTTTAAAACCTATTGAAGTGAGCACAGCCTGGTTCCATCCATTGTGGGCGAGATTCTGGTTGTGCCACCTCACAGGACTTGGGTAGAATCCACGAGGTGTAGTGGCTGCTGGGAAGCCTGCATCTTCCTCATCCGGAATCTACCGGTCATGTTGCACTCCCGGTGGGGCGTGAAGTGGTCGGTAGATCGTACTCTAGGTCTTTTCCCTAAAGGTGGCCCCTAGTTGCGAAGCAACAGCTCATTCTTCCTCCAAGCTCTTGTTTATTTTTCACACCGTAAACTCTCCCAGTGCAGTAGAGACAGATCGTATGAAACCAAAGACTGCCATACCTGCAAACACCTTTGTTTAACATGAATCTAATTAGGAGTTTTACCCTTTCTTGGATAGAAACACTAAATTATACTGAATTAAACCTTTGCTTTATTTCTAACTTCCAACAATACAAACATAGATCATTTAAAACCACCTCTGCTTCCCGACAAAGATTTGATAATATCCGTCAACCTTGGGCAGCAGAAGATGCCTCCAAACAGCTGCTCTCTGGGGGCCCTCCTCTGGCAGTGATGCATGTCCCGTCTCCCCAAGCCAGTGAGTGAAGCCCCCAGCCCTTGAATTAATTAAAAGAAAATTAGTTGGGAAGAGTTCAGTGCTGCAAGGACCAGTGCAGGGGCCTGAGCTATTTACCATTCATGATTTGGATGGCGAGATAGAAAGTGATGTAACTAAGTTGTTGATGATACCAAGCTAGATGCAAAATTAAGCTATAGGACAGGCACAGAGGCTGCAAAGAGAGACCTACAGTGCATGTGAATGGGAAACAAGATGGCAAATCGAGTATAATGGGAGGAAGTGTGAAGTTATTTATTTTGATCGTAAGAATAGAAAAAATGTAAAGATGCGAAACATGTGCATGTTGATGTTCAAAGAGATTTGGGTGTTCTTATACAGGAGGGCAGAAAGTTAGCATACAGGTGCAGCAAGAAATTAGGAAGACAATTGGCATGTTGGCCTTTATTGCAAGTGATTTAAAATACAGGAATGAAGAAGTCTTGCGACAATTGTGCAGGGTTTTGGTGAGACCACATCTGGAATACTATGTGCAGTTTTGGTCCTCAGATTTAAGAGAAAATGTACTTGTATTGGAGGTGGCACAGTGAATGTTCACTAAATTAGTCCCTGGGGTGAGGGGGTTGTGCAATGATGTGAAGCTGAGTACATTGGGTTTATATTCTCTGGAGATCAGAAATGACGTGACCTAATTGAAATCTACAAATATATGAAAGGGTTTGATAGCGTGGACACTGGAGATTAGATTCTTTAACCAGTGGGAAACAGGGACACAGCCTTAGGATAAGGCACTGAGATGAAGTGAAATTACTTCATTCAAAGGGTTATGAATCTTTGAAATTCTCCAACCAGCAGGGTTGTGGATGCTCCATTGTTGAATACATTTAAAGCTGGGATTGACAGATTTTTGGTCTCATGGGAAATTTAGGGATATGCAGAGTCAGTGGAAAATGAAGTTGATTATCCATGATGGTATTGAATGGCAAGCAGGCTTAATGGGCTGTGCGGTCTACTCCTATTCCTATTTCTTGTGTTCTTGTGTTAATGGAGAAGAGAGGAAGATAAAGAGATGCGGTGATTCAGGGACCATGCAGTTTGAACCAAAGGTTCAAATTTTATAGTCAAGGTGTTGCTGACCCAGAAACCAATGTAGGTAATGATTTTAATTGAGCCTGTTTTCTTGGTCTATCTTTGAATAAATTAAGCACACTCTTTTATACAAAAGACAATTCAGAGAACAAAGCAGATTATTGTTATACAACTGGAATACATTAATGGTTTGTTAAATATTGGCTGGTGAAGGTGCAACTCAAAAATGGATGAAGAACTCTTGTTGCAAATCATGTAATTGCTGTGCATCTTGCAATTAGAGGTGTGCCTTCACGACCCAATAGTTAACTGTACAATAATGTTATCTTCTGGCTGAGTGCTTTTTTAATTTGTTCAAGGATGGACCAAGAAAGCAGGTCCAATTTAAATCATGAATTGTTTTTCATGACGAATAGACACAGTGAACAACAGTTCTGATTAGTATATGTTGTCTTTGCATAATAATACAAGATAATAGTCATCTTATTTCCTCATGTCATTTAGTCATCTTGCTTGACTCAACTAATGTCCAATTACTTTCGTAATGATACACATTCACAGACTTCATCAGAAACAGAAAAGTGATTTATTAATAAGAGAAACTGTACAGAGATCTGCAACCCCAGGCTGTCCTAAAGCAGCCAATCGGCTTTCCCCAGTCACTATATGTTTTCTAGATGTTGTCATGGATATGCCTCAGAACAGCAATAACACAAATTTAACAATACACAATGGGACACGGTAAATAGAAATCTGCCTAATGACAGCAGTAGCCAGAATTCAAAAGGCTGGATGAGGTGTCTCCCAGTAATGAGATTAAAAGGCTTTAGATAGAATCTAAATAGAATAGCTTATGAGTAGAAACAGCTTACCAAGACGCTTGGGAGATCAATCAAATAAAGACATGTTCATACCTAGAGTCAAGGAATTTGACAGGGACAAACAGCCAAATGAACAGAAGACAGAATCAAAGTTGAACAAGGGTATAATTGCCAGCAGGAAAGGCCAGTTGACACCAAGCAGCTTTAGAAGCAGACACGCCAGTTTCCAGGTAACAACTTGGAGACCAAGTTTTACATCTAACAGCCTCTTACGCTTAGAGCCAAAGCAGTACAGAAACCCATGTAAATCATAGAATCCCTACAGTGCAGAAGGAGGCCATTCGGCCCATCAAGTCTGCACCGAACCTCTGACAGAGCACTCCACCTAGGCGCACTTCCCCACCCTGTCTCAATAACCTCTTAACCTAACCTGCACATCCCTGGACACTAAGGGGAAATTTAGAATGGCCAATCCACTTAACCTGCACATCCACATGGGAGGAAACCGGAGCACCTGGAGGAAACCCACGCAACAACGGGTATAAAGTGCAAACTCCACACGGTCACCCGAGGCTGGAATTGAACCCGGCTCCTTGGCTCTGTGAGGCAGCACTCTGCCACCGTGCCGCCCATGAATTGCTTGGCAAGGTGAAGACCAAACTCAGGCAATTGGCGAGCTTTGGCATCATACACCAGTGCAATTTGTGGAATGGGCCACACCAGTAGCCACACGACTCAAGCACCACAAGTCGGTCCGCCTTTGAGGGGGCTATAAATTAACTGTTAACAGAGCCTCCCATCTGGACCAATATCCAATACTGCAGATCAAGGTCCACTATGCCAAACTGGCAGGTGGGCCCACTTTTACCAAGCTTGATATGAGCCCTGCGTACATCCAGCTAGAGCTTGATATGGCACTCAGAAAGTACGTAGTTATCAATACCTATAAGGGCTTGTATGTGTACACTCGTCTGTTTTTGGAGTTTCATCGGCGTGCACAATTTCCTAGTGGGTAATAGAAAATATCCTTCAAGGGCTGCCTAAGATGGATGTGTACCGATGTGTGTTAACAGGAGCCAACGAAAAAGAACATTTGGCAAACATGGAGAAAATCCTACAATGATTCTCCAATGCAGGTGCCTGCCTTAAGCAGGAAAAATATGTGTTCCAGGCAGAGAGGACACTGTGTCGATAAGGATGGCCTGCACCCTGTAGAGAACAAAGTGAAGGCCAGAAAAGGGGCACCAACCCCATGAAACAGCGTTATTCCCAGGCCTCATAAATTATTATGGGAAATTCATCCCTAACTTAGCTACTTTACTGGCACCCCTACATACACTGTTGAAGGAACGCCAGAAGTGGTTGTGGCAGGCACCACAGGATGAATTATTCCCGAAAGTGAATCAACAGTTGCTATCATCCACCATCTTGGTGCACTACGATCCCACAAGACAGATGGTACCAGCATGTGGTGCCTCTACATAAGGAGTAGGGGAAGTCCTTTCCCATCAATGGTACTATGCTACTGAGTGACCAATTGTATGTGCACCATGAAACTTTAAAAAAAAATAAGAGTTCCCAATTCATTTTTTCCAATTAACAACCAATTTTAGTGTGGCCAATCCACCATACCCTGCACATCTTTGGGTTGTGGGGGTGAAACCCACGTAAACACGGAGAGAATGTGCAAATTCCACACGGACAGTGACCCAGAGCTGGGACCGAACCTGGGACCTCAGCACAGTGAGGCAGCAGTGCTAAACACTGCGCCACCGTCCTGCCTGAATCATTAAACTTGGCAGATGCAAAACAACGCCATTACTAAATTGAAAAAGAGGTACTGGCCGTGATATTTGGCACACACAATGCTGACACCCCGCATCGCCTACTGCTGCCCACAAGATTTGTCCTTCGCCAGTAATGGAAAAAGTCATAATGACACTAAATATCCTGGATATCCTGCCTGTATCCGGAAAATAAGCCCACGTGTGGATCCAGAAGGACCACACCCTGGCAAAAATGCACCACATGATCCTAAGTGGCAGAATCTGAGGACGCCCCACAGTGGGTATGAAGCCATTCTTATCCTAACACCAAGAATTGATCAGGGAAGATGGTACCATCCTATGGGGAGCCTAGGTGGTTATTCCCAACAGGGATCCCAGAGTTGAGGATGCTTGCAAGCTCCCACCTTTGGCCAGGGAGACATTGGGTGCGGGCACATGCAGACTTCACCGAGCCATTCATGGGATCAATATTCTTAATCTTTTTCGATGCCCATTTTCAATGGATGGACATACACCGGATGTCCTTAACAGCTTCCAACATGACCAAAGATAAACTCCGGCAATCACTTGGCGTTTATAGGATACTGGAGATCCCTGTGTCAGACAACAGGACCCTTTTCACAAGTGGAGAATTCCAGATATTTGTGACGTCCAACAGGATTGAACATATCCGAATGGTGCCATACCATCCATCCTCCAACAGCCTGACCAAATACGCGGTCCAAAATTTAAAACCGGCATGAAGAAATATATCGCTGGTAGTCTAGACACCAAATTGGCCTGGTTCCTCTTCAATTCCAGGACCATGCCACAACTACAATGAGAGTGGTGCTGGCAGAACTCTTCATGGGTCATAGATCATAGAATTTACAGTGCAGAAGGGGGCATTCGGCCCATCGAGTCTGCACCGGCTCCTGGAAAGAGCACCCTACCCAAGGTTAACCCCTATCCCCATAACCCAGTAACACTAAGGGCAATTTTGGACACTAAGGGCAATTTATCATGTCCAATCCACCTAACTTGCACATCTTTGGACTGTGGGAGGAAACTGGAGCACCCGGAGGAAACCCACGCACATACGGGGAGGATGTGCAGACTCTGCACAGACAGTGACCCAAGCTGGAATCGAACCTGGGACCCTGGAGCTGTGAAGCGATTGTGCTATCCACAATGCTACCGTGCTGCCCGGGTCATTGACTCTGTACCAGACTCAGCCTATTGTTTCCCAATCTAGGAGGAAAGGTAGAGTCAAGACAAGAAAACCATAAAAGATGTTTTGGTACCTGAAGGCCTAACAGGACCTTCAAGATAGGAAACAGAGTTTATGTCAGTGGCTTTGGAGATGGATCTCCTTGGATCCCAGGAGTCAGAGTGGAAAAGACTGGTCCTATTTTGTACAAGGTAAAGACTAAAGAGAAGACTGTCAGGAAACACATGGACTACCTCTGCAGCAGGGAACCGTCCCCTGTTAAAATGACTCCAGACAGGACAATGTCCTTAATGTCCTTTGCACCCAACACAGGGCATGGGACTCAGTCCATGGGAAACCCGAGAGTCATTCCCCTTGAGGACGGAAACTCAGAATCAGAACTGGAGACTGAGATGGCTGACCCTGAGCCTGAAGTTAGTGTTGAAGAGTAGCTCCCATCAGTGGTCCTTCAATGCTCTTCCAGGAAGCTGCTTCACCGCCCCCCCCCCCCCCCCCAATCCAGCTCCACTAACACCTGAACCAAGGCCGTGCGCCAAGAAGTGAAGGAGGCCTCATTGTCATGGGAGTGGGGGAGATGATCTGGAGGGATGTGATATCCCTCACAAGGACTATAAGGGATCATTAATCAACCACCCCATAGGGCTTGTAGAGTACAAGTTCCTGTGGCAGCGGGCAGAGGCCCGTCTAGCTGGGACTGAGTAGTGAGCCCTCTAAGTACTGTTGCCAGGTCTGGACCATGAGTTCAGATAGTCCCGGGCTGGGACATTTGTGTTGTATACTGCAGTTTCAGCTTTATATTTTGAGATAAAATAAACCAATTTACTGTAGTCAAGGACAGCATAATCAATACAGTTTAGAAAACTCACAGTGTTTGCATCTTTGAGCACCTGAAGGAATTACACTAATGGAAGAAAAAGTAAATTAAATCACAAATGTAGGATATGTCAATAGAGGTCTTACCCATCGGTTGGGGAATTGTTGGAGAACCCCTGTTAGCTCCTTTGGGGAGGCCTAACAGAATCAATTAAGCAGCAACACCAATATTCCCTACGATTGAGGTCCCGCCTGCCAAGAACTACCAGCCAATCAGAAGTCGGAGGTTCCTCATGTCACCAGCAACAGTTGGAGCAGCGGCAAATGGTGGCAATGTATCCAGCAGAGATCCAGGATCATCATTGGATCACAGACCAAGTGCATGAAAGTGGCATGGGGATTTCGGGGTGGGGGTGCCCTGAGGTTGTGTGGTGGGGAGTTACATGCCGCACGGATGTTGGAGGTAAGAAGAGGGTGTTGGCTCTCAATGGTTAACTTCCTGTCTGATATTCGGTTCTTTGATCAGTCACAGAATAGCTAATGGCAGGTGAAGCTCTCTGGAGGCCTCCAGAGGTGTTTGCTGGGTAGCCTTTGGAAGGTGTGTGAAAGCCATCCATTTCATGCCTGATCCATTATGGAATTGTGGGGGGATAATGGGTCAGTTAGCTCATTAATGAGCCTAATTGACATCTTACTGATGGTGGCCAGGGATCAGTCCCTTTCGGTCTTCGCATTAATCCGAGGAAGCTTTTACACTGGCAGGAAAATGACATTGTGCCACAATTATGTGGACTCAGCTGCCATGTTTCCTACTGTGACAGGCTAATAATGTTTTTAAAAATCAAAATATTAAATGCAGCCAGTAAAGTGAAAATAATAAGTAAATGGAAAAAGCAACAAACTGGAAAAAACAACGGTGTGTGTATGTATATATGTATATGTGTTGTGTCTGCATATATATATGTGTGTGTAGGTATATATATATCTTGTGTGTGTATGTATATGTCTTGTGTGTGTGTATATGAGTGTGTATATATATATATTTTCCTATGTTGTGTATACAATCTCAGAGGGTTGTAGGGCTGGGAGAGGTTGAGGTAGTTCAAGTTAGGAAATAGGCAGAAGAGGCTTTTTGGGTGAACTCAAGCTCACATGGCAGGAATATTGGAGACCAGATGGGAGTACATTGGAATAGTTATATTTGGAGGTAACAAAGGAATGACTCAGGATTTCAGCAAAAAATGAGTTGAAGAAGGGGTGGAATTGGGTGATGATACACAAGTGGAAGTAAACACCCTTGATTGAGTGAATATAACATCTTATCAGACTAAAATAGAAACTGATTGCTGAGGTGCAAAAAAAATGTAACAGACAAATTGTGGCAAGAAAGGTAATAGAATCTGTATTAACAAGTTTGTGCAAATTAAATTTCACAATAACAAAAAAGAATATGTACTGAAGGATGGAAATTGAATTTGAATGTACCAATGCATCAATCATCACAGGCCTGTGTTTAAAGATGAAACTTTCATAATACTGGCTGTCACTTGAAGGAAACAAACTGGGCAGAATTTTCTTATTTTTGACTAAGTGTCAAGTCAGGCAGGAAAAACAATGTGCAGGCCGTCAGCTCCATTGCGGCTTTTCCCACCATATTTTTTGACACTTGGTTAAAAAAAAACAAGGAGCTGAGTTTCAAGATGTTAACTGATGGGGCCACCAGCAACCTTGGGAGGGTGCAGCAATGGCAAAAAAAACAGATTAAAAAAAACCCCACCCCACGGAATCCCCCCATGGACACAGAACCCACAACCTCCTGGCACTGCAGGGGATGGTGCAGGGGAGCAGTGCCAGTTCACCATTTAAAAAAAACTTGTCAACACTGCAGAAGTGGCTTCACATCACAGGGAGGGGCTGGGGAGTCCTTTCAGCATGGAGGAACATTACAGCGGGAATGCCCGCTAATCATACTAAAATGTATTATCATAGTGCAGCAAGGTGGTGCAGTGGTTAGCATTGCTGCCTCACGGAGCCGAAGACCCGGGTTCGATCCCGGCTGCGGGTCACTGTCTGTGTGGAGTTTGCACATTCTCCCCGTCTCTGCGTGGGTCTCACCGCCACAACCCAAATATATGCAGGGTAGGTGTATTTGCCACATTAAATTGCCCCTTAATTAGGAAAAAATAATTCGGTACTCTAAAAATTTTTTTAAAATTGTTTAAAAACTATATTATCATGGGAAGCCCGCCATATCACTGGCGGGGCGCAGGGAAAGTTGACTGGGGAAATCCTACCAGCGTAAATGTAGTTTAGGGACTCCCGTTGGATTAATATTTACACATGTGGTACCTGAAATGACAATAAATGGATGAGTATATTTATTAACTCATGACGTGCAATCTGCTGTCATCACCAATGAATACTGAGAGCTTAAAGGTTCAAATTGTTATATGAATACACGGGTTGGTGGGTTTTGTGACAAAATGCTCTCCACTAATTGCAAGATTGTAGCATAGCAGGAATAGATACTTCTGTCAATGGCATTTCTGTATTAGGATGTGGCAGTAGATGCTGCTTCAAAGCAGTACTACACCTAAGTATAGGTGCGATCCATCACCACTGTAGGTATGTCAACATACAGTCATGATGAGCCATCAATTGCACGTGAGACGAGTTGCTGTACAAAAGTTAGGCTTTAATAAGCTAGAACTTAGCCCTGCGGTCGACTACAATAAATGGACGACCGGCAGGCGTTCTGACTATTTATACCTCGGTATGGAGGCGTGGTTAACTCAGCCTCTCGGCCAATCGGAGAGCCGTCACATGACTGGTCTCAACCAATCGGTCGAGAGGCACATGACCGACCAGGGCCAATGGTAAGCCAGTGTTCTGCACCAATGGAAGACAGCTATGCAAATCATACCACCACAAGTCACTCATACAGTCAGTTGGTTTTCTGTATCTAATACAGCTCACCAGTTGTTTATGCAGTTCCCTAATACCAATAATGTCCCTTGAACAAGAAAAGCATATGCCAGTATGACACTTCCATATTGGCATGCAAAAGATCATGATTTCCTCTTGTATGATATCAGCAGAATATATGAATCATTTACAGCATGTCCACGTCCAAAAGTAGCGATTGTTCAACAGTAAACATACAAGATGCAAGAAACTAGAAAATGTACGTTATTGATGTTCAAAGCATTCATTTGACAATTTGTTGCAATATTTTAACACAGTCACAGTAGTCTGAAACTATTCTATGCAAAATAATTCTTTGTAAACTTTGGTATGAAATGTAATACAATATTGTGAAGGAATGCTTTGCCCAAACAAATTTATTAAGGTAAATAGACGATAATGTCATACAAAAGCATTTAAGATGCACAGTCATTCTAGCCTTTGCTGTTATCTGATAGTAAATAGCAGATCAACCACACAATTATTCAATTTCATAATGTCACAGAAGACTTGAAAAGAAGAGGAATTTCCAGTATTGTTTATAGCCTTGCATAGGTAACATAGCCAGGATCTAACAATTAATCCTGATTGTGGCAAATTGTTACTGGAACGTTTATAAGATTCCTGTTTGTGAATGGTAGATAATAAAGTTCCACAATATACACATAGTATGACAGACAGTAGAAAGAGTGCAATTAGACATAGACATAATGGGCGCGATTCTCTGCAAATGCGGCGAGTCGTAAAGGCTGCCGTGAAACTGGCCGTGTTTCACGGCAGCCTCCGCGCCCCCTCCCGGGACCCGATTCTCCCCCCCGGGCGGGGCTAGCAGCAGGGCCCCGTGAAGCACGGCATCGCGGCCTTAGCGACCGTCGCTAAGTCCGCGCACCAAGCGTCATGACGGCTGACGCGCACAATGACGTCAGCCGCGCATGCGCGAGTTGGACGGCTCCAACCCGCGCATGCGCGGATGACGTCATCACGCAGACGCGTCATACCCGTACATGCGCGGGCCGTCATGCCCCTCAGCCGCCCCACGGACTGATCCTGTGGGGCGGCGGAAGAACAAACAGTGCGTAGGTATCGGACCCGCTGCCCGCGATTGGTGCCCACCCATCGCAGGCCCTTGGCGGCCGTGCCAATCGGTGCCATGGTTGTCCGGGACGGGCACTTTGCGGCCGTTTTCATGAACGCTGAAAGCAGGTGTGATCGCGGCTGTGAAAACGGCCGTAAACTCTGCGGTATTCGGCCCATCGGCCTGCGGAGAATCGCTGTTCGCCGTAAAAAATGGCGAGCAGCGATTCGTGTCGGGAATGGCCGGAGGGGGGGGGGGGGGGGGGGGGGGGGGAGAATAGCGGGAGGCCATGAAAATTGTCGGGAAGGCCCTCCCGCTATTCTCCAACCCGTCGTGGGCAGCGGAGAATCGCGCCCAGAATGTTCAGTGCAGAAGGAGGTCATTCGGCCCATTGAGTCTGCATCAGCCCCTGGACTGATCACGCCCCCCCCAAGCCCACACCTCCGCCCTTCACCTGTAACCTAGCAACCCCTTTGGATACTAAAGGCAAATTAGCATGGCCAATCCACCTGACCTACATGTTTTTGGACTGTGGAAGGGAACTGAAGCTCCTGGAGGAAACCCATGCAGACATGGGGAGAACATGCAGACTCTGCACAGACTGTGACCCAAGCTGGGAATTGAACCTGGTACCCTGGAGATGTTAAGTAACAGTGCTAACCATTGTGCTAACCGGCCACCCATTCGGGTATAGTGTCTTAACAAAACTTGAAACCCTAACCCTAATATGAAGGGTGAGGTTAGGAGTAAGATGGAAGATCGAACTCTGGACTTGATGTTACATTGCAGCTAGTATCGCGAGTGAGTCGTAGCACAGAGGCCATCACAAATTTTACAGACAGAACATATTTGCTCTCTTATTCCCTGTAACCTGTGTGTTTTGTATGGAAAAATGGTATGTCTTCACTTACCACTGAAGTGTGTATTACAATTATAGAATTCAACAGCAATGTTTGTGAATTTAAAATGAAGAATGTTATTTATTCTCTCACACTTATCTGGAACATTGCAAACTGAATCTTATGTACACAGACATGCCCATAATGACTGAATACAGATAAAGCTAGTGCACTTTTACTGATTACTGTTAATTCATTCTCTGATTTATGGCCTCCCATGTGACAGGCCAATAGTTTCTTAAAATTGGAATGAAGGGCTGGACTCTTCATTTGGGAGACTAAGTTCTCCCACCGCATCATAATTTCTTCTGGTCTGTGTTGGTGTTAGGAGCCGTACCCAGCAGCACTTCCCTCTTCCTTGCCATGCAAATGTATGCATGGTGGGGAGCGCATGGCATTCTGTCAGAATCTCGGAAATGGAGTTGCCATTTTGAGCGGGTGGTATCGAGGTGCAGCGGCTGGCCCCCCTTCCCCCAAAATGTAAATCCTGCCTCCGTTGACAAGTAGGGGCATGCCCCGCACTACCACCATGCAAATTACAAGTCACCCCCCCAACAGCACGCACAGATGAGGGTGACCTGACGACCCCCAACTAACCCCTATCAGACCCCCAAAAGAAACCCTCAACAGAGACTCCCACATCAACCCCCAGCAATACCTCCCATGGGACTCCCCAAAAGTGATCCACAACAGATCCCCATCATGCCCTCACAAGAGACATTCGGATGCTCTATCAGACCCCAAAAGAGACCTCCCATCAAGGCCCCTCTCAACATCAGAGACACCTAACACATCAATTGCAGCTCAGTGCTTTGACTTCCTCTGTTTTTCAGCTGGAAGCACTTGCTGCCTTTGATTTACTGAGGGAATATTTATAGCAAGAATGTTTCTAAATAGAATCAGAGTAGAGTAATGGAGATGCATTCAAGCATGAAGGGAAAGATCAATGAACAATCCACCAAGCAATTGTATCTGGAGTAATAAAACTGTTAATCACTGGCTAAAGCAATGTATTGCTGTGTGAAATTAAATGTCTGATCTTCATTTCAAAGGCTGTCAAGGTATTTCTAGCCATCTGAAGTGTACTGAACATTCGAAGAAGTCTATGAAACTTGGAACACCCGATGCTTTGAACATTTCTATCTGAGGCAGCAGATAGTAGTGAAAATAGTGATTTTTGTAACCTACTTCCTGGACCACCCTTCAGTTTTAGGGCAGAGATCTCTGATGGGGGTCGTGTAGGGGCGCTCGGTTCGGGGGTCTCTTTTGGGGGTCTGATGGATGACTCTGTAAGGGGTCTTAATGGGGCTCTGATGGGGAGTCTGATGGGAGATTTCTGTTGGGATTCTAATTGGGGGCATAATGGGGCAGCCTCTTTCGGGAGTCTGATGGGTGTGGCAGGGGGATGGTGTTGGCAGTGTTTGCATTATGGTAGGGGAGAGGGCCCTTCAATGGACTTTGGGGCACCTACATTGCATAGCTACGACCCTAACCCTCCGTGGGGTCTACTGCGTCAAAGCTACATTTGAAAATACTTGCACCGATTCCCTTTTGTCCAGTATGAAGCATGGAGAAAGACAATCTGGAAACTCAACTCCGTTCAGGTGTTGGCCTATCCTTAATGTGGTTTGCAGATCTCTAATATGGCTGTGAGGCATCCTCACCTATTTAAATAAGTATTCACCACAGAGTTGATACTGTCAGTTGTCCAAATGCCACGTTAGAACATTTGCAGGAACCAATCTAAACAGGTCGTTTGTGTCCAATTTTTAAAAGTTTAGAGTATGTTATGCCTGCACTGGGCATGATTTAAGGGACCATCTAGATCTCACCAGTGGAGACAAGGTCAGAAAAATGGTGTGTGCCTTGAAGATGTATGAAAATTTTTAAAGAAAAAATAATCATGATTGGAACATCAAATGCAGAATTGGGCAACTTCCCTCACCCCAATCCTCCATTGAAGAGTGAGGAAAAGCTTTATGTGGTTAATATGGTCCAGACCAGAAGCAAAGGTGCATCCAAGTGGGTGCTTATACCTCCCTCTTCATGATAATAATGTGTCCACCTATTACCAAACGGACTGTGGCAGGATCAATACTGGAAAATGCCATTGTACATGTTCCCAGTGAGAACCTTGGATTTAAAACCTCAGATACAGTCTGTCAGCTAATACCAGATATAATACTTTCCATGACTAAATGTAATTCATTACCTTCAATAGCCAAGAATACATAATGAGGCTTGGCTATGAACCCAGAAATCCATTAGCCTGCTGAAATCCCTGAGCTGCTATCTGAAACTGAAGGAAAAGGAGAGAAACAAAAAAGCCAAAAAAAAAAGTTAACAAAATGGGGCAACAGAATACGATCTAACTTTTGAATCTCAGTATTGGGTCCAGAAGGTTGTAGAGTGTTCAGTCAAAAGATGAGATGCTATGTCTTTAGCCATCATTAAACTTTGTGGAAATATTGCAGTTGACCGAGGGATTAAAAGAAAGAATGAATGAGCAAGGTGATAAATTAATTAATTAATTAAAGACAGGAAGGCCCTCCAGCCCTCTAAACATTCCCCATCCATGCCACCTCATGTGATCTCATGCCCCCAGCCCACCCTCTGGCCCTCAGAGTTACTCTTGTGGACTGAATGAAGATGTTTTGCAAAGCAGTCACCCAATCTGTGCTTGGTTTCCCCAGGAGGCCACACATTAGGCAGTATATTCAGTATACTAAATTGGTAGAAGTATAAGTCAATCACTGGAAGGTGTGTTTGGGGCCTTGAATGGTGAGAAAGGCGAAGGAGAAAAGGCATCTTTTGTGCTTGTATACAATGGTGTCTTAGAAAAAGGTTGGTGTGCTATGGGATACTGTGGGGTAAACCAGGATATCTTGAGGGAACAGTTCCTTCAGCATGCAAGTGACAATGGGAAGATGTGCTTGTTGGTGACATCCCACTGGAGATGACAAAAATGGCAGAGGCTGTGATGGGTGAGGGGTGGGGATGGGGGGATGGGGGCAGTAATTGAATCAGAAAAAGGAGGATATAACAGAAGTGCTTCTTGAGCCTTTACCGACCTTCAGTCTTATCTCACTTTTTTCTCAATGCAGCTCAAGCTGTTCTCGATGAATAGCTTAATCCTATTCAGAAACTTGGGTATCAAACTAACTCCCAAAAGATTCAGTATTCGAACCTATTCCATTGCAACTTACCAGATCTAAGGCTTCTCATAAGACCTGTTGGGGCTGGTTTAGCACAGTGGGCTAAACCGCTGATTTGTATTGCAGACAATGCCAGTAGCTCAGGTTCAATTTCTGTACCGGAATGTAGCAACTTGGGGCTTTTCACACTAACGTCATGGCGATTGTGACAAGAAGCAATTATTATTATATGTTAAACAAGCTGTTCTTAATGGCCATTCGGTTTAGCTGTTCTGATTCCTTACAATAATCTTTATTGTCACAAGTGGGCTTACATTAACACTGCAATGAAGTTACTGTGAAAAGTCAGACTATTGAACCAAAGTATTGTTCTTTAAAATAAATGCTGTTTGACACAAACTGAAGAACTCTCATATTTCAGCATCTTAATTATGTAAGGTGAACTGAAAAGCCTAACACAACTTAGTACTATGTTTTGAAATATCAAAAGTTGCTCCAGGCCTTGCCTGAGGTGGGACCCGTTTTGGGCGAGTCCACATATCCTTTGAAGAATAATCATTCCACTAGCTTTGCTTCATTGGAGATGAAACTCTAAGCAATTTCTGGTGATATATGTATATAAGTCACATTAATAATAATACCAATACCATTATTGTTATGATCATTAGGTGTTCCTTTAATATTCTATTGCCATAAACCACCTAAGCAGAACTAGTATAGTTGATAATAGTGCGTTATTGTGTTATTTTCTGTTGCAGCAAATTTGATGTTAATCACGACTTGCTGTCAACAGGAATGTTAATGTGATTCATAAATTCACATATCAATTTATTTGACTGAATAGTAATCCATAACAATTATTTGTGTCAAAAGTTATTTTTATGCAGCTGGCTGAGATAAGAAGAGAAAATGCTCTGCTCAAGTAGTTACAGAATGCTGATTCATGATGCTGCTCAGGTGGCCTGGGCAATCCCAAAGAAAAATATTACTTTAGAAATTGAAGGCTGACAATGCTGGGTTGCTCATATTCAGTCAGGACGTCCATCTTACTTTCCATACTACTCAAAACTGATTGTTTTCTTTTGCGCATGTCTGTGAACACACAATCAAACGTATGATTTTTAATTATTTCAACACATGACAATGAAATGTGAAATGCTTCGAGGCGAAAGCAGACATCAGTTTTGCTGCGATGGTGCAGTAGACAGCAAACTGTACCAAATGCGATATTAATGATGGGGAATATTCCAGCACCCTGTTTCAGCCAGGACCTCTGTCATTTCTCTACAGGTATGGCTTACTTGCCCCAACTATTACAATGATCCAAACCACAGGAGTTAGGACAAGATTAAAAGACTTCCCAAGAGGCAGATGGAAGCCCAAACTTACTACACTTCCAAAGAGGGCTGGAACTCAGCAATTTGAGGTGATTGAGCAACTTGAACAAAATGGAAAATATTTGTTGCCTCAAGTGACACTTTTTGCCAAATCCATTCATCACCTCAAATTACTGATCTGACATGTACTCATTCTTAACATAAGGTGGAGCTTCGGTGATCAATGGGGCATATCCCATCCTCCTTTCAACCACTGAAAATAATTTATTTTATCTTCTTTATCTTTAAAGCGGAGGAACTGTGTCCCCCAAAATGCTTGAATTTTGCTTTTAAACAAGATGATAATCAATTAGATTGAAATGGCGATTGGTCCATGATATTCTTCCCCACAGTATGCTTTCTTTGTCAGAATGACATGTACAATGCAATGTGCATAAACCAAATGTTGCCAGTTCTATTACCTGCTAACATTTGTTTTCTGCCAGTACAGTGGCACACCTATATAATCCCCCCCCCCCCCACTCCCCACCCCCAACCCCCATTGTTTACATAGCAGAAGTGCATATGAAATTCAATGAAAGGTTTAGGTATTAGACTGGGAGCTAGATACAGCAAGTCCTAGCTGGATTCCATTGGAAATTTCAATGGCAGGGGCTTATCCATTCCAAACACAAACTGATTCAGATGGAGTGTGGGCAGCAGAGGGATTCCAAGGCTGCAAAATGGCTGGGTTCGGGACAAATGGGGCATAATTATCTCTGCCAGAGGTGTAAGTGAGGGCCAGTTGAGGTTTGGTCCTGAGTCTTGGTGTGGACTCCCATGAAAGAAAACTGCCATCGACCAATAGATAAAGGCAGATGGAAGCCCCAATTAAAACTCCCCTTTAAAAGGAAATTGGACACAGTAACCATCAATGAGGCCCTGCTGCCTTGAGACTCCAGGTACCTGTAAGGGCATCCCCTTACCATTGGGAAAGTAATAACTGTATTGCCCCTGGGAAGCAATACTTTTTTTCATGCATGGGCAACTGACATATCTGGCAATCTCACCAGCAGCTTGAAATAAGCAGTCAACAAACAAAAATCATGATAAATTAAAACATCAACACAACAGTTATGGCTGTCTGAGTGACAGATATAATCTTCAGGTCACACTCAGCATAACTTGATGATCGCATCCCAACTACAATGTTGCTAGCAGAATTAGGTCTCTTTTGATCTGCTCACAATGATAATACGTTGATGATGAGCAATAATTCCTGGGCTAACCTGAACGGGGTTTCAAAGCACCAGTCATGTCAGTAGACCTATCTTTTCCCCATCAATCAATTCTTCTTCCTTTCCCTCCACTCAGTGGCCAGTAATGCTGACAAACCAGTGGCAGTAGGAATACAGGATATTTGCACCAAATAGGAGTTGAATTCTTACCCTTGCCTTTAAATTTTTGCCTTTATTTTTAATTAACTTCCACTCTCTCCTAGTGTTAGCTTATCTCTGCACTCCCCTCCAACTCTGTATGCTCAATGAACTCTCCATTCCTCTGATCCAAACCTCTTGTGCATTCGTTTTCTCTTTATCCAACAACAGGCAACAGAGGCTCAGCACCTGAGTCCTACAACTAGAATCATCTCCCTAAGCCCTTCCATTTCTCCACCTCCCGCTATCCTCCTTCAAAAGCCTTTCAACTTCAATTGTTAAACATTCTTTCTGGCTCAGGATGATCTTTTCAAGTATTTACATTGATGGCAGGAGAAAAGCAACTGGTCCATCAAACCTGTACTGCATTCATGATGCCCAAAGAATCCTTCTTCCAACTCCTCCTCCCGCCAGCTATGTAATCTCTTGGGAAAGGCAAAAAAAAATGAAGGCGAATTCGGGAAAACAACTCTGGAAAATTCCTCCCAGGACTCCGTCAGCCGATCTAAAGCCAATCCATAGTGTGACTTTAGAATTTGATTTTGCATTGAAAGCTTGCTATTGTCATATAGAAAGAAAACAACAAGAAGTGGCAAAAAAAATGCCACCAGCAATACAGCACAACGTTCACTTATTCAAGACAAAAACATAAGTCAGAATTCAAGTCTCAGTAGGATAATTAACCAGCTTGAAATGGTAAAGATTTTCGAGGTTGTGGTGACTGGTGACCTTCTTGAACCTTTTGTAGTCACAGTATTGATATGCTTGAAGGAGATGGCGAGATTTTCTTTGGTGGAGATGTTCGTTGTCTGCCACCTGTGTGCAAATGATTCTAGTCACATCAGTTGAAGGTTGAATGTTGTCCATATCTTGATGCATGTGGGAATGTACTGCTGAGAGTCATGAATGTGCTGGATATTGTGCGGTTGTCAGTGAACATCCCCACTTCTGACCTCCTGATGGAAGGAAGGTCATTGATGAAGCAGTTGAAGATGTTTGGGTCTAGCAGAGTACACCAAGGAACACCTGTTGTGATGCCCTGGGGCTGAGGTGATTGGTCTCACATTTGTATTGTGGCAAATAATCTGGCAACCAATTATTCTCAAGGATAATCAGAATCAAGCCCATTCCATGTCCTCCCTCAATATTCCCAACCCAAGCTCAGTTTCAGCAAGAGTTGCTCAATAGCAATGAGGAGCATGAGCCAATCCAGTTATCCTGAATCAATCATTGGGACACTGAGGCTGTTTATAACATCCAGTCCACTGACCTAACTGAACTACCTTGGCCTGTAAGATGGAGCTACTCCCTGAATAAACATACTGACATATTGGAAAATGATATGTGTATATACCTATAATATTATTTAAGCCTCTTCACCAGTTAATCATGGAAGCATTTTTCTTTTTGTGCTCAGACAGTTAAACGTGTTACTTATTAAGCTGATGGAAGGTTAGTTCAGGACAATATAGTTTCACATGAATTGTGTACCATCTACAAAATGCACTGCAGTAACTCACCAAGGTTCCTCAGATAGCACCTTGCAAACCCACAACCACTACCATCTAGAAGGACAAGAGCAGCAAATATCTGGGAACCCCACCACCTGGAGGTACCCCTCCAAGTCACTCATCACCCTGACTGGAAATATATCACCATTCCTTCACTGTCACTGGGGCAAAATCCTGGAACTCCCTCCCTAACAGCACAGTGGGTGTACCTACACCTGAAGGACTGCAGCAGTTCAAGAAGGCAACTCACCACCATCTTCTGAAGGACAACGAGGGATGGGCAATAAATGCTGGCTTAACTAGCGACACCCACATCACGTAAAATAATTTTTTTTAAAGTCCATATTACTATTACTAATCCATTGTCCAACATCACTTAATATGCAATAAGTATGAGCGAACATGATTTAGATTAAGGGATAGACTGAATTATTGAATGGGGTGGAGGACAGATGAGAACTGATTATATTTGTTTATCCTCTATATTAATGAGCAGTGCATTGTGCAATTTGTCTTTGGTTCCTACAGTTCCTTACAAATTAATTACAGTTTGTATTAATCAGGTTTTAATGAGATTTGTCGAAATATCACAAATGGTGTAGTACACAGTTTTTTGTATTGAGCACAACTGGCAACCCTGAGGAAACTGCTTTGCCTCCAGTTAAGTTAGATGAGCTGTTTTTGTACGAAACATAAAGGCTTGATAATAAGGGTTAACAATCGATTTTCTGGTTCTGATAAATGTTATAGATTGTTGAACGTTTACTGTTTTAAAAAGCTTTGTGCAAAGTGCAATGCTGCAATCCAGTAGAAAATAATTGTATTTGTTCAGCACAAGAGATTTCTTCAATCATTTACAATGGGGGCAATCTACTGGCCACATCGTGACAGGTGCAAAAACAAGTGGGCCAGTTAGATTGTGGGAGAGGCTGGAATTGGGAACCACGCCAGGTGCCAATCGTTTTCCGATCTAGCAAGGTGACACAGTGGTTAGCATTGCTGCCTCATAGCGCAAGGGACCCGGTTTTAATTCCGATCTTTGGTGAATGTCTGTGTGGAGTTTGCACTTTCTCCCCGTGTCTGCGAGGGATTCCTTCGGGGATGGACAGTCGGGGGGTGGGGGGGGTGGGTGGGGGGGGGGGGGGGGGAGGGGGGGGGGAGAGAGAGAGGGTGGGGCCGTCATCGTGGGGGGGGTGGAAGGGTCATTCCTGGGCTTGGGGTGGGGGGTGGGCGAGAAGGCTTAGCACCCATAGGTCTGTCATGCGACCCCCATGATCGTGCATACCCATAACTGCTGCCTGTCTGTCCCACCGAACAACCCTGTGATGGAACCCCATGCATGGTAATATGGCGAATGTTACTTTAACCACTGCTGAACTTGGTGAATGCTGGCCATACAACTGAAGGCTATTATGAATGGGGAATTGACAGTTCTAGTAATGTGAGCACCTCACAGCACCCAAGTGGATTCCAGTGGGTTCACATGCCATAAAGCAAGTGGTTGTTGCTGCCCAGCATTCCAATTAGGCTGTGAGGCCTGAACACTTGTCCTGAACTTCGGAGGCATAAACACCACAGAGACAGCAGCCAACATTAGAATACCCAAGTGCTGGTCCTCAGCACTGGCGACATCCCTGCGACCAGATGGTGGGTGTGTGGCATGGGGAGGGAACAAGTGCCCGGTCCACTTCATGTTTCCATTCGTGACTGGGGTACAGGTTCAGGGGTCTGGTGCACAGGGTCCACTGTTGCAGCCGGGGTTACACATGAAGAGAAGTTGGATCGCGCCCTGAGGAATGGCAGGGGATTTGAGGATGGGGAAGGCTCGGGGAATCCGAAGGTGCCGGGGCGGAAGCCATCGATGGTTGTCAGTCTCACAACCTCTCCAATTCCTTACATATGTTAAATAATGGATATCTTGGACACCGCGGAAGCCACCCTCGCAGTGGCGTTGGCAAGCTAGGCGGCCAGAGACCAGAGAAGATGGTGGCAGCAAAGTCGACAGAGCCTGGAGGCGGTGTCTCATGTGCAGGTCCCTGCTTCACACCCTGAGGACCCAGTCGCACATCAGGCCAGGGAGGAACCCAGAGGAGGAGGCCAGCGACAGCCCAAGTTGTACCGGTGTCGCTGGTCCTTCAAACAGATGGCGGACAGCAAGTGCCACAGGAGGCTCTGCCTCAACAAGGAGACGGTGTGGCATATGTCTCATGTCCTTGTGGTGACCTTGACAGCCACTGCAGCCCTGAATTTCTATGCCTCAGGACCATTCCAGGGCTCGAACGGGATCTTTTGTGGCTTATACCAACCAACAGGGAGATTTGAAGACAGATCTTAGAAAGATGCATAAACAATAGGGTTGTTGTGATGGGTGATTTTAACTTTCCCTATATTGACTGGGACACACTTGTTGCTAGAGGCATTGATGGAGCAGAATTTGTAAGGAGTGTCCAGGCGGGCTTCTTGAAACATATGTAAATAGGGCAGCATGGTAGCATAGTGGTTAGCACAGTTGCTTCACAGCTCCAGGGTCCCAGGTTCAATTCCTGACTTGGGTGTGTGTGAAGTCTGCTCGTTCTCCCCATGTTTGCGTGGGTTTCCTCCGGGTGCTCCGGTTTCCTCCCACAGTCCAAAGATGTGCAGGTTACGTGGATTGGCCATACTAAATTGCCCTTAGTGTTCCACCCAAAAAGGTTGGGTGGGGTTACTGGATTACGGGGAGGGTGGAGGTGTGGGCTTGGGTAGGGTGCTCTTTCCAAAGGCCGGTGCAGACTCAATGAGCCAACTGGCCTCCTTCAGCACTGTAAATTTGGTGATTTCAGCCCAACTTGGGAAAGGGCCATATTAGACCTGTTGATGGGGAATGAGACTGGCCAGGTGATCGAAGTTTCAGTGGGAGATCATTTCGGAAACAGTGATCATAATTCTGTAAGTTTTAAGCTGCTTATGGAAAAAGGACAAGAGTGGTCCTCAGGTGAAGGTGTTAGACTGGGGGAAAGCTAATTACAACCGCATTAGGCAGGATCTGGACAGTGTTGACTGGGTCAGGCTGTTTGAGGGAAAATCAACATGTGGGAGGCTTTCAGATGTCAGTTGATTATAATTCAGGACTGGCATGTGCCTGTGAGGACAAAATATAGGGGTGGCAAGTATAGGGACCCCTGGATAATGAGGGATATTATGGGCGCGATTCTCCCGATTTACGAAAAATCGGAGAATAGCGGGCGGCGTAAATTTTTACGGACACGCTGGTCCGACGCCCTCCCGCTATTCTCCCCCCCCCCCCGCCCACGCCCGCCTCCCGACACAAATTGCTGCCCGCCGTTTTTTTACGGCGAGCAGGATTCACTCCTGGCCGATGGGCCGATTTCCAAGGCCTTTACGGCCTTTTTTACAAGCGTAAAACACACCTGGTCTGACCGTTCGTAAAAACGGCCGTAAAGTCCCGTTCTCGGGAACCATGGCACTGATTGGCACGGCCGTACCACGGCCGTGCCAAGGGTGCCATGGGCCCGCGATCGGTGGGCACCGATCGCGGGCAGCGGGTTCTTACCCCGCGCACTCTTTCTCCCTCCGCCGCCCCGATGGATCCATCCGCGGGGCTTCTGTGGGGCATAACGGCCCGCGCATGCGCGGGTTTCACGCACAAGCGCGATGACGTCATCCGCGCATGCGCGGGTTGGAGTAGTCTAATCTGCGCATGCGCGGCTGACGTCATCATAAGCGTCAGCCGTCACTAACTTTGGCTCGCGGGCTTAGCGAAATTCGTTAAGCCCGCGATGCCGGAGTTCACGGCCGCGCGATGCCAGCCCCGACCGGGGAGCAGAATCGGTTCCCGGTCGGGGGGGGGGGGGGGGGGGGGGGGGGGCGGAGGCTGGCGTCAAAAGCGCCCGTTTTTGACGCCAGCTTCACGATTTTTCGTAACTCGGGAGAATCGCACCCTATGAATCTTGTCAATAAAAAAGAAACATTTGGAAGGTCTAAAAGATTTAGGACAGATGAAGCCCTTGAGGAATATAAAGCAAGTAGGAAGGAACTTAAGGTAGGAGTTAGAAAGACTAAAAGGGGTCATGAAATGTCGTTCGCAAACAGGATTAAGGAAAATCCTAAGGCGTTTCATACATATGCAAAGAGCAAGAGGGTAGCCAGAGAGAGGGTTGGTCCATTCGAGGATATAGGAGGGAATCTATGTATGGAACCAGAGGAAATGGGAGAGATATAAATGAATACTTTGCCTCAGTATTCACCAAAGAAAAGGACTTGGTGGATGAGGAGTATAGGGTAGAGCGTAGATATTCTGCGTCAGGCTGATATTAATAAAGAGGAGGTGTTGGGCATCTGAAAAAGCATGACAGTAGATAAGTCCCCAGGGCCTTATGGGATCTACCCCAGAATACTGAGGGAGGCAAGGGAGGAAATTGCTGGGGCCTTGACAGTAATCTTTGTATCCTCATTGGCTACATGTGAAGTTCCACCTTGTTTAAAAAGGGCAGCAGGGATAATCCAGGAAATTATAGGCCGGTGAGCCTTGGGAAATTATTGGAAAATATTCTTAGAGATAGGATTTACTCACATTTGGAAACAAATTGGCTTATTAGTGATGGACAGCATGATTTTGTGAAGGGAGGTCGTGCCTCACTAATTTGATCGAGTTTTTCGAGGAAGTGACAAAGGTGATAGATAAGGGAAAGGCAGTAGATGTTGTATACATGGACTTCAGTAAAGCCTTTGACAAGGTACCTCATGGTAGACTGGCACAAAAGGTGAAGTCACATGGGATCAGAGGAGAGCTGGCAAGTTGGATACAGAACTGACTTGGGCACAGAAGACAGAGGGTAACAGGAGAAGGGTGCTTTTCTGAATGGAAATCTGTGACTAGCGGCGTTGCACAGGGATCATTTTCCTCCCTTGTTTCCCTCAGTTTTGGGGCCTTTGTTGTTCATGGTGTGTAAAATGATTTGAAAGAAAGTGTAGCTGGTCTTACTAGTAACTTTGCAGATGACACAAAAATTGGTGGAGTTGAGGATAGTGAAGAGGATTGTCAGAAGATACAGCAGGATATAAACTGCTTGGAATCTTGAGCGGAGAAATGGCAGATGGAGTTTAATCCAGACATGTGTGAGGTAATGCACCTTGGAAGGTCCAATGCATGTAGGAATTATACAATAATGGTAGAACTCTTGCGAGTACTGACAGGCAACGCATGTGGATAAGGTGGCCAAGAAGACATAGGGCATGCTGGCCTTCATCGGTCGAGGCATTGAAAATAACATTTGGCAAGTCATGTTGCAACTGTACAAGACCTTAGTTAGGCCTCATTTGGAATATTGTGTACAATTCTGGTCGCCACACTATCAGAAGGATGTGGATGTTTTGGAGAGGGTACAGAAGCGGTTTATTAGGATGTTGCCTGGTATGGAGGTTATTAGCTATGAGGAGAGGTTAGATAAACTCGGTCTGTTCTCACTGGAATGACAGAGGTTGAGAGGCGACCTGATAGAGGTCTACAAAATTATGAATGGCGTGGACAGAGTGGCTAGTCAGATGCTCTTTCCTGGGGTAGGAGAGTCAAGTACTAGGGGACATAAGTTTAAAATGCGTAGGGAAAAGTTTAGAACAGATGTGTGAGGCAAGTTTTTTACACAGAGGGTGTATATGGATCACGCTGCCTGGGGAGGTGAAGGGAGCAGGTACAATAGCGGCATTTGAAGGACATCTAGATAAATATATGAATAGGGTGGGAATGGAAGAATACGGACTCCATAAATGCAGACAATTTTAGTTTAAGCATATACCATGGTCGGCGCAGGTTTTGAGGGCCAATTGTTCTTTGTTCAATAGCCCACAAGTGCATCTGTGAAGTCACAGATGCTGGCCGGGATGCTCCAATCCCATGGCCAAGTTCTGACGCCGGCATGAAAAGTGGTGCGTGCCACTCCGGCATCAACGGGCCTCAACTTGGAGCTATTCCCCCCCTTCCTAGAGGGCTATTAGGGCGCTGGAGAGGTTTCTGCAGCTCCGGTGCTCGAAAGCCGGTGCGCCACGGCCGGCACGAGTTCGTGCATGTGCACCACGGCCAGCATGATTCCGCGCATACGCGTGGGTTCCCGTCTGCACACTGGCCTGCAGGTAATATGGCGGAGCCTTACAGGGGCCCAGCACGCAGGAAGATAGGCCCCCCATGGAACTAGCCTGCTCGCCGATCGGTATGCCGTGATCGCGGTCCAGGCCACCATGGAGGGCCCCTCCAGAGTCGGATCCCCCTGCCCCCCCCCCCCCCCCCCCCCCCCCCCCAAACCAGGATGGCCCCGCAGGCAGAACACCGAGGTCCTGCCGGGAAGGATCAGACGTGACCTACGCCAGTGGGACTCGGCGAAAACTCGGCCGGTCGAGTGCCCGTCGATGCCCGGAGAATTGCCGGGGGGGGGCGGGGGGGGGGGGGGGAGAAACGCTTTCAACGGCCCCCAACCGGCGCGGCAGGAATCCCGGGAGAGTTGGCAGGCCAGCGCGGAGCGGCGGGGTAGGATTCGCCCCCCCCCCCCCCCCCCCCCCCCCCCCCCCCCCCCGATGATTCGGGGCACAGCATTGGAGAATCCCGGCCGCTGTATTTTCCCTGGCAGCCGACTCTATAACCTTTGGCTCAGGTCCAGAGGGTAATGTATGGCATGTCTTGTGCGCACTGCGTGGTCTGGGAGTGCCCTTCATTAACAGGAAAAGGATCCACTCCCTGAACATCCAACTTGCCTGCGACCACCACCTCAAGATTATGCACGCGTGAGCATGCTTCCCCGGGAGTGTGCACGACAGTTACATCCTGGGGCAGTTGGAGATTCCCGGCATCTTCGAGGGATATCCCAGGGATACCAGTTGGCTCTTGGGGGATAAGCAGTATCCACTTAGGACCTGGCTCATGCCTCCAGTATGGAGGCCAGAAAAGATGCGGAGACCCAATATAACGAGGCCCATGTGGCTCCCGGGGCTATCATTCAGCGCTGCATCGGATAGCTGAAAATTTGATTCCAATGCCTTGACTGCTGTGGTGTTGTACACCCACTGGAAGGGCACACACTTTGTGATGGTGTGCTGTGCCCTCCACATCTGGGCAGTGTGCTCGAGGTGGAGGAGGAGGAACATATGGCCACCGAGGAGGAGGAGGATGAGGAGGAGCCTGACAAGGAAGGGCTGGAGGATGAGCCCAGCGAGGACCTGCGGGGCCAGCGGAGGATGGAGGACAGGTGGTGGTGAGGGTCCAGCAGGCTGGGAGGACAAGGGAGACCCTCATCCTCGCCTGGTTCTCAGAGGACATGGCTTTGTCCGTCATCTTTCCCCTCTCACCTTCCCACCCACCATCCTCTCACACCCGTGCCCTTCACAACCTGGTTCCCCTCACACTGCCATCTCCGTTCCCCCCTACCCCCATTATCCAAACCCCTCCCTTCGCCACCTCATCAATCTCTCTGTTCAACCGTCCCAGGGTCTGTGTTATATCACTCCAGGGTGATGGGCCTGTCTCGGCATTGTCAGTGTGTTAATATACAAGGCAGGAGGATGATGATAACCCGCTGTGAGGTGAGCTCTGGTATTCCTGAATCTATGCCATAGTCTGACTCCTGTCTGTCTGCTGTGCTCGCTCACACCCATCACCTGTCTTGGGGAAGTGATGCTTCAGTCGTGTAACAAGGAGTCCAGGGGCTAGTGCCTGGGGAGGGCGTAGGGTACCTGGGAAGGAGGTTACAGGCTAGCCTGGTGTGGAATAACGTGACGGAGCTTTCACATGAATCATGTGTGACGTGTTTTAATGTTGCACAATCATGACCCCCAAGATCACTAGCTCCTGATGGTGTCACCCTCTCTGCATTCCCGCCCAGTACCAGCTCAGTGATCCACTATCTGCTTAGCCCTCTGTGCTGTACCATTACATCTAGGTGTCTCTCCAGGATGCACATTAGAGTTGGGGGCGACCTGCTGCTTACCGCACCCCATGTCCTTTGATGCCCCTGGAGGGCATGATCTGGAAGGCTGAGGCCGGAGGGTCCGTCCAACTTGGCGATGGCACATGACTTGCCATGCCACACTGTTCCACACACTGACCCCAAGACACACAGGGAGGGGTGGGGAGCTGGTGACTGCCATCGTCACCCTGTGCGGAGGCTCCTGCACTCCCTCCTCCTAATCAGTGACCAAAGGGGCCTGGGGGTCAACTCAAGATAGATGCCCAGGTGTCACATGGCTCTGCCAGCTCTAGCGGCTCCCCAATGTCTGCACCATGGTGTTGATGCTCTCAGCGATGCCCCTCTGTGAGTGGGCCATGCTTTGCAGTGCCTCGCCAATGTTCAACTACATATGGGACATGGCCCTCGGCAACCGGGACATGCGCCTTGGTAAAGTCCACTTGCATCAGGCACATGTTCCCCAGTGACTTGGACAGGCTGTCGAGGTGCTCATCCATGGCTGTCACTGACTGCAACGCATTGGATACCACCACCCATGATGCGAAGCAGGGTTGGCCTTGGTGCCACGCATTGCCGGGGCAATTTCCTGTGCCCGTAGTCTTTGGGACTTCTCCAATCAGCTATGGGCCTGCTGGAGTGTCGCTGACATCCTCCTTTGAATTTCACAGCCACACCCTATCACCTACATGAGCCCCGGGGTAACCTGGTCCAGAGGCTCGACATCTGACTTGGACTCAGCGGGTCCTGGGATCCAGCATATATCCAATTGCTGTCGCCCCTGGATTTTCCTCCCTCCACCTGATGCACCTCATCACCTGTGTGGCCTTCACCAGATTGTGCCCCAGAAGCTTTTCCACTGCTTTCACCCACCGAGGCGTGAAGTGGAGGGTGGGAATGACAACTGTGAAGGCATCAATGGTGGCATCCCTTGAAGCTCTCCTCCGAGGTGTTCTCTTGGGAGGCCTACCCCAGATGGGTCGGCACCATCTGATGGAGATCCTGCGGGTGAATGGACATGTGGTCAGTCGGAGGGACGGATCATCATCCTGGCATGACCAACTCACCTGTGACAAGTCACTTGGGTGGGGGCCAATGGATACTCACCTCTGTGGCAGAGGCCAATCTCAATTTCGGTGACCGATCTATCATCGGCCAATCCTGCAACATCCAGGGCTCGTTCCTCATAGGGGGTGAGGAATGTGATAACCAGCACCCCGCTGCCTGTCTGGGCCCTTTCCCTACTGTTGTGGGAAAACTTCACTTGCGGAGACAGAGAGAGAGCATCGTGAGCCACACACTTCATGCAACGCGAGGCGGGGGGAGCTATGGTGGGGGTCAGGTGTTGGCACCACTACTGGGCATGGGTGGTCTGTGCAAGTGGGTGCCATGGTGTACTGGGGCACCGGTGCTGTATTGTGCTGGGGGAGGGGGGGGGTTGTGGTGTGGTACTGACTGAAGGGTCGGTGGGGTTGCCGGGGGGAGCAGTGCCAGAGGGCCGTGCCAATTCACCCGTACTGCCCAGTGAAGGTTGTTTCGCTTCTAGCAGCACTGGGTGGCTGTCCCCCTGGTGACACTCCCTGCGCTGATGGCTGCTGCCACTGTCTCCCAGGTGGCACTGGCTGTCCTGTGGCTGACCTTCAGGGAAAATCGGTATCTCCTGTGCACTCCACCACGTTCAACAGTCCGACCAGTTCGACATCTCCGAATTGTGAAGCTGGCTTGTGCGGTGGCATGGCTGCGTGTTGTCTAGGGGTTTGCTCCACGAGACCTGTTTGAGTGCTGCTCCCTCTTGTTAGTGGGGAGCTGCCGAGCATGGTATAGGTGAATTCATTGGCAGGACAATCATTTCCAGTGTGATGCCCGTGGAGCATCATTAAACTTAGATACCAGTGACAGCCTCACCGGTTCTGCCACCAGGAAACAGCCGGCTGTTCCCACTCGCTACCACGCTTAGAAACTTTTTTGTTAGATCGTAACCAATATAAATTCTAAACCATGGAATTGTTTGTTAAAAAATCGAACACCAACAGTTGGTGAGCCAGTCAATTGCAACATTAATTGTTCTAGTAAAATGGGCAGCGCGGTGGTGCAGTGGTTTGTATTGCTCCCCCACAGCGCTGAGGACCCGGGTTCGATCACTGTTCGGGTCACTGTCCATATGGAGTTTGCACATTCACCTGTGTCTGTGTGGGTCTTACCCCGACAACCCAAACGATGTGCACAGTGAGTTAATTGACCATGCTAAACGTACAGGGGCAGCACAGTAGCATTGTGGATAGCACAATCGCTTCACAGCTCCAGGGTCCCAGGTTCGATTCCGGCTTGGGTCACTGTCTGTGCGGAGTCTGCACATGCTCACCATGTGTGCGTGGGTTTCCTCCGGGTGCTCCGGTTTCCTCCCACAGTCCAAAGGTGTGCAGGTTTGGTGGATTGGCCATGATAAATTGCCCTTAGTGTTCAAAATTGCCCTTAGTGTTGGGTGGGGTTACTGGGTTATGGGGATAGGGTGGAGGTGTTGACCTTGGGTAGGGTGCTCTTTCCAAGAGCCGGTGCAGACTCGACGGGCCGAATGGCCTCCTTCTGCACTGTAAATTCTATGATGATCTATGATCTAAATTGCGCCTTATTTGGAAAAAAAGAACTGAGTACTCTAAACTTATTTTGAAAAACTATTCCAGGAAAAGGCAGAAAATACAATCTTATTTCTAATAATGAATTTAATCTTTCAATCCAAAAAATCACTGTGAAATATTTATGTAAGATATCCATTAATTATTAAGGTGACATGTACTTTAAACCCCTGACTTATTAGAAGACTAAAACTGAAGTTGCCATAGTCTTAGGTGACCCTCGGCACTTTGCCCTTTTGAGGGGGAGAGCTGACTGGTGGTGATTTAACCTGAGGATCACCACACCTCAGGTGAGTTCTAAGGGCATCATGAACAACCTCAGCCAGAACAGGAATTGAACCCACACTGTTGGCTTTTCTCTGAATCACAAACCAGCTGTCCAGCCAACTGAGCTAAATCAGGCGTGGCTCCTACCCTGACAGACTGTATTAAATGCAGCCATAAGTACTTAATTGGTGGTAATCTACCTTGAGACAAATGATGGCCATAAAAGGGGTAATACTTTTTAACTTCATCTGGGTCAACATCAAAAGAACCAAAGTAATTCTCGGCTCCTGTGATAAATTACACTGAATTATCACTGACTTCATTTTACACTTGGCTGGATCAGTGCAGCTTCAACAACACTCTGTAAGCTTGACATCAACTCTGACAAAGCAGTCCGCTTCATTGGTACCCCACACACAAACATTCACTCCCCCCACCACGACACACATTGACAGCAATGTGCACCATCTACAAGATATACTGCAGGAACTCATCAAGGCTCCTTATGCAGCACCTTCCAAATCCATGACCACTACTGTCCAGAAGGACAAGTAAGAAGTCTTACAACATCAGGTTAAAATCCAACAGATTTGTTTCGAATCACTAGCTTTCGGAGAGCAACTCCTTCATCAGGTGTGCTCCGAAAGCTAGTGATTGGAAACAAACCTGTTGGACTTTAACCTGGTGTTGTTAGACCTCTTCCTGTGCCCACCCCAGTCCAACCCCAGCATCTCCACGTCATAGATGACACGGACAGAAGACAAATGGGAACACCACCACCTGCACGCTTTGTTTCACAGCGCCAGGGTCCCAGGTTCGATTCCTGGCTTGGGTCACTGTCTGTTCAGAGTATGTACGTTCTCCCTGTATCTGCGTGGGTTTCCTCCGGGTGCTCTGGTTTCCTCCCACAAGTCCCTAAAAACGTGCTGTTTGGTGAATTGGACATTCTGAATTCTCCCTGTCTACCCAGGCACCAAAATGTGGCGACGTGGAGATTTTCACAGTAACTTAATTGCAGTGTTAATGTAAACTACATGTGTCAATAATAAAAAAATTAAATCATTACCTTCATGATTTGGAAATATATCGCCATCCTTCACTGTTACTGGGTCAACATCCTGGAACTTCCTCCCTAATAGCAGGTTGAGTGTACCTACACTACATAGTAAGAAGTCTCACAACATCAGGTTAAAGACTTCTTGCTGTGCTCACCCCAGTCCAACGCCGGCATCTCCACATCATGGCTATACTACATCGACAGCAAAGATTCAAGAAGGCAGCTCACCACCTTTTAAAGGGCAATTAGTGTGGTCAATAAATACTTCCAACAATCACTCCATCTTCCTTTGTGCCTAGTATGACTTGGTATGACTCCAACCAGTGGGGAATTTTTCCCTGAATCCCATTGACTCCAGTTTTGCTGTGTTCCTTGTTGCCATACTCTAAATGCTGCCATGATGTCAAGGCAGTTACTCTCCCCTCCCACTTGGACATCATGGCGGGGATTCTCCCCTACCAGGCGGGGCGGGGGGTCCCGGCGTGTTGGAGTGGCATGAACCACTTCGGCGTCGGGCTGCCCCAAAGGTGCGGAATTCTTCGCAACTTTAGGGGCCAAGCCCTTACATTGTGGGGATAGGCCCATGCCAGAGTGGTTCCCGCTCCGCCGGCTGGCGTGAACGGCCTTTGGCGCCATGCCAGCTGGGGCCGCAAGGACTTCGCCGGCCGGCTTCACATGCGCCAGAACGTCAGCGGCTGGTGACGTCATCCCGGCGCATGCACAGGGGAGGGGGTCTCTTCCGCCTCCGCCATGGTGAAGACCATGGTGAAGGCGGAAGAAAAAGAGTGCCCCCACGGCACAGGCCCGCCCGCCGATCGGTGGGCCCCGATCGCGGGCCAGGCCACCGTGGGGCCACCCCCCTGGGTCAGATCGCCCCGTGCCCCCCCCCCCAGAACCCCGGCGCCCGCCCGCGCCGCCAATCCCGCCGGTCAGGTAGGTGTTTTGATTCCCGCCGGCGGGAGAGGCTTGTCAGCGGCGGGACTTCGGCCCATTGCGGGCCGGAGAATCACCACGGGGGGCCCGCCGACCAGTGTGGCGCGATTCCCGCCCCCGCAGAATCTCTGGTGGCGGAGAATTCGGGACACGGCGGGGGCGGGATTGACGCAGGCCCCGTGCGATTCTCCGACCCGGCGGGGGATCGGAGAATCCCGCCCCATATCTTTTTTCCATGTTTGGACCAAGCCTGTAATGAGGGCAGGAGCTGACTGGCTCTGGCAGAAGATTCCAAGTGAGGAACAGAAGTCCTGAGTAAAGCCTCTTAACCCTCATTCGAGTGTGAAGTAGCTGCGGGCATTTGAAATCGGTGGGAATGTGTTCCCCATCAACTCTTCCGATGGTAGGAAGTGAGACCTGGCCATCTAAAAAATTCAGGCCTCTATATTCATATGTAGCTTGGAGGCCTTCTAGACAGTGCAGCTTACAGAGCAGTGTCATGTTATAGAGGCATTTAAGTGACAGAACTGGAAGCTGCAATAAGAAGACAGACAGTTCATCTGTTTCGAACACCACAATCACCAACCATCTGTGGTTCCTGTAACATTCACAATTAACAGCTTGCGCTACTATTGTATTGACTCCCTATGATTATCTCCCCATGAATACATGCTGGAATCATTTTACTTTCCTGGTGACTACCAATTTTCTTTGAATCTGTCTGCTGTGGAAGATCAGAACAAGAAGGCAGGCAAAGCTCAGATACACTGCCTGTGTAAGCACTGAAAATTGTCATTTTGTGGGTTTGGGAGAACATTTTCAAACATTCAGGGGTCTGAACGATGCCCGGGGCAATGGGAGGAATTAATCCAATTGACTAGACAACGAGAATGTGGATGAGATTAGCACCAACAGCAGAGGGTTCATTCTCCATTCTGGGTGAGTTTGACTCAGGACCTGCTTCCTTATCCCACCTGCTGTTAAAAAAAATGACACTTTAAATGTGACCCATGAAATAGTTCAAGCAGAGAATTGAAGAATGAGCAGAAGAACGATGCCCGAACAAAATATCTGCAAAGATGATCAGGGGAATAGATAGAGTAAACAGACAGAGACTTTTTCCCCAGGTGGAACAAACCATTACAAAGGGACATAAATTTAAGGTGAATGGTGCAAGATATATAGGGGGGATGTCAGAGGTAGGTTCTTTACCCAGAGAGTAGTGGGGGATGGAATGCACTGCCTGTGGAAGTAGTTGAGTCGGAAACATTGGGGACCTTCAAGCGGCTATTGGATAGGTACATGGATTACAGTAGAATGATGGGGTATAGATTGATTTGTTCTTAATCTAGGACAAAAGTTCGGCACAACATCGTGGACCCAAGGGCCTGTTCTGCGCTGTATTTCTCTATGTTCTATGTTCAGCCAGGAGGGCTGTCCTGTTCACCCACGGATCCCACGGGAGTGAGCCACAGGGCAGCCTGTGCCTCCTGAGACGAAGTGGCAGCGGCTGTCAGCTCAGGAAATGTGACCAGGAGAACTGGCCTCCAGTGCCTGCTGATCTGGCGCTACTTCATTATCCTCGTCCTCCTCCTCCTCGGAGGTGGGCACATGTTCCTCATCCCAACCTCCAGTAATTCACCCCGCTGCTGTGCCAGGTTATGGAGGACACATCAGACCACAACCAAGCGGGTGACCCACCGGGTATCAGTGCAGGTGACCACCCCAATGGCCGAGACATTGGAACTGCATTTTGTGACATCCGATGCACCGCCCGATTGGCCACGTTGTATCGGGTCTCCGCTTTGGTCTCCAGCCTCAATACTGTCATCATTAGCCAGGTCCTCAGTGGGTACCCGTTATCCCCCAAGAGCCAGCCACCCATCCTGGGATGGTACTCGAAGAGGCCAAGGATGTCTGACTGCACCAAGATGTAGCTGTCGTGCACGCTCCCTTGGAAGTGTGCACAGACGTGAATGATCTGCTTGTAGTAGTCTCACGCGAGCTGCATGTTCAGGGTGTGGAGCACCTTCTTGTTGACTTTGGCACATTAGATGGCCCGGTGAGTGCAAAGCGACATGTGTGCAATCTATCAGCCCCTGGACCTGGGGCATCCCGGCGATGGCAGAGAATCCTACTGCCCGTGCATCTTGTTGGCTTCAGTCTATGTCAAAGTTTATATAGTTTCCTGCCCAGGTAAATGGCATCCATGTGCACCTGTGGGTTATGGCCTACGAGATACCACACAGGTCCCCGCTCGAGCCCTGAAATGATCCTGAAGCCTAAATGTTCAGGGCTGCAGTGACCTTGACAGCCACAGAGAGCAGGTGTCCTCCTCCTCCTCTCTGGCGTCTGGCCACCGGGCATACCAGCAGCACCACTAGGGCCTGTTCTGCAGGGTCTAAAATACTGTGCATAGCATTCAATATCTGTAAGGAATTGGAAGAGGGTGTTAGATTGACCAAACAGGGGTGATTTCCACCCGGACCCTCCATTCCCCTATTGATAACCCTCTACCCCTCACGCCTGGAACGCCCAGCCCATGCACTCCTGGCCACAGCAGGTTCCCTCTCAATAGACCCCAGACCCTACACCGCAGGCTGTCGCACATAAAATCACCTAAACCGGGCGCTGGTCCCCTCCCTGTTGCACTCACCCACCCTCTGGCCGTGGCAATGTCCCATCCCCAGGGTATTCGGGTGTTGGCTGCTGCGTGCATGGTGTTGTCTCTCGCAGTGTTCAGGCAGTGTCCAGGTATCACAGTCTGATTGGGATGCTCGGGTAACACGTTAATAAATCTGCTTTCTTGAATTTAGATTTCCAAATTGCAGAGTCTTCACTGCTGCTCTGCTGTAAACTGTCCAATTTCTCAGTGTTACTTTCAAGAAACAAAGCACCTCAATACTCTGACTGTATCTTTACAAGGTTAAAACGATTTTATTTCAGCACAATCACACCAATGCAATATTAATGAGTTGGTATCACTACTGAAATGAGATGATTTTGTCTTGTTTTTGAGAGATGAGTTATCCCTCTGAGCACTGAATATTTGTAATCCCTCTCAGTGAGCGTGCTGTGATGTGGTTTATGAGCTGGCAGATGCAACATGGTTACTCCTGCACAAGCATTAGCAGGTAAACAATTCAATGTGTTTTCTGTCCTCAGGTTATACCTTTTATAATCATGGAATGTTTGAAATGTTTTCCGCTGGAAAACGGAACCTTGGCTTCAGCAGAAACAATTACTTTGTGCTGTCAGGATTCTGATATACAACAAACATTTTTGTATTGAGAAGCTCAGAGGCTGACGAGGAACATTTTCACCTGCCAAATATCAGTCTTAATGTAGACGCTCAGCAAAATTTCACATTTGTTGTGCAAACTACGCTGATTTCCTTACTCGTGTCTATCATCCTCCCTCGACTCGCCTTCTCTCTCCTAATTCTCGAAGCCTGCGCTGAAGAGCCACGGACGAGTAGAGGGATTTCTGGAGCAAAGGACCTATGTTGCTTAAAGCATGGCTGCCAATGAAGAGACGAAGAGAGGGGATGTGCGAGAAAGGCTGAAGTCAAAGTGGAGGTTCATTAGCCAGGGGACTGGAGAGCTGGAGGAGATGAGGAAGGAGAAGGCCACTAGAGAGTTAAATACAAAGATGTTAACTCTATGGGAGGTTTCACGAGATCAGTGAACAAATGTCGGCCATATGGAGTGAGAGCAGGACCTTCTGTGGGATAAGATAAGGGGCAGCAAAGCTGTGCATGAACTGAAGGTGTGAAGGGTCAGAGAACAATCAAAGAACATTTGAGTTTGGGTAGCATAGCCATGAATGAGGGTTTCAGTAGCACCTGGGCCAAGATAGGTTCAAATAAAGAATATTTATTTATATTCGGTGTTCTTTGCAACATGGATATCCTTGTTTTAAAAGTCAAGAATAGACTTCAAAGTCTTTGGTTTAATTACTTAACAGTGCCAATGGCAATCCTGTTGCCATCTTTTGCAATATCTAGATGCCTACAATGTAATAATCTTAAATAATTCTGTAATATTTGTGCCTGTGAATTAGGCTCATCAGATCTTTCCAAAGAGTACATCTTTATTGTTTTTTGAAAGTTTTGGCAAAGTTTACAGTTTAGTTACTAGGTTGGAATGTTTTATACTGTGATCTGTTTGCTAAAGATGGGAAGGACAACTTGGGAGAAAATGGAGGGACATATCTTCATAATAAAAACTAATTACAAACTAATTTATTTTAATTTAACATGTTTTGGACGTCAGGACATATACATTTGTGGTTTCAAAACATAAAAATAAAGATTACATGTAACTTTATTACAAGCTCCATTGGAACAAAGCCTATGTAGCACACAGGAGATCAAATGTCGTTTTCAGGTGAATTGGAGTTTGGTTTCGGATAATTTCACCCCTACCTAATTATAGTTTGGCTGTCATTTGAAAGTCATGCATCCTGTCTTTATGTTAACATGACACTTTGATTTTATTATTTACCGTGAAAAGCAATATTTGGTGTAATTTGGGAAGCAGAGAAGTAAAGTTTATGAGAGCGTAAGGGGGTGATTTTCCCAATTGTAGCAGCTGTAGTTTAGCAGCTGCAGTTTAGACACAAGAGTTTATGAGGTGGCCAAGAAAGCGTCTTGAGCTGAAAAGCCTCGTTAGTTTTTAGCGCAAGATGTCACGCAGGAGTTGAAGCGTACAAAAGGAACAGCCGCCCCAATGATTAAATCTCTAATTACCAATTAAATTGGCTCCGAACAATCATTAAAGTGGTTGCAGAACATTTTGCTGGCTACTGTTGCAATTAACAACCTTTCTTAACAGTGAGCAGCTGAGCCGATATAAACAAGTCAGGGTGAGGTTTGCAAGTAGCACTTAAAGCCATATTCAGCATTTGCTGGTCACTTGCTGATTGGGAGCACTGCATTTGAAGTGGTTTTTCTGGGACACCCTTTGCCAAGGCTTCACAAGCACTTTATCAACATTAGTTCTGGAAATTCTTTAAGGGCTTCAGCTGAAGAGAGAATGCTCTGCTACTGTGCCTTGTTGGAGATCTTATGGGAGGCTCCAGAAGAAAGAAAGTGCTTGGGCATGTACACCTTGTGAGGATCTTGTCCTCTTTGTCTGGAGGAGGAATGGGGGGAGGAGAAGAGGGCAGATGAAGCAGAACAAGGAGAAAGGAAGAAAGGGAGAGGAGAGCTCCAAATTCCTGGTGACGAGCTGCGTGCTCCGCAACCTGCTGATCATGAAATACCTGTCATTATCACCAGCTATTGTACTGGGGTTACAAGGGGAGGAACATTAAGAGGTTGAAGAAAACAGAGGGAACAGGGAAGAACTGATGGTTTCCAGGTAAATGCTCTGTATCTAGAAGGGATGTTTCTGCCATTTTGTTGAAGACCATTTTTGAAAGATGACTTCCATCATCTTTCTCAACTTTGGAGAGCTGTTGGTGCAAGCTTCAACTTTTATGACTTAGGATCTATCAAGATGTCCACCATCTGTACTGAATCTTTTCAACCCCTACTCCATGAGGTGTACGATAAAAAAGATCATGGGCAGGATTCTCTGTTTCTGAGACGCCAAGGCAGAATTTGTGGACTTTCACAACAGAAACACTTGCGTCGCACCTGGACTGATTCTGCTACTGTTGAGGGACTAGCAACGGCGCCACGTGGAACACAATCGGTTCTAAGGAGAAATGGTGCTGAATTCCACGATTGACATTCGGGGGCTGACAAGCTGCAGCCGCATATATAGACTTTATTCTCCACACACACCGTCCCTGCCAACAAGATGGTAGCGAGGAGAGCAGCCCTGCAGTTTTCCAATGCTGGGTTGGATGCGGTGGAGGAGAGGTAGATGACCCTACACCCCGGCCCTGAAAGGAGGCTGCCAGCCCGCCACCATTTGATGTTGCTGGGCGCAGGTGGCAGAGGCCGTCAGCGCAGTGGGCAACACCATCCGGAGAAGCCAGCAGTGCCATAAAAAACTGCACGCCCACCTCAAGGTGGCCAGGATGAGTAGGCAGCACTGTGCCACTGGCTCTAACTGCCGTCCCAAACACCTGTAACCTGACCCCTCCCTACATACACACACCAGAGGGTGCCAAACCTGCACCACATGCCGGCACCCATCGCGGCCGCCATGGCTGCGTGCCCTAGCCACTGAGGTTACCATTTACCCACCCCCTGGGCCACATGCGCATTGGACTGCTAATGCTGTTGTTTTCTGATTGCCACCCCCCTACTTCCAGGATATAACCCCCGGGAGCGGTAGAAGACAGGAGGGGGACCACTGGACTTGCAACCTCTCACTGTGTCAGAGCAGAGGACCCTGTGTAGCCATCTAAGATGACCACCTGCAAAGGACCATGGGAATTATGGCCGACCCATTCTGCTATATTCTGCTGTATTCTCTGACAGTCCCCTTCACTATCTGCTACTCCACCAATCTTAGTGTCATCTGCAAACTTGTAATCAGACCTTCCTTCAGATCATTTATGTATATCACAAACAACGGTGATCCCAGCACGAATCCCTGTGGAAGACCACTGGTCACAGTTCTCCATTTTGAGAAACTCTCTTCCACTACTACTCTCTGCCTCCTGTTGCCCAGGCAGTTCTTTATCCATCTAACTAGTACATCCTGGACCCCATAAGACTTCACTTTCTCCATCAGCCTACCATGGGGAACCTTATCAAATGTCTTACTGAAGTCCATGTATATGAAATCTACAGCCCTTCCCTCATCAATCAACTTTGTCACTTCCTCAAAGGATTCTATTAAGTTGGTAAGACATGAGCTTCCCTGCACAAAACCATGTTGCCTATCACTGATAAGCCCATTTCCTTCCAAATGGGAATAGATCCTATCCCTCAGTATCTTCTCCAGCAGCATCCCTACCACTGACGTCAGGCTCACCGGTCTATAATTACCTGGATTATCCCTGCTACCCTTCTTAAACAAGGGGACAACAATAGCAATTCTCCTGTCCTCCGGTACCTCACAAGTGTTCAAGGATGCTGCAAAGATATCTGTTAAGGCCCCAGCTATTTTCTCTCTCACTTCTCTCAGTAACCTGGGATAGATCCCATCCGGACCTGGGGACTTTGCCACCTTAATGCCTTTTAGA
Source organism: Scyliorhinus canicula (assembly GCF_902713615.1). Classification (NCBI taxonomy): domain Eukaryota; kingdom Metazoa; phylum Chordata; class Chondrichthyes; order Carcharhiniformes; family Scyliorhinidae; genus Scyliorhinus; species Scyliorhinus canicula. Next base: position 136,581,710 of record NC_052151.1, on the reverse strand, counting down.
ACACCCTACACATCCTCCCTCCTTATGCTGACTTGATCTAGAGTAATCAAACATCTATCCCTAACCTCAACACCCATCATGTCCCTCTCCTCGGTGAATACCGATGCAAAGTACTCGTTAAGAATCTCACCCATTTTCTCTGACTCCATGCATAACTTTCCTCCTCTGTCCTTGAGTGGGCCAACCCTTTCTCTAGTTACCCTCTTTCTCCTTATATATGAATAAAAGGCTTTGGGATTTTCCTTAACCCTATTTGCTAAAGATATTTCATGACCCCTTTTAGCCCTCTTGATTCCTCATTTCAGATTGGTCCTACATTCCCGATATTCTTCCAAAGCTTCGTCTGTCTTCAGTCGCCTAGACCTTATGTATGCTTCCTTTTTCCTCTTAGCTAGTCTCACAATTTCACCTGTCATCCATGGTTCCCCAATGTTGTCATTTGGGCCCGGCGCGATTCTCGCGGCGCTGGTTTCGGGAGGGTGGGAGAATTGCGTGAGGGTGTCGGGGCGGTGTGCCGCGACCCATGCGGTGCCCCGCCGATTCTCCTACCCGGCATGGGGGGGAGAATACCGCCCCTTATTCTAGCACTTCCTGACATTTTTAAACCATGGGAATTTGCAACTGGCCTTAAATTTGTGGGTTAAGTACAGTTTCTTAAAGGGGGAAATGCTCTTAACACAGTGTCCAAATAGCACCTCATTCCAAACCTAAGATGTTGCAGCACCATCACTGGTCGGTGATTGTTTTTACAACTTTATATTGGCAGCTTCCTTCAGGAATCTAGATGTAGGATTTAACAATGGTAAAACTCAATGACCAACAGATCTAAGATTTTCAGTGTCTTATGGAGATTACTAATATTTGAGTAAAATGGCATTGGGATGCCATTTAAGGAGTTTGCTGCTACGTATCAGTTTGAAACTGTTAACTGCAAAAGTCTGTCATTATTTACTAAAAATGTAAAACTAAACCAAAGAATATTGACTGTCATAGCTGGATATTTCTTTGCAGCCCTTCCCAATTGGGCAAAAGCCCACTTATGTATGTGTCAAGTTTCTGCTGAACATTCCTCCAAGTTATGACAGTGAAATGGGAGGAAGATCAAGGAAATTCCTCGTGATTATATATCGATTTTTTTTTTTTACTAAATATATTGAGCTCCACTGAACCAACTACTGCAGAATTAAATGTGCCGAAAATGCAAACTCGCTGATACCAGCTCTGTGGATGACTGCTGAATTAATTGCCAACCTCTTATGATCCGATGAGTGTCACTTTGGCTTAATTTATTAATACCTAAGAGTACAGACTAATAAAGTGCTATTTATCCTTTCAAGAAACCAATTAAAGGTTCGTTTTTGTTCCTTTATGATGTTTGACAGCTCAAAAATGACAATGACAAACGACAACATTCATCTTCATTACCACGGTAATGGACTTGAAAATGGAAGTTATGCTGAGGAAACCATCTTTGTCCAATCTGTTCTCAAAGGGATTTACCTTGTTCTTAGCACAGTGATTCCCATTAAATAAAAGTACATTTTTCTTCTCCCAGTTTATTTGTCGGCACACTAGCAGAAATCTGCAGGATGGTGTCTCAAGACAACGAGAGGGCGATTTTGAGCCCACACTCTTCGTTGATGAGAAAAGCAGCGCAGGCACAGAGAGAATTGAAAAACACCATTCTCTCCCATCTGAATGGGATTCACAATTTTTAGCCCCCACTCCATTGGAGTAATGAGAAACACGCTACGGGAGGCCGAAAGACACATTTTAAAATGTTAGCATGTCATTAACGAGCACTCTCTCCAGATCTTTACCCCCTCCTTCATAGAATATTCACCAGGTGCTGGTGTGACATCACGCTGGTATCATTTATAACAGCCATACATCAATGTGAACCTGGCGGGTTCACCTCCGAGTTGGATGCTGGAGGTGACGTAACCATGATTCTCAGGGTCTTCACTGTTCAGAGTGCACGAGAGAGGAAGTAGGGGGTACAGATAAGTTCAATGCAGTGCCAAGGCTGGGGTTCAGGCACTCAACCTTGGGGGTGGGAAAGGTTGTTAGCAGATGTTACCTTCCATTTACTTTGGGATGCCCCTTGCTTTAGGGGGGGTCTGGAAGCTGGCATGCAGGCATTGCTTCTTGGGTCCTCCTTGCTGGACCTGTGCCCAAATCACTGCTGAGGGAGTCTTTAGTTGGAGTTGGAAAGTGATGGAAGGAGGTGATTTTTGATGGTCAGCAACTGTGAGATTCCTGGATGGGGTCCCTTTGAAGGCCAGACTGCAAGGGTGGTGGGGTTCTCAGGAATGGTTTGTATTCCTGCCTCATGAGGAATGAAAACCCTTTCACTCGGGAAGCACAGCTGAACTGTGAGTCAAACCGCCCCCCGCCCAGGCAGCACTCCCAGGACCAAGGGGTTAAACTCTACTGAATTTGTATTTGAATTTGTAGTTCGGGCCAGAAAGTGGAGCTGAATCCACAAAAGATCAGCCATGATCTAATTGAATGGCGGAGCAGGCTCGAGGGGCCAAATAGCCTACTCCTGCTCCTAGTTCTTATGTTCTTATGTTCACTTGTCGTGGGAAATTTGTCTGTCAGGAATTAGTGTGTAGGGCTGTGAAATGGGAGAATGTGCGTGCCCTCTCGGTTTGCACTTGTCATGCTGATTGCAGTCTTCCCTCTAATTAGCTGTGCCTTGTCTGCCACAAGGGGCAGTCATCTGCCTGAGATGCCAGTTCAACCTTCACTGACCATTCTTTTGTGTGAATTAAATCTGCTGAGCTAAAGTTCACTGTCACTGATTGGAGTCCGCTGCTGCACACTGCTGCTGCACACTCTGCTGCTGCACACTCCGCTGCTGCACACTCCGCTGCTGCACACTGCTGCTGCACACTCTGCTGCTGCACACTCTGCTGCTGCACACTCTGCTGCTGCACACTCTGCTGCTGCACACTCCGCTGCTGCAGGCTCCTCTGCTGCTGCACACTCTGCTGCTGCACACTGCTGCTGCACACTGCTGCTGCACACTGCTGCTGCACACTGCTGCTGCACACTGCTGCACACTGCTGCTGCACATTGCTGCTGCACACTCCGCTGCTGCAGGCTCCTCTGCTGCTGCACACTCTGCTGCTGCACACTGCTGCTGCACACTGCTGCTGCACACTGCTGCTGCACACTGCTGCTGCACATTGCTGCTGCACACTCTGCTGCTGCACACTCTGCTGCTGCACACTCTGCTGCTGCACACTCTGCTGCTGCACACTCTGCTGCTGCACACTCCGCTGCTGCAGGCTCCTCTGCTGCTGCACACTCTGCTGCTGCACACTGCTGCTGCACACTGCTGCTGCACACTGCTGCTGCACACTGCTGCTGCACACTGCTGCACACTGCTGCTGCACATTGCTGCTGCACACTCTGCTGCTGCACACTCTGCTGCTGCACACTCCGCTGCTGCACACTGCTGCTGCACTCTGCTGCTGCACACTGCTGCTGCACACTGCTGCTGCGCACTCTGCTGCTGCACACTGCTGCTGCACACTGCTGCTGCGCACTGCTGCTGCACACTCTGCTGCTGCACACTGCTGCTGCACACTGCTGCAGCAGGCTCCTCTGCTGCTGCACACTCTGCTGCTGCACACTGCTGCTGCACACTGCTGCTGCACTCTGCTGCTGCACACTGCTGCTGCACACTGCTGCACACTGCTGCTGCACACTGCTGCTGCACTCTGCTGCTGCACACTGCTGCTGCACACTGCTGCACACTGCTGCTGCACTCTGCTGCTGCACACTCCGCTGCTGCACACTCTGCTGCTGCACACTCTGCTGCACTCTGCTGCTGCGCACTCTGCTGCTGCACACTCCGCTGCTGCACACTCTGCTGCTGCACACTCTGCTGCACACTGCTGCTGCACTCTGCTGCTGCACACTGCTGCTGCACACTGCTGCACACTGCTGCTGCACACTGCTGCTGCACTCTGCTGCTGCGCACTCTGCTGCTGCACACTCCGCTGCTGCACACTCTGCTGCTGCACACTCCGCTGCGGCAGGCTCCTCTGCTGCTGCACACTCTGCTGCTGCACACTGCTGCTGCACACTGCTGCTGCACACTGCTGCTGCACACTGCTGCTGCACTCTGCTGCTGCACACTGCTGCTGCACATTGCTGCTGCACACTGCTGCTGCACACTGCTGCTGCACTCTGCTGCTGCACACTCTGCTGCTGCACACTCCGCTGCTGCACACTGCTGCTGCACTCTGCTGCTGCACACTCCGCTGCTGCACACTCTGCTGCTGCACACTGCTGCTGCACTCTGCTGCTGCGCACTCTGCTGCTGCACACTCCGCTGCTGCACACTCTGCTGCTGCACACTCCGCTGCGGCAGGCTCCTCTGCTGCTGCACACTCTGCTGCTGCACACTGCTGCTGCACACTGCTGCTGCACACTGCTGCTGCACACTGCTGCTGCACTCTGCTGCTGCACACTGCTGCTGCACATTGCTGCTGCACACTGCTGCTGCACACTGCTGCTGCACTCTGCTGCTGCACACTCTGCTGCTGCACACTCCGCTGCTGCACACTGCTGCTGCACTCTGCTGCTGCACACTCCGCTGCTGCACACTCTGCTGCTGCACACTGCTGCTGCACACTCCGCTGCTGCACACTCCGCTGCTGCACACTCCGCTGCTGCACACTCTGCTGCTGCACACTCTGCTGCTGCACACTGCTGCTGCACACTCCGCTGCTGCACACTCCGCTGCTGCAGGCTCCTCTGCTGCTGCAAACTCTGCTGCTGCACACTGCTGCTGCACACTGCTGCTGCACACTGCTGCTGCACACTGCTGCTGCACTCTGCTGCTGCACACTTTGCTGCTGCACACTCTGCTGCTGCACACTCCGCTGCTGCAGGCTCCTCTGCTGCTGCACACTCTGCTGCTGCACACTGCTGCTGCACACTGCTGCACACTGCTGATGCACTCTGCTGCTGCACACTGCTGCTGCACACTGCTGCACACTGCTGCTGCACACTGCTGCTGCACTCTGCTGCTGCACACTCTGCTGCTGCACACTCCGCTGCTGCACACTCCGCTGCTGCACACTCCGCTGCTGCACACTCCGCTGCTGCACACTCCGCTGCTGCAGGCTCCTCTGCTGCTGCACACTGCTGCTGCACACTGCTGCTGCACACTCCTGCTGAACACTCCGATTCTGCACACTGCTGCTGCACACTCTGCTGCTGCACACTCCACTGCTGCACACTGCTGCTGCACACTATGCTACTGCAGCTTCCTCCTTCTTCTTGAGCAGCTCCAGCTTGTACAGCCGCAGGGCATCCCACAGGGCTGCGGCAACCATCAGGAAGACCACCATTGTTAGTTGAATTCCGATATCCATTGTCTGCAGGCAGTGAAAGGCCGACATGTTAGCATGGTGTGCAAACCCGTGCCAAACAAGGTCCAGCAGGCTTTATGGTTGCCCCGGTTGGCACTGCGGGCTCGGTGCCCGAATGCCACCCCCACCTTCGCACAGCTGGCCCTGTCGGTGCCCTCCACCATGGGGATCTCTGGATCTGGCGCCCAACCCTGATGCTCAGGGTACCATCGGCTGCCGCTGCCCTTGCTAGGGGTACACTTCGCATCCCCTGCCCGGTGCCCTCTTAGGGGCTACAGTGGGAATTACCCTTGAGTGGACATCCTGAGTTCTGGTGGAGAGTGTGATGCAGTGGTGGGGGGTGGGGGTGGTGCATGTACCCATACGGCCGGTGTCACTTTGCAGAACCAGGGGCCAAGGAGGGTGGTCAATGGGGTGTACAGCAAGATGGCCGTCTTGCAGGCTGCAGCAATGGCAGTCCCTGCCTTGATACCGCCCTAGTCCCATGGGGGGGTCACCCCAGCCACACAGCCCATTTCCGCATCACCCACCTAAAACCCCCGGCCCTGGCGCACCTTCACCCCAGCCAGCCCGGCCAATGTCTGGCCCGGCAGCCCATAGTCATGCCCCTCTGTGACCTACCCCCTCTCTCTCCCTCATCAGCTATAACCCTGGTTTCACAATTTTTAAAAGCTCAAATGAATCATGCCGTCAGGAACTCGACTCATCGGAGGTGGAGAATCGTGGAAGCCACAGAGAATACCGGGACAAGCCCACTGATGATATGCAAACAGTGATTACTGTACATGTGTTCCCGAATGCATTGGCGCAGCTGTCGTGGTGACGGAGAATTGCAATTTGGCATCAAATCGGCACCTGTGGCGATTTCAGCACCGGAAAAGATTCTCCGCCCAATTGTGTTTCCCGATTCCGGCATCTGCCAATGGAAAATCCATCCCACAGTGTTCTTTTAAATTGTTTCAATTTGAATCTGGTTGTTTGAAAATGTTAACATGACAAAGTTAAGAAGCTCTATTTGCCAAAAATATGGGGCGGGTTCTCCGACCCCCCGCCGGGTCGGAGAATCACCGGGGGGGGGGGGGGGGCGGCATGAAAGCCTGCCCCGACGCCGGCTGCCAGATTCTCTAGCGCCGGTTTTACAGCTGGGGCGGGAATCACGCCGCGCCAGTCGGGGGCCGTTGGCAGTGGTCCCCCTGGCGATTCTCCGGCCCGCGATGGGCCGAGTGGCCACCCATTTTCGGCGGGTCCCGGCGGCATAAAATACACCAGGGGCGTCATGAATCCCGCCCCCGCCGGCTGCCGAATTCTCCGGCACCGGGGATTTGGCAGGGGTGGAAATCGCTCAGCGTCGGTCAGCGGCCGCTAGCAGCGGCCCAACCGGCGATTCTCCGGCCCGCGATGGGCCGAGTGGCTGCCCGCTTTTGGCCAGACCGGCCGGCATATATTACACCAGGTATTTGCCAGCGGGACCTGGCTATGGGGCGGCCTAAAAGGTCTTCTAGGGGGCGCGGGGTGATCTGACCCTGGGACGTGCCCCCACGGTGGCCTGGCCCGCGATCAGGACCCACCGATCCGTGGGCAGGCCTGTGCCATGGGGGCACTTTATTCCTCCATGCCGGCCGCTATGGTCCTCCGCGACGGCCGACGCTGCGATGAATCCTCCCCTGCGCATGTGCTGGGATGATGGCAGCACCTGCTGGTGCCCCCGCGCATGCACCAAATTGCGCCGGCTGCTGGAGGCCTTTCGGCGCCAGTTGGCGTGGCGGCAAGCCCCTTCCACGCCAGCAGGCAGGGCACAAACCACTCTGGCGCCAGCCTAGCCCCTGAAGGTGCGGAGGATTCTGCACCTTCAGGGCGTCCCGCGCCAGAGTGGTCCACGCCACTCCTTCGCACTGGAGTTGCTCGCCCCGCCGATTCCCGCAGAATCCCACCCCAGGTCCATACCGGCGGGACCTGGCTCTGCGGGTGGCCTGCGGAGTTTGTGGGGGGGGGATCTGACCCCGGTGGCCTGGCCCGCGATCAGGGTCCACCGATCCACGGGCGGGTGGCCGGCGCGGAGAAGAACCCCCCTGCGCATGCGCTGGGATGACGCCAGGACACACTGGCGCTCCCGTGCATGTGCTAACTCACTCTGGCCGCTGGAGGCCCTTTGGCACCGGTTGGCCCGGCGCCAACTCTGCCAGCATTGGCCTAGCCCCTGAAGGTATGGAGGATTCCGCACCTTCTGGACAACCCAATGCCGGAGTGGTACACGCCACTCCTTGATGCCGGGTAGGGGAGAATCCCGGCTAAACAGTGTGAAGGTATTTATTTCAGTTGTTCATCTGAGGGAAATCTCCCACTGATTGGATTTGATACAGACTGGATTGATATAAAAGCCTAATATGAATCTTAAATTGCATTTAGCAAGAACATAATGTCGGCTCAGGAACTGAACTGATAATTCAGCATTTCCCTGTGCACGCATACACTTGGGACAATGTAAACCCTTGAGAAATCAGACTCGGTTTGGCTCAGTCAAACTCACTCAAAATCCAATCTTCTGGGACCTGCAGTGTAAACAGACTATATCAGTTTAAATTCCCTCTCATGACATTTGCACCACATTTCTATTCTGAACAGGAAACAGTCACTTGTTAATTTACACCATGCAAGGCAAGATGAGATTGGAGTGTGACACCATATATACCACTTGGAAGGAAACAGCTGCTTCATTTTCCTACCACTTAAATGATGTCTCTATAAACTGGATCAGACGATTGTTGTTGAATAAAATCAAGATACCAGCTTGCGGTCACCATGCTGTGCACACATCATTGCGAGTCACGCTTCAGATTTTAAGATGGAAATGTAAAATCTTTTTTTTTTTTAATTTTGTCATCACATGCCATTTGTTTAATAGCTATCCAAGTGTCAGAATCGCTAAATATTTTTTGACATCTGTCATGTAATGTTTGATTGCAGGTATATTTGTTGGAGCTCTTTAATATTTTGTGACTGTCAGCATGTGAGAAAATGCAATAAACTGACCCCCTCAAGCTAACAAAGCAACTATTGCCCATTGTTTGACAAACAGATTGTTAAGATATATAGCGAAGAATGGGCAATGACGGAAACCCTTTAGCAATGTAGAAAAATGGACAACACATAAAAGGGAGCTTGATCCAAAAGTTGAAAAGCCAGTGATTGTTATTGTATTATTTCCCAAGATGTGCAGGTTAGGTGGATTGGCTGTGCTAAATTGCCCCTAGGTGTGTTTACGGGGATGGGGCCTAGGTAGCGTTCTCTTTCAGAGGGTTGGTGTAGACTTGATGGGCCGGATGACCCCAATCTGCACTGTAGGGATTCTATGATTTGTACATACACACATGGCAGTGCTGTTAGAAACTGATTTTCTTTCTTATTTATAATTTACAATTTTGACAGAATACAATTTCCCTCCAGGTGCTAAAAGGGCAAATTTTAGTTTTATAAACAGTTGAGCTGCTTGTTCAACTCATGACTATTTCTTACACTGAGGGTAGAACAAAGGTTAACTATGCAATGAATATTACCATTCTGTCAAACTTAAGAAGGCATGGAATAAGAAATGTCCATTGAATTATCAAGCCATTTTCTCTCTTAAGCTGTGCACAATTTGTTCAATATGGGCTGTGTCCAATTTGCTCACATGGTCAGTATTCAAAAAGGTAATTAAGCAAACCCAGACAGTACTGACTGGAAGATCCAACTTATATTATTGATTCATGATTGACTGCTACTGATAGCACAACATAGTTCAGAAATGAGAAGCCCCAATTCTTGGGTGCGCTGTGCTAGTAATGGTGCCGTGCACATGGCCGTTTAGGTCTTCATATAATCTTGTTGCAGGCTGGGCCTGAACAACCATGATTGTTTTTGAGACAATCTCCTTTCTTTGGTATGATAAGAGAGAAGAACCAGATCAAAAGATCACTGCAAAGACATAACTGGCACCACAGGCAGCCTCCAGCCCCTGGCAGCTGGTATCCACATCTCCCTTTAGGCAAATCCAGGCAGTATTTCTTTCCTCTGTGACTCTTGGCATCATTTCAGGAAGCTGTACCTCTCTCAGAACATAGGGGTGGCAGATGCCAGACAAATGTGGGCACAGCTTGTAAGTGAGATCTTTAGCTATGATCCAAACCCACTGCCAATTGCGTTCTGCCATCACAGCCTTTGACAACAATTCCAACTCTATCATTTGCTTCCACTGAGAACTCAAAGCAACCATTTGCTGACCATTATGCTACACCTTTTACCTTTATGTAAATTAGTTCACACACATTCTATTAGTGACAAATAAATGTCTAACTGCAAAAAAATCTGACGACCTTCCTACTGCTTATTGTGGCTGACTTCAGTACCTAATCTTCTCTATTCTTTCAAGGCTTCTCCCTGATTCTGAGTGCCGTGGATGGCAATTTACAGTAGAAGGTATAAGGTACTCCCTTGTGTTTTGTTGTGCTCATAAGACCATAAGACATAGGAGCAAAAGTAGATCAATTTTCCCTTTGCAAAAGAAGTAAAAAGAGCAAAGGCACTCTGCGTCCCACCATATGGAATGCAATCCATGCTTCCGAAGACATTTCTTAATACGAGTGAAAATAACTTTTGGCAAAAAAATTCATGCCAGCCTTCTGCTGCTTCCCTGTGTGTTTAACTGTGAATGAAAAAAAAGACTTACAGGAGAAGAAAGAGATCCCGGTGGTGAGGTGCATTGTTGTATCTCTTGAGCATAGATGACGAATTGTATATAATGCTTGTCACAATGAGGGTAAAGTAGCTGGAACTGAAAACACGCACTCATGACTATACACCTGTGCAAGGTTTAAATAGTTTAGCTGTCAAAGTAAGATACATAAACATTTTCCAGTACTGAGTAGCCAGTTTCACAGAATCACAGAACAACACAGTGCAGAAGAGGTAGTTCGGCCCATCGGGTTTGCACCAACACATGAAAGACACCTGACCTGCCTACCTAATCCCATTTGCCAGCACTTGCCCATAGCTTTGAATGTTATGATGTGCCAAGTACTCATCCAGGTACTTTTTAAAGGATGTGAGGCAACCCACCTCTACCACCGACAGTCTGGAACACACTGCCTGGGTAGGTGATCGAGGAGGGTTGCCTTACACCCTTTAAAAGGCGGTCATTGTCTGGCATTGCATGGTATGAATGTAACTTGTCACTTATCAGTTCAAGCCTGAATGTTGTCCAGCATTTGTTGTGTGCAGTATGGCCTCTTGCATTAGCTGACGAGTTGCAAATGGCACTGAACACTGTTCAATCATCACCAAATAGCTCCACTTCTGACCTTATGATGAAGGGATGAAGCAGCTGAAGATGGTTGGGCTGAGGACACTACCCTGAGTAACTCCTGCAATGATATCCTGGAGTTTAGACGATTGACCTCCAACCACCACCGACATCTTCCTTTGTGTCAGGTATGACTCCCATTGACTTCAATGTTGCCCAAGCTCCTTTACGTCACTCTCTATCAAATATTGACTTGACCTCAAGGACAGACATTGGGCGAAATTCTCCCAAAACGGGAGAAATCGTCAAACTGCCGTAAAACCCGGGCGGGTTTTACGGCATCGCGCCCCTTCCCGACGGGGGACCGATTCTGGTCCCCCGTCGGGGCTAGCAGCCCGACGTCGGAGGCTCCGACAAGTCGGGCTTAACGAAAATCGTTAAGCCCGCTTGTCGGACTTAGCGCCGACTGACGCGTCATATGACGTCAGCCGCGCATGCGCAGGTGGGAAGACTCCACCCGCGCATGCGCGGGTGACGTCATCGCGTTTTTGCGCGAAACCCGCGCATGCGCGGTCCGGGTTGCCCCTCAGCCGCCCCACGTATTGATACTGCGGGGCGGTGGAAGGACAAATAGTGCGCGGGCATCGGGCCCACTGCCCGCGATCGGCGGGCCCATGGCACCCTTGGCACGGCTGTGGTACTGCCGTGCCAATCGGTGCCATGGTTATTTTTTTCCAGGTGGTCACGACGTTTTTACGAACGGCAGGACCAGGTGTGTTTGCCGTTCGTAAAAAGGTCGTAAAGGGCTGGGACTTCGGCCCTTCTAACAGCTGTGAATCGCTGCCGGCCGTAAAAAAACGGCGGCAGCGATTCGTGTCAGGATTTCGGCGGGGGGGGGGGGAGAATAGCGGGAGGGCGTCAAAAAAGTCGGGAAGGCCCTCCCGCTATTCTCCCACCCGTCGTGGGGGGGGGTGAATTTCGCCCATTGTTTCTTCACTGTTTGAATTTAGCTCTTCGTCCGTGTTTGGACCAAGGCTGTATTGAGGTCGAAAAAAAGTCTCTAAGTTGATTGTCCAGTGCAGAGCCAGAGCTTGCGTTTTGGAATGGGATATTAAACCAAAGTCCATTTGTTGGCATTTATTTTCTCTGTGATCTTTCACTATGTTTTTCCAGCTAGTCCCTATCGGCATCACCCTTTTGGACACCAACAGAGTTTCTTTCCACAGGCACATCCACCCAGCTCTATTCTAATCTCACCTTGAGGATGCTTTTTACAGCAATGATTTCCACATGGCACACGAAGACCTGGTACCATTACTTGGGAGAAGGCACTGGAAATGTTCATAGCCGTCTGACCTCTGTCAGAGGTTTTGGGTTCAAGTCCCAATCCAGAACATTGAGCACAAAAATCAAAGGAATGCTCCAGTTCAACACTGAGGGAGAATGTGCAGGCCAATTAATTTGATCTGATGGCATGACCTGCACTGGGGCCGGTTTAGCTCAGTTGGCTGGATAGCTGGTTTGTGATGCAGAGCAAGGCCAGCAGTGCGGGTTCAATTCCTGTACTAGCTCAGCTTATTCATGAAGGCTCCGCCTTCTCAAACTTGCTCCTCACCTGAGGTGTGGCGATCCTCAGGTTAAATCACCACCAGTCAGCTATTCCCCTCAAAGGGCAAAGTACCTTCTGGCCATCTGAAACTATGGTGACTTTACCTTTACCATGTCTTTGAACCAGTGTTAAAGTTTGTAGAAATTGAATTTATCCACAACATAACTTGATAATTTGTACTGCTAAAATTGACAAAAACAAATGGAAAATAGACCAAAGTATCAAAGTAAATATAGTCAATAGAAATAGTAACTATTCTTATTGTACGGAAATATAGCTGTTTGGCTAGAATACCAGACATTTTTTCCACATTGAAGAATCTTGATCATATTTTACATTTTAGGAAAATTCAAATTGTTTAACTTTGAGTATTTGGAAGTAGGGAGACCCGTGTCCGTGATTTGCAAGCCCACAGGGTAATTAATCTTACCCACGTTAACCTGATTATGCTGAGATATGCAACTACGCTTCGGATGGTTAGTTGGCGCATCTATTATTTACAGCTGATGACCTCCCTTAAGTGCATGCAACCCTCCCCATCTAACATTTCTGTATAAACTCCAATCAGAGACCCAGCTGCAGGGACAGAATTATTAAATATTAAAACAAAAGCAGAGTTTTTAGTCCAGTAGGATTTGCTGGTGTTTCCCTTCACAAGCAAAATATTCCTCAACTTCAGTCTTCTGAAGATTACATCTTTCACAATTTACATTGCATTCCTGTAACTCCCTTTTTACAGATTCTACCCAACACTTACTCTTCCCCATCAGGGAGTCACAGTCCTGAAGAATTCAACCTCCCATAATGTTCTTGGCCCTCAGGGAAGCTGCATATGGAGCATGAGGATTTCCTTCTACATCGGTAGGACATCATCATCTGCAGAATCACACTGCAGTTCAGCATCATTGCCAGTAAGCAGAGTGTAGGATGATTGAACTGCAAGTACAATGAGGACTGTTTAATGAAAGTCTGATCCAAGAGAGAAGACCAAATAACGTCGGGCCATCCTTTGGACTCCCCGGACCCAGATGAGAAGAACTCTGGTCACTCAGAGGAATGAGTTAATCTCTCAAAGCACATAGGGAAAGAACTTCAGAAGATTAATGTTCATCAACTCCATGGAAGACTGTCACAGGCATTTCATTCTCTGCTACACTGAAGACTGAATGTGAATGACAAAGGAAAACAAAACAACAAAATCCCTGTAAACCTTTCAGGAAAAGATGATGAGATGATTTCTCAATAATATTTTGGGTGAACTGCAGAATGTTCCTTTCTGGCAAAATCACACCCAAGTTAATGGACTTGGCAGGATCAGCAGGGAAAGCATACCTTGTTGAGCTTGACTCTAGTCCAAAACTGCGATGAAACATAAGATAGCAGTGTGCCTCTGGGACACAGTGATGGTGCTTAGGAAGAAAAGGCCAGGTGTGGTGCAGGCCAAGTCTAAGCAGGCAGTCACATTGGCCCAACACAGAGAAGATGACATAGAAATGACAAATTAATGGTCTGCAGGACAAAATAAGCAGTCGACCATCATAGTGCCATTCTCATTGTTTATACTGTAGATTGTGGCATATAAGTCAACCTTTGTCGGCTTGAAAATCCTTCCAAAACAGGGATCAACATATTCGCTGAGTATAAAATGTGAATGGCCAATGATGTCGATGATGTTGGTGTAGGTGCTTGCAATCTTGAAATGTGTATAAAACATAACACTGAATAATTCAACAGAAATCAATGGGACGTGTTTTATTGAATAATTAATTCCACAAGGGTACCTTTAACCAAAGTAAAATGTTTTTTAAAAATATAAAATTAATCGTTTTTGGTATCCGCATAAAGAGTTCATCAAATTCTTTCTGAATCATTTTGGCTATGGTATCATTGTAAGGATCCCTCTTTGGATCACATGTGTCACATTTGGTTTCAGAATCATCTCTTCATGACGAACTATCTTCTTATCCATCTATTGATTTGAATATTCTGCCGGCGCGATTTAACGGCTGCACCATGCTTGAGCGAGAGAGCGACCCAGCCGTCAGATTGTGGGAGAGGCCAAAATGGGGAAATGTGCCGGGCGACAATGGCTTTGCCAGCTAACCGGCCTGTTCCGACTGGCAAGAACTGAATCACACTGTGGCATGGCAAAAAACCAATAATCACCAAGTAAAGTCAATCTCCATATCATTAATGGGACCGACCCCTGATGCGGCCATCAATTCACTCGAGACAAGAGTAGAAGTAAACCGTGGCTTTAATCAACTTAGAACAGTGCCTGTCTGTGACCGATCCAATACTGACAACCGCCTACAGGTCGACTGCTCTTTATACCTCCCTTCAAGGGGAGGGGCCATGGGCGGAGCCAATCCATGCCCCAACATGTTCCCCTATGGATAATGCCATACAATGGCCCATAGGAGAAGCCCACAAGGGCAACAGCATAGCACAGATACAAATACAAGGGCAACAGCACAGATACAAATACACTGGTGGATTATTGGCATAATACACTCACCACAACCCCATGATCTAACTGCCTCCCAAGCAAGTGGTCATGTGGGGGTCAATTAGTACACCTTTTTAAAAACGTGAAACTGGCTGTGTAGCTGCTGTGCGGATCCAAGAGGTGAGTAGCCATCTTTGATCCTGGCAGTACGTCCTGGGGCACTGGGGTTTGGTGGTCGTGTGGGAGCTCCCAGTCAGACCATGAAGCCTGAACACTGGGTCTGAATACTGCGGGAAGTAACTTCACAGATGCAGCAGTCAACTTCCAGGCGCAGGGCCTCAGCACCGGAGACATTTCCACGACCAGAGTATTTATTGACTGCACCGAGAAAGAGACCAGTGCCCAGTCCAGGTACTTTTACAAGTGGGTATCTGGGGAATAGGGTCTGGGGTCCGGTGACCAGAGACCCTACCTGCGGCTGGGAGGATGTGAGCAGGGAGTGCTGGATGGCACCCTGAAGGATGTCTGGGGAAGTGAGGCAGGGTGGGCGCCACGGGGGTCTGGAGAGTCATGGGGTAGAAGCCCCCCCCGCCCCCGTGCACCTTGGCCCCATCGGTGCCCCCGGCCCTGGCGCCTGTCCCTGCTGCCAAGGGTACCGTTGCCTGGGGGCTGCTGTGGATGGTGCCCTGGGTGATCACCCGGTGGGTGGCGGCCGGTTGGGTGGGGTGCTCGGGGGGTGAGGGAGATGGGGTGTGGGAATGGGCGCACCCATACAGCTGGTGTCACTGTGTAGAACCAGGGGCCAAGGTGGATGGTCAGCAAGATGGCCGCTGCAATGGCAGTGGGTGCCTGGGCACCGTAAAAGTCCTGTGGGGGGGGGGGGGCACCCCGGCTGCTCGGCCTGCCCTCTCCCTCCCACAACTCCTCCTCCCCTCCCCCGGCCCTCGCTGGGGACCTCCCTCCCCACGCCACAGTCAGCACGGCCGGTGTCTGGCCCAGCAGCCCGCAGTCACTCCACTCCATTTCCTATTTCCTGCCTCTCGCTCAGCAGCCGGGACGCTTGGTTCACAGTTTTTATAACCACAAGTGGACCACGCCGTCGGGAACTCGGCACATTGGAGGCGGTGAATAGCGGAGCTCCCAGAGCATCGGGTGTCAGGCCCGCTAATGATATGCCTACTGTACTTTTAGCCCGTGTGGTGAGTGCCGCATTTACGCCATTTTCAGGGTGCCAAAGCATCCCGATTTGGCGTCAAACCAGCGCCTACCCCGATTTCGGCGTCGGGAGCTATTCTCCGCCCAATTACGTTTCACGATTTCGGCAAATGGAGACTCCAGCCCATGATTTTGGTAAAAGCAGAGTTATCTTATCCACCAGATTGACGGAAACATTGTGATCTATGGTATATACCTTTTATAATGGGACAGCAAAAGCTACTGTGGGAACTCCTCAGGGGCTCGGTGTTAAGCTGCTGTAACTTCAGAAGGATATCTATGAAAACCATTTTAAAATTCCTACCCAATGTTTCCACTCTGAAGTTAGAGCAGCAAATTGAGAGAACTCCTGAGGAAACTGTGCCGTATATTTACATACTTCAAAGATAGATTAGTTTCCCAAAATTACGACAGTTACTTCACTTCAAAAGCCCTTCATTTACTTAAATTCATAAAAAAAAATAGAAAATTCTGGAAACATGCAGAAAGTCAGTCATTGGGCGGGATTCTCCAGTCGCCGATGGTGAAATCTCATTCAGCGATCGGAACATTGAATCCCCGTTTGCGCCGAATTAGGCGGCGGCACCGCTTTTGCGATGCTTCACACCCTCAAAAACAGCGTACAAAGTATGCCGTATTGACAGCCTCAGGGTGTCACCTCAGGCCCTCCCCAATGCTCCGCCCCCGATGGGCAGAGTTCCCCACGTCGCGGAACACTTACGGTTTATTTTTCGTGGACACCGCGTGGCAGCTGCAGACTGTCTCCAGCGCCGCCACAGTCGGGGGGGGGGGGGGGTGGGGACCTGGCAGGGGGCGGTTTGACCGGGGGCTGGGGGGACTGGTATAGGGGTGGCCCAGGGGTGTCGAGGGGGGTTACTAGGGGACATTATTTGGCAGGCTGGGCCCACATGCGGCCGGCGCCATGTTGCACGACGCAGCCGCCGCAGGCCGACGCCATGCATTCGCGCGGTCACGGACACGGCAATTCTCCAGCCGTATCCACAGGTATCCACAGGTAAAACCGGGGGCTTTATGCTGTGCGGCAGCTGGGCCCCATCGGACAGAGGATCGATGCAGCTGTCGCGCTGTTTTTTCTGGCGTAAAACGCCACTGTTCCCACGCCGGCGTCAGCACTTAGTCTGCAAATCGAAAAATCCAGCCCAGTATCGATGGAGAGAACAGGAAATGTAATATTTTGGGGAGGTTTCATACAGGCAATTGCAGTTCCTCTGTTTTTCCCACAGATGCATTTCTCCTATTATCTATTTTCTTTAAGAACAGAACTGCAAGAGGCACAATTGTAATAAACAGGGGAATGGGGAGTTTGGGGTGTGCAAATCGGCTGATAATTGTAGGAAGGGGTGATAGTGAATCTGTGCAGGACCTAATGCCACACTTTATGCAGTTTTGGGCAACAGATATAGAAACCATAATGAACCTATGAAAAAGTAGAACATGGATAAAGGATAATATAAGCAATATTTTGTGATCTTCTAGCCTTAATGTTGATGTTTACTACTTTGGACATTATATCTCGCTTCCATTATATGTGAAATGGGTGTGCTTGAATTTTCAGGAATGGGAGAGAGATTTGTGCTTGAGATGCAGATACATGGTGCTGGCAGGCTATTCCTCCCCATTGGTGTTGACCTACTTTTTCATTCCACTCGGCTGCTGGGCCACTGGAGCCAGCTTTGCTCTGCATGTTCACCGCTCATTAAAGCCACTATTCACCTCTCAGTTATTTACACACACTTCCTCTCTCTCTCTATTTTGTGTATGCTTATCACTTTTAAATCCTCTCATCGTAATGAACAGAAATTATCAGACAATGCAGAAGGAGGCCATTCGGCCCATCAAGTCTGTACCTACCCACTTAAACCCTCACTTCCACCCTCTCCCCATAACCCAATAACCACTCCTAAGCTTTTTGGTCACTAAGGGCAATTTATCATGGCCAATCCACCTAACTTGCACATCTTTGGACTGTGGGAGGAAACCGGAGCGCCCGGAGGAAACCCACGCACACACAGGGAGAACGTGCAGACTCCACACAGACAGTGACCCAGTGGGGAATCGAACCTTGGACCCTGACGCTGTGAAGCCACAGTGCTAGCCATGTTTGCTACCGTGCTGCCTGAAAGTGCAGCAAGGTATTGTAAATAAAATGAGGCGAGGTCTGCTTTCAGAAAATAATGGGATTGGGAAATACCCATGTGATGATTGTGCAAATAGAATCAAACAAGTTGATAATTTCAGGCTACAATAGATTAACAAGTTGCCACATGCCAGCACCTGTTCGGAGAGCCCGGTACAGGAATTGAACCCGCGCTGCTGGCCTTGTTCTGTTTTACAAGTCAGCTGTTAAGCCCACTTTGCTAAACCATCTTTCAAGTTTTATAATCGGGACCCTAGTTTTGGAGTAGACATCTGGATAAGATGTCGGGGAAAATATTTAACGTTCTTTAGAGCCATGGTCAACACTTGACATGGAATTAATTAAGCTGCTTTTTGTCTCTTCTCCACTTCCCCACCTTGGAGAGTAGGGATATGATAATTCCTCGGCATTTGATGGTCTCAGGCCAGTTAGTGACTTATTCAAGTGTATACATTGACAATGCATTCCTCGCAGCTGAGTCCAATTTGTCCTCACCTGATAACAAAACAGCATACAGCAATCAAGGATGGAAACCAAAGTGGAAACCTGTTGAGCAATTTGTGGCTTCTGACTTGTTTATTCCTCGAATTCTGCAGTGGGGAGTTATTTCCATTCCATGTCATAAGAACATTTTATTTTCTCAAAGGCTAATAAAAAGGGGGTAATTTTAATCCCCAAAATGTGTGGAATTGGATCATGTGGAATGTTATTTTTTTAAACGTCAAACTGAAACTCCTCAGTAAATGTCTGTCACCTAAGAACAAAGAACAAAGAAAAATATAGCACAGGAACAGGCCCTTCAGCCCTCCAAGCCTGAGCCGACCATGCTGCCCGTCTAAACTAAAATCTTCTACACTTCCTGGGTCCGTATCCCTCTATTCCCATCCTATTCATGAATTTGTCAAGATGCCCCTTAAACGTAATTATCGTCCCTGCTTCCACCACCTCCTCTGGCAGCGAGTTCCAGGCACCCACTACCCTCTGTGTAAAAACCCTGCCTCGTACATCTCCTCGAAACCTTGCCTCTCGCACCTTAAACCTATGCCCCCTAGTAATTGGCCCCTCTACCCTGGGAAAATGTCTGACTATCCAATCTGTCTATGCCCTTCATAATTTTGTAGATCTCTATCAGGTCGCCCCTCAACCTCCTTCGTTCCAGTGAGAACAAACTAAGTTTATTCAACCTCTCCTCATAGCTAATGCCCTCCATACCAGGCAACATCCTGGTAAATCTCTTCTGCACCCTCGCTA
The DNA here is from genome assembly GCF_902713615.1 of Scyliorhinus canicula. NCBI lineage: Eukaryota > Metazoa > Chordata > Chondrichthyes > Carcharhiniformes > Scyliorhinidae > Scyliorhinus > Scyliorhinus canicula. The sequence goes on along the minus strand of NC_052151.1, from coordinate 136,562,357 downwards.
AAGCCTCCACATCCTTCTGGTAGTGTGGCAACCAGAATTGAACACTATATTCCAAATGTGGCCTAACTAAGGTTCTATACAGCTGCAACATGACTTGCCAATTTTTATACTCAATGCCCCGGCCAATGAAGACACGCATGCCGTATGCCTTCTTGATTACCTTCTCCACCTGTGTTGCCCCTTTCAGTGACCTGTGGACCTGTACATCAAGATATCTCTGACTGTCAATACTCTTGAGGGTTCTACCATTCACTTTATATTCCCTACCTGTATTAAACCCTCCAAAATGCATTCCCTCACATTTGTCCGGGTGAAACTCCATCTGCCATATCGCAGCCCAAGTCGCCAAATGATCTAAATCCTGCTGTATCCTCTGACAGTCCTCATCACTATCCGCAATTCCACCAACTTTGTGTCATCCGCAAACTTACTAATCAGACCAGTTACATTTTCCTCCAAATCATTTATATATACTACGAACAGCAAAGGTCCCAGCACTAATCCCTGCAAAACACCACTCGTCACAGCCCTCCAATCAGAAAAGCACCCTTCCATTGCTACTCTCTGCCTTCTATGACATAGCCAGTTCTGTATCCATCTTGCCAGCTCAACTCTGATCCCATGTGACTTCACCTTTTGTACCAGTCTGCCATGAGGACTTACGGTAGTCCATATAGTCAACATCCGCTCCCCTACCTGCATCAATCATCTTTGTGACCTCCTTGAAAAACCCGATAAAGTTAGTGAGACACAACTCCCCCTTCACAAAACCGTGCTGCCTCTTGCTAATATGACCACTTGCTTCCAAATGGGTATAGATCTTGTCTTGAAGAATTCTCTGCAGGGGCAGCATGGTGGCACAGTGGTTAGCATTGCTGCCTACGGCGCTGAGGACCTGGGTTCGAATCCCGGCCCTGGGTCACTGTCCGTGTGGAGTTTGCACATTCTCCCCATGTCTGCGTGGGCTTCACCCCCACAACCCAAAGATGTGCAGGGTAGGCAGATTGGCCACGTTAAATTGCCCCTCAAATGGAAAAAATTATTGGGTACTCTAAATTTAAAAAAAAACAAAAAAAAAAAAAGAATTCTCTGCAGTAATTTCCCTACCACTGACATAATGCTCATCGGCCTGTAGTTCACTGGATTATCCTTGCTACCCTTCTTAAACAAGGGAACAACATCTGAAGACAGTGAGGATCCAAAGATTTCTGTCAAGGCCTCAGCAATTTCCTCTTTTGCCTCCTTCAGTATTCTGGGGTAGATCCCATCAGGCACTGGGGACTTATCCACCGTAATATTTTTCAAGACACCCAACACCTCATCTTTTTGGATCTCAATGTGACCCAGGCTATCTGCACACCCTTCTCCAAACTCAACATCTTCCAATTCTTTCTCTTTGGTGAATATTGATGCAAAGTATTCATTTAGTACCGTGTCCATTTCCTCTGGCTCCACACATAGATTCCCTCCCCTGTCCTTCAGTGGGCCAAACCTATCCCTGGCTACCCTCTTATTTTTGTGTACGTGTAAAAAGCCTTGGGATTTTCCTTAACCCTATTTGCCAGTGACATTTTGTGACCCCTTTTAGCCCTCCTGACTCCTTGCTTCAGTTCCTTCCTACTTTTAATAGACCGTGAAAATTAAAAAAGAAAAAAGGACTTGATCTTAGAAAGTGCTTTTCATGACCACCAAACTATTTGTTTGATAAGGTTTCCCATGGCAAGTTAATGGCAAAAGTGAAGTCATATCGGGTTCAGGGTGTACTAGCTAGATGGATAAAGAACTGGCTGGGCAACAGGAGACAGAGAGTAGTGGTGGAAGGGAGTGTCTCAAAATGGAGAAGGGTGACTAGTGGTGTTCGACAGGGATCCGTGCTCGGACCACTGTTGTTTGTGATCTACATAAATGACCTGGAGGAAGGTATAGGTGGTCTGATTAGCAAGTTTGCTGATGATACTAAGATTGGTGGAGTTTCAGATAGCGAGGGGGACTGTCAGAGAATACAACAAAATATAGATAGATTGGAGAGTTGGGAAGAGAAATGGCAGATGGAGTTCAATCCAGGCAAATGCGAGGTGATGCATTTTGGAAGATCAAATTCAAGAGCGGACTATATGGTCAATGGAAGGGTCCTGGGGAAAATTAATGTACAGAGAGATCTGGGAGTTCAGGTCCATTGTCCCCTGAAGGTGGCAACGCAGGTTGATAGAGTGGTCAAGAAGGCATACAGCATGCTTGCCTTCATCGGACGGGGTGTTGAGTACAAGAGTATGCAGGTCATGTTACAGTTGTATAGGACTTTGGTTAGGCCACATTTGGAATACTGCATGCAGTTCTGGTCGCCACATTACCAGAAGGATGTGGATGCTTTGGAGAGGGTGCAGAGGAGGTTCACCAGGATGTTGCCTGGTATGGAGGGTGCTAGCTATGAAGAAAGGTTGAGTAGATTAGGATTGTTTTCGTTGGAAAGACGGAGGTTGAGGGGGGACCTGATTGAGGCATACAGAATTATGAGAGGTATGGACAGGGTGGATAGCAACAAGCTTTTCCCAAGAGTGGGGGTGTCAGTTACAAGGGGCCACGATTTCAAGGTGAGAGGGGGAAAATTTAAGGGAGATGTGTGTGGAAAGTTTTTTACGCAGAGGGTGGTGGGTGCCTGGAACACTTTGCCAGTGGAGGTGGTAGAGGCGGGCACAATAGCATCATTTAAGCGGCATCTAGACAGGTATATGAACGGGCGGCAACAGAGGGAAGTAGACCTTGGAAAATAGGAGATAAAGGATCTGCATCGGCGCAGGCTGGGAGGGCCAAAGGGCATGTTCCTGTGCTGTAATTTTCTTTGTTCTTTGTTCTTTGTTCTATTCAAAGTGCTTTCCATTCACAGCAAGCATGCCATAAGTAGCAATGAGATAATGAAAGGATAATCTGTTTTTTGTGATGTTGATTGAGGGATAAATATTGGCCAGGACACCAGAGATAACTCCCCAGCTCTTCCTCAAAATCATGCCATGGGCATAAACTCAAGGAGGTAATTGGAGTCTCATTTTAACATCTCGGACAGGCACGTGGTAGCATGCAGGAACTGCTGCGAGCTTCCCAGCGCTCGTCCCAGTGAGGCCAGCAATGCTATTCAATTTTAATTAGTCCACCTAGCAAGGCCCCACGGCCTTCTTGCTGCCAATGAAGGCTCGCCTGCCGATTCACCGGCACCGTGCTCGGCAGAAACCCGCTCCCCCGCTAACAATGTCGAGCAACATTGCTTAAACAACTCTTGCACAGCCAACCCCAGCCTGCTCGCAACAATGGGGCCCAGAAGACAGGCTCCAAGATTCGGGGATGCAGATCTGGCCAGGCTCCTAGACATAGTGGAGGCCAGGGGCGATGTTATGTTCCCTCAAGGATTCTGGAGGGTCAGTCACAGGGCAGCTAGTGCTACCTGTGATGAGGTGGCCACGAGTGTGACCAGGAGGACTGACCTCCGGTACCGGAAAAAGGTCAATGTGCAACCACCCCCAGAGACATATTCGTCCCCATGCGAGTATCTACCCCCCAACTCTCCAAGCGACCCCTCAACCTTCCCACCAACCCCCTTCCCACCACTGTGAACCACATGTGTGGCTAGCGATACCCTCTCTGTGTCTGCTCAGGAAAAGCTCTCCCATACCCGACTGGGGAGGGCCCAGACTGGCGGTGGGGTGCCGGACTTGAGAATCTTCATCACCTTCACGGAGCTTGTCCTGGAGGTGACCAGTATGGCCAAGGACAGAGCGGTCACCAACACGGAGGCTGATGGACGCCGCAGAGGTGAGGAACCACCAGGCTCCACCTGAAGGACCTGTCAACCGTGGGTTGTTATTGTCTTACTGACTGACCCATCCCTCCCACTGACCACATGTCCATTCTCCCACAGGTCTTCCAGCCAATGATACTGGCCCACCCCAGGTGGCCCCCTCTCCAGCCTCCTCGCAGAACACCTTGGATGAGAGCTCCGAGGAAGACATATTCGAGGCTTCACAGCTGTCACCCCCACCCCCCCACCAGCCCAGATACAAGCTTCTTGGTGGGAAATGTTAGTGGATAGGCATCTGGGGCACAACGTGGTGAGCACCACACTGCTGCTGATGCACATCAGGTGGAGGCAGGAACCCCCAGTATAGACAGCACTCAGAGGTCTGCTGGATCTGACAGAGATATTAGGGTGCAGCCAGGACATTCAGAGGGAAGTATCAGTGACATTCCAGCAGATCTATAGCCGACTTGAGGAGTCCCAGAGACTACGGCGCAGGAGATGTTGCAGGCAATGCGTGGCACTGAGGCCAACACTGCTGGGATGGCGACCGCAGTGGAGAATCTGGTGCATGAGGTTGGCACCATTAATGAAGGTCCAAGGCGTCATGCAGTCGGTGATAGCCAAGGTTGAGGGTCTCAACGGAATGACTCGGTGGGGGGTGTCACCCAGTACCAGGCCGACCTTGATGAGGTTCTGCGGGACATGTCCTGCTCTCAGATGGGAATGGCTGATGCACTGCGGAGCTGGTCCCAGTTGCAGGTGGGCATGGCTGAGGTGCTGCAGAACATGTCTCAGTCACTGGGCGATGTGTTCCAGTTACTGAGGAGCATCCCCGAGGGCTTCGACACAATGGTGCAGACCATGAGGAACTGCCAGGGCTGGCAGAGCCAGATGATGCAGGGACAGCTGGGGCTCGAACCAGTTGCCTCTCTGTCCCATGGTGAACCCCAGGGCCCTATGGGCACCGAGTGGGAGGATGGAGCGCTGAGTGCCAGTCCGGACCCGTCCCTTGGAGTGGGGATGGTGGCACCAGCTCCCCCAAGTTCCAGCCCTCTGACGAGGTTATGTCTCACAGCCAGCACATCGGACAGGGCAGCACGGCTGTGTTGACAAATGAGCCAGGGGCCACCTGCCTCAGAGCCCCCAGAGGACGAACGCCAGGGGCATCGAAGGCCATAGCACATGGTAAGCAGCTGACTTCCTCCACCTTTGATGTGCTTTCTTAGTGACATGTCTAGATGTAGCAGTAGAGCTCGGAAGGCAAAGCACATTGAGGATCACTGAGAGCACTGGGGGAGGGGGCTGGGAGAGGGGGGTCGGAAGTGTAGGGAGGAAATGAGGGATGGTGGGGAATTGGTGTGCACAATAAACACTCTTGTGCACCAACCAGTATGATGCCTCTGTCACTTTCTTCCGCAATAAGAGCCGACCTACAAACCCTTGGCCATCTCTCCAGGCATACTCCCCCCCCCCCCCCCCCCCCCCCCCCCCCCCCCCCTCGCCCCCGCCGCCTCCCTCTGGCTGTGCACATGTCCACAGAGCTGTGTCCCATTCCCTGGTTGTTCGGATAATGGCTGTTGCATGTGTAGTGTTGCCTTCCGCAATGTTCAGGCACAGTATCCATGCATCAAAGTGTGATTGGGATGCTAGTCAATTACTCCCATATACTACATGGCTAAGTTAAACTATACTAGTTAAGCTAAAAAGTAGGACCTCAAAGGTAGTAATCTCAGGATTTCTACCAGTGCCACGAGCTAGTCAGAGTAGGAATGTCAGGATAGATAGGATGAATGCGTGGCTCAACAGATGGTGCAAGAGGGAGGGATTCAAATTCCTGGGGCATTGGGACCGGTTCTGGGGAGGTGGGACCAGTACAAACTGGACGGTCTGCACCTGGGCAGGACTGGAACCAATGTCCTAGGGGGGTGTTTGCTAGAGCTGTTGGGGAGGGTTTAAACTAATGCGGCAGGGGGATGGGAACCGATGCAGGAAGTTGGAAGGTAGTAAAACAGGGACTGAAGCAAAAGGAAGTAAGGGGGAAAGTGCAAGGCAGAGAAGACATAGTCAAAAATATAAAAGGGCGACAATACAAGGTACAGTGACTGAGGGGAGCTCAGTGAATAGGCCCAGTAATACTAAAAGGAATGAAACTGGAGATGTTAAGATTCAAAACAGAGGTTAAAAAAAAACGACATAAGTGTACTTTACTTGAATGCGCCGTAATATTCGGAATAAAGTAAATGAGTTGATAGTGCAAATCATTGTGAATGACTATGATTTAGTGGCCATTATTGAAACATGGTTAAAGGATGGTCACGACTGGGAGTTAAATATCCGAGGGTATCAAACTATTGGGGCCTCACGGTAGCATGGTGGTTAGCATCAATGCTTCACAGCTCCAGGGTCCCAGGTTCGATTCCCGGCTGGGTCACTGTCTGTGTGGAGTCTGCACGTCCTCCCCGTGTGTGCGTGGGTTTCCTCCGGGTGCTCCGGTTTCCTCCCACAGTCCAAAGATGTGCGGGTTAGGTGGATTGGCCATGCTAAATTGCCCGTAGTGTAAGGTTAATGGGGGGATTGTTGGGTTACGGGTATACGGGTTACGTGGGTTTAAGTAGGGTGATCATTGCTCGGCACAACATCGAGGGCCGAAGGGCCTGTTCTGTGCTGTACTGTTCTATGTTCTATTCGGAAGGACAGAGTGGATGGTATGGGAGGTGGTGTAGCTCTGTTATTTAAGGATGACATCCGGGCAATAGCAAGGGATGACATCGGTGCTATGGAGGATAAGGTTGAATCCATTTGGGTGGAAATCAGGAATAGTAAGGCGAAAAAGTCACTGATAGGAGTAGTCTATCGGCCAGCAAATAGTAACGTTATGGTGGGGCAGGCAATAAACAAAGAAATAACTGATGCATGTAGAAATGGTACAGCAGTTATCATGGGGGATTTTAATCGACATGTCGATTGGTTTAACCAGGTCGGTCAAGGCAACCTTGAGGAGAAGTTTATAGAATGTATCCGCGATAGTTTCCCAGAACAGTATGTAATGGAACCTACGAGGGAACAAGCGGTCCTGGATCTTGTCCTGTGTAATGAGACAGGATTGATTCATGATTTCATAGTTAGGGATCCTCTCGGAAGGAGCGATCACAATATGGTGGAATTTAAAATACAGATGGAGGGTGAGAAGGTAAAATCAAATACTAGTGTTTTGTGTTTAAACAAAGGAGATTACAATGGGATGAGTGAAGAACTAGGTAAAATAGACTGGGAGCAAAGACTTTATGGTGGAACAGTCGAGGAACAGTGGAGAACCTTCCAAGCGATTTTTCACAGTGCTCATCAAAGGTTTATACCAACAAAAAGGAAGGATGGTAGAAAGAGGGAAAATCGACCATAGATATCTAAGGAAATAAGGGAGAGTATCAAATTGAAGGAAAAAGCAAACAAAGTGGCAAAGATTGGTGGGGACTAGAGGACTGGGAAATCTTTAGGGGGCAACAGAAAGCTACTAAAAAAGCTATAAAGAAGAGTAAGATAGAGTATGAGAGTAAACTTGCTCAGATTATAAAAACAGACAGTAAAAGTTTTTACAAATATATAAAACAAAAAAGAGTGGTTAAGGTAAATATTGGCCCTTTAGAGGATGAGAAGGGAGGTTTAATAATGGGAGATGAGGAAATGGTTGAGGAACTGAACAGGCTTTTTGGGTCGGTCTTCACAGTGGAAGACACAAATAACATGCCAGTGACTGATAGAAATGAGGCTATGACAGGTGAGGACCTTGAGAGGATTGTTAGCTCTAAGGAGGTAGTGATGGGCAACCTAATAGGGCTAAAGGTAGACAAGTCTCCTGGCCCTGATGGAATGCATCCCAGAGTACTAAAAGAGATGGCTAGGGAAATTGCAGATGCACTAGTGATGATTTACCAAAATTCACTAGACTCTGGGGTGGTCCCAGTGGATTGGAAATTAGCAAACGTGACACCACTGTTTAAAAAAGGAGGTAGGTAGAGAGCGGGACATTATAGGCCAGTGAGCTTAACTTCGGTAGTAGGGAAGATGCTGGAATCTATCATCAAGGAAGAAATAGCGAGGCATCTGGATGGAAATTGTCCCACTGGGCAGACGCAGCATGGGTTCATAAAGGGTAGGTTGTGCCTAACTAATTTAGTGGAATTTTGTGAGGACATTACCAGTGCAGTAGATAACGGGGAGCCAATGGATGTGGTATATCTGGATTTCAAGAAAGCCTTTGACAAGGTGCCACACAAAAGGTTGCTGCATAAGATAAAGATGCATGGCATTAAGGGTAAAGTAGTAGCATGGATAGAGGATTGGTTAATTAATAGAAAGCAAAGAGTGGGGTTTAATGGGTGTTTCTCTGGTTGGCAATCAGTAGCTAGTGGTGTCCCTCAGGGATCCGTGTTGGGCCCACAATTGTTCAAAATTTACATAGATGATTTGGAGTTGGGGACCAAGGGCAATGTGTCCACGTTTGCAGATGACACTAAGATGAGTGGTAAAGCAAAAAGTGCAGAGGATACTGTAAGTCTGCAGAGGGATTTGGATAGGTTAAGTGAATGGGCTAGGGTCTGGCAGATGGAATACAATGTTGACAAATGTGAGGTTATCCATTTTGGTAGGAATAACAGCAAACGGGATTATTATTTAAACGATAAAATATTAAAGCATGCTGCTGTGCAGAGAGACCAGGGTGCGCTAGTGCATGAGGCACAGAAAGTTGGTTTACAGGTGCAACAGGTGATTAAGAAGGCAAATGGAATTTTGTCCTTCATTGCTAGAGGGATGGAGTTTAATACTAGGGAGGTTATGCTGCAATTGTATAAGGTGTTAGTGAGGCCACACCTGGAGTATTGAGTTCAGTTTTGGTCTCCTTACTTGAGAAAGGACGTACTGGCACTGGAGGGTGTGCAGAGGAGATTCGCTAGGTTAATCCCAGAGCTGAAGGGGGTGGATTACGAGGAGAGGTTGAGTAGACTGGGATGGTGCTCATTGGAATTTAGAAGGATGAGGGGGGATCTTATAGAAACATATAAAATTATGAATGAAATAGATAGGATATATGTGGGCAGGTTGTTTCCAATGGCGGGTGAAAGCAGAACTAGGGGGCATAGCCTCAAAATAAGGGGAAGTAGATTTAGGACTGAGTTTAGGAGGAACTTCTTCACCCAAAATGTTGTGAATCTATGGAATTCCTTGCCCAGTGAAGCAGTTGAGTCTCCTTCATTAAATATTTTTAAGGTAAAGATAGATAGTTTTTTGAAGAATAAAGGGATTAAGGGTTATGGTGTTCGGGCCGGAAAGTGGAGCTGAGTCCATAAAAGATCAGCCATGATCTAATTGAATGGTGGAGCAGGCTCGAGGGGCCAGATGGCCTATTCCTGCTCCTAGTGCTTATGTTCTTATGTTCTTATGGCCCGCCCACCCATGTAAATCCAGATGGGTTGTGTGAAGTGCTCACTTAACCAAGATTGCCAAGTCCCAATTAGCAATAACCTTCAGCCGCATGGCCAGAAGCCTCGGCAGTCGATGGGGGTTATGGGTGGTCGGTGGGTCAGACGGGCATGGACAAGGGTTGTCCTAGAATGGGTACACGTGATCCAGGGGTTGGCATCTTTGTGCCGCATGTGGTTGCCACCAAGTTGCCCCCTCAGCTGTTCCCCCACTTCCCCATGGCGGCCTACCCCTGCAGAGGGTCCCCCACACCAATCCAAGGGTCCCCACAACCCGCCAAGCACTGGAGTGGCATGCCCAGTGCTCCCTGGGTTCTTTGCCTGTGAGCAAAGATGGCTACTCACCTCCTAGGGTCCTCGCAGCAGCCCTTCCGTCTGGTTCACGTTTTTCAAAAGGGGTACTAAATGGCGCCAGTGTGACCACTTGCTGGGGAGGCCGATGAATGACGGGACACCGTTGGATATGGGTTGCGTCCGTTATTAGTTTGAGATTAGGGCTCGGTGAGATCCTGATTTCGCCTGCAGGAATGGGCCGGTTGCATCGCAAACTGTTTCGCGCCTGGCACAGTTCTTGTTTTCGGCTTCACCCGCTATTCACTGGCCTCATTTCGCTCGAGTGAGAGCGCAACGAGGCTGGAGAATCGCACCCTGTAATGACTTCGACCAGGCCTTTGAGATTGGCCAATTGGAATATGAGTTCCCTGATTAGTGGGCCAATCATTGTATATAACAGGGAGTATCAGATCCTCTACACTCTCAGTGTGGACAGCAAGCTGAGTGCTCATGGTCGTATTGCTGTCGGTTTTGTTCATAAAAGGGATTCCGGTGAAGGGACTTCTTTTTTTTGCATAAATTTGGAGTACACAATTTTCTTCCAATTATGGACAATTTACCGTGGCCAATCCCACTACCTTGCACATCTTTGGGTTGCGGGGGCGAAACCCACACAAACACGGGGAGAATGTGCAAACTCCACATGGACAGTGACCCAGAACCGTGTCCGAACATGGGACCTCAGCGCCGTGAGGCAGCAGTGCTAACCACTGTGCCACCGTGCTGCCCTCCAGTGAAGGGATCTCTGCCTCTGTGGACTTATTACACGCACCTCATCTGATAGACAGTGCTGTATTCCCTCAGTATTGCACTGAGTATCAGCCTTTATTTTCGTGTGCAAGCCCTGGGGTGGAAGTCAGAGGTGAATGTACTGTCAACCGAGCTATGGTTTATATGCAATTATAGGAATGGCATTGTCCAGCACGAGGACTGTTTCACCTTTCGAATGGAAAGGCTCCTCTTCAAGTAGAGCACAAGAATGTATTAAAATAAAAATTGATGGCAAGGAATGTAAGTGCATCCCATTTAACTCACTGGTGACAACAGATTTTATATTCCATTGTTTGATAAGAGGGGACAGAAATTTACAGTAACGATTGAACACTTTCTTAGATACAATTGTTACAACAGGTTATAGCTGCTAAGCTAGGAGAGGATAGTATCCATTGGCTCCAGACTCAAGTCATATGTCCTTCAGCATCATTCAGAATCTTGATAAGGAAGAATTATAGTGAAACATAATTGCATGTTGAAATAGGAAATGAAAATCATCAGAGGACTGAGTCTTGTAAACATTCACTCGCACACATTAACTTTCACAGCCAACTCTTTGTGTGTTCTTTTCTTTGGCTACATTTTAATGTTCAATTGCTCTAATGAATACCAGCAGTTGAGGACTTTAGAAACAATAATGAAAAATTGATTTTGTGACGGCACTTCATCACTTCACCATTATGCCATTCAAAGTCTGTAATGTAACAATAATCTTTGAGTGCCTGGTTCAATTGTATTTCTTTAAAACCCTACTTTGTAAATCCAGACAACATTAAAATATATCATGGGCTGGATTCTCTGCCAGTGGAATAATCTATTTTGCCGGCAGCCCAGGGGTTTCCCGATGGCGTGGGGCCGCCCCATAATGGGAAACCCCTTTGACCGGCCAGTGTAACGGAGCATCCCACCGACGGGGTAAAACATAAATGTGGGGCGACAGGGCAGAGAATCCAGCCCCATGGATTCTTGAATAATACAAGATAAGAGTTGCAAGCCCAAAGCACTTCGGGTGTTTGTCACACATGGCTAATAGTCAGCCTAAAATGGAATCTGGGCAGTGGTTAAGTGAGCAAGCCACAGATAATGCAGGCTAACACACATTTTGCAGCAGTGCTATTTTTAATATTGACATAAATCAATAATATCATGAGCACCATCTGCAAAATAATTCTGGCAGCTTTCTGCGTTAGCTGTCAGAGGCAATGAAAGAATAAGTAAGGCCTTTTATAAAGGAATGAAAAAAAGAAATGTGAACCATGAATGTGAACCAAAGTAATGTTCTGCAAAATATTCTTGGATTAATGCAGAATTTTAAGGATTAACCATTCTAGTGGAAACTCTTTGCTTAAACATATCTGTTGGAGAAACCCATAACCAACTGTTATGGTGCTACTTCAGTCAAACTCTGGTCAGTAGTCTTCAGAAAACATGAGAATTTATCTCAATGTGTCAGAATACAGGTGAAACCTGTAGCAAGAATTTGCATTGCAGAAGTGGCTATATTTTCAGTGCCATGACTGACGATGATGAACACATTGACATCCATATTTATTTACTGATATGGGAGTTACCTGGGCTCTATTATCAAACAAAACAAATTGTTTTGGTTTAGACACACATATATTACATCAAATCTTAAAGGCATTTGTACACGATAAAAGGCAGGATTCTGCATTGGCTGATGCCGGAATTGGGAAACGAGATTGGGTGGGGAATCAATTCCGATGCCAAAATTTTGCACCAAATCACAATTCTCCATCACCTTGACAGCGCCGTCAATGCGTTCCAGAAGGCGTGCATAATAAATGCAGTTGGCATATCATTAGCCGGCCCGACCAGGTCTTTTACGGGTTCTCCGCGATTCTCTGCCTCCACTGGGGTGAATCCAACACCCCCTCTCTGGCCAGACCAGACCAGACCATCCCTCACACCCATCTGGCAGAGGACCGAGGCAGATTGTAACAGTGTGAACAGGTGTTTATTGTGAAGAAATGTATACATATACGTGCCCTATCCCCTATCGCTGTGCTCTGCACCCGTGCCAACTTAACTGGTACCTAACCTTCTGGCCTTACGGGCTACATCTAGGTGAATCCCCAGATGGTACATCAGGAGTGGAGGCGGCCTGCTGCGATATCTGCAACCTGGGTCCCCGTTAGCTGCCGCCTTCCAGGGTGACTGGGCCTGGGTAGGCCCGGGCACTGCTCGGGTGTCCCAGGTGGCGTTGTGCCGCACTGTGCTGCCTGATAGCTCCCAGGCTACTTCATGGGATGGGGATGCGTGCGGAGCTATCAGAGCACCCGAACACTTGGCACTGCCAGTCCTGGAGGCCGGCTCTCGACTCGACCTAGGTCTGCATACTCACATCCATGGAGCACAGGGAGTGGACCATCTCTGACTGGGACAGCGCCACATCACGCTGTGACTGTGCCACCATCTTCTGGGTCTGTGTCACATCAGCCGGTGATTATGTTATCTCCCTCTGGGACTGTGCGACCTCCCTCTGTGTCTGTGCCAAGTCGGCCACCGTCTGGGCAACGCTGCCAACATTCTCTGCCATGGCCTGCTGGAACTGGGCCACGCTCAGGAGTCCCACTGCTCTGTCCAGGTGGCTCTGTGAGTCAGCAACCCTGTCCTGGGCCTCGGTAAGCACCTGAGAATGCGGGCACCTGAGAATGCAGATCCATAACCAAAATACTTGGCCCAAGGCCTCCATTGTGGTCGCCATCCATGTGGTATTGGCCTGGGTGGCACACATTATCGGCACCACCCCCTACTCCTGCACACTGTTGGACCCCTCCAACTGAACCTGCAGGTGCTGGATGCTCACCGACAACCCCTCATGCAGTCGCTGGCTATGCGAATACATCTCCACTATAGATGGGACTGTCCAATCTAGAAGCCCGAAACCCATCCAGCCGGCAGCTAGTCCCTGGAGTCGACCTGCCCTCCAACGTCCACCCCCTCAGGAGTTCTTACCTCCACTTGACGTACCGGATCATCTGTGTGGTGCGCACCAGAGGGTGTCCCCGGAGCCTCTTCACTAAAGTGCCCAACCGAGGCGTGTGTCTCTAGGATGGTGGAGTGAGTTGGAGACAGCTGTGATGCGAAAGCAATGTCATCCCCAGACTAGAGCTCCGGGTTTCCTTGGGTCACAGGAATATGGCTCCCCTCCGTGTCGGTGTACTCGTCGCCCGTCAGTATAAGGTGGGTGCTCAGTTTGTGGCAGTCTGGGGGTGCGGGACACCAGAAGAGCCTGTCCCATCACCAGCAGATCCTGCAATACATCAGACAAACACATGATTATTCCGCAGGAATGGGGGGAGTGGGAGTGATGGGGTGAGGGTGGGGATGAGGGTGGTGTGGGTGTGAGGGTGGGGTTAGGATGGTGTGGGGGGGGGGTAAGGGTGCAGATGGGGGTGGAGATGAGAGTGGTGGGGGTGGTGTTGCGGGGGGTTAACACAGTGTCACGGGAAACTGCAACTAAGCGGGATCTCACTTCCTCGCCCACAGTCAACCTCCACCCCACCTTTACACCGGGCCACCGACTACATCCAGGGCCCACTGCTCTGCCATGGTGAGGAGCCGCAGGTCCGGCAGTCTTCTCCAGTTTTCTCTTTCTCCCGGCAGTTATGGGCGACCGACTCCTGGGGTGGGGGTAACAGAAAATGACAGTGTGAGACAATCCGATGCATGCAGCCCAGGGGGTGGGTAGCTGGTGGCTTCAATGGTCACGGCATCCGGCCATGGTGGCCAATATGGGTGAAGGCATGTGGTGTAGGGTGGAGGTTCGGCCGCACACCTGGTGGGAGAGGGGGCAGTCATGGGTTTGTGTGGGACGAGGGTTGGTTCCAGGGACACAGTGCTGCCTTCCCACCCTGGTCGCCCTCAGGAGGTCTTGCAGACAGTTACTGGTGGCACACCATCTTCATCTAGGCATGGTGAACGTGGCAGCTGGCAGCCTCCTTCTTGGGCAAGGGTACAGGACGGTCCACCTCTCCTCCATGACATCCAGGAGGGTCACCAGCTTGGCATCTGTGAAATGGTGAAATGTATGGCCGCGTGTCTTGCTGCCATCGTGTTGGCTGGCATGGTGTGTATGGGAAGTGAAGTGTGTATATGCAGCTGCAGCTTGTCAGCCTCTTGAGTATCAATCACAACTCTGGTGAATCCCACACCATTTCTCATTGGAATCAATTGTGTTCCACAACATGGCACCAGTGCTAGCTCCTTAAAAGTGGTTGAATGGGTCCAACTGCAGTGCCAGTTTTAATGTCATGGAAGTTCAATAATTCTGACCGAGGGTCAATGCTTAGTCTCAGAAACAGAGAATCCAGCCGAAAGTAACTTATTAAAGCATGTGCATGCTGATTCACCCCACATAATTGCCAGATATAAAAACTGACTCCACTATTAAACATTGTAAAACTCAAACTCTAGTCATTTGTATAGAAGCATCACCTCTATAGTTGATGTATTCGCATTAACATTATTGCTAAAGTAACTGGGACAATTTAATTTTTGCCCATGCAAATTACATCTCCAGAGGGTATCCACCAAGCAAAAATACTGTGGATTTAATCTGAATGCTAGACATGTTTGAACATGTTTTTGTGTAATGAGGAAGTGATTAGTTTCTGTCGTAGAGAGGGTGTAGATTTGGAGATTGTACCAGAGAGAATCAGGAGAGAGATTGTGATAATAATCTGTTAAAATCTGTTACACATGGTATATGATCAAAGTAATATACTGTGCAATAACTAGGCAGTCCTGAACATGGATATTTTCTTCAGGTTTTAATTATCCTACTGCTCGAATTCCCAAAGGATGTTTTATTGCAATTGCGCAATCCAGCCATCACCTTGCAACTGAAAGAATTGTAATCCCTATGCCAGTGTATTTGAGAATTATATGTTGATTTGATTTTGTTGTTCATTATTTAGACCAAACACATTGGAACTGAAACTGTTATTTGCTTATGAAAATTTGTCCTGTATTCCGGCTTTTCATTTTTCATTTTTTCATGTGACAATAACATGCCAAATTATTTAAGAGCAATAGAAAGGTATAAGGCACAATTCAGTGACCTCGCTTAGTACTAGCTCACAAAGTCATGAATCAGCCATGATAACACCTCACGGCTTCTTGCTGGGGAGTTGAGGCCCTGGTAGGTTGGACACTGGGCATGGTGGCACCTTGGCAGTGCCATCCTGGCACCTTGGTATTGCCAGGGTGCTGGTATAGCACTGCTGGGCTGGCTGCGGCATTGTCTGGGTGCCAGGCTGGCAGTGCCAAGGTGCCCAGGTGACAGTTTACCTGTGCCAAGGATTGGGTCCGGGGGAGAGAGTATTACTTATAAGAGGTGGGGTCAGGGGTGGCTCAAAGACCCCAGAAGAGGTAATTTGGATGAAGTGGCACCCCGATCCACAAATAGTATTGAAATGACTTAAAGAATTACCTTGACGGGGAGTTCCTTACCAAGGCCAAAAAACCAGCAAAGTGTCATTCGACAGTAGGATCTTTCTCAGCATTGCAGAGGCCAAGAAACACCCCGTTAAATTGGCCCAACAATGTTAACAGATAGTCGAGCTCCATGCTAATTTAGCACTATTCCATCAATTGTTTTTATCCCAAAATAGGTTTATGAACGTCAATAAAAATGTGTTGTGATCTTCTTCATTCCCAGGAGCACAGGTGGCAGGTCCTGCCATCTCTTAAGTTTGAAGGAAGCTGCGTTTAATTAAATTTCCCATTTTAATTTTGTTTATTATTCATTTTTAACAGGCACATAATTACTGAAATGAAACAGATCAGATTAACCTTTTTTTGACCGCTAAATGCATTTTGAAACTTGTCTGCTTGTTAACTGCGAAAAATGATTTTTCTTTAAGAACTCAAAAAGAAATGGGTAGGGTTGCTTTTTATTCCTGTTTCAATTGATGTTCATAAAGTTATTTTGGGATAAAATCAATTGCCTTGCAGTGCTGGAATTGGGCCCGCTGCCTTCGTACTGTTGAGCATTAGGCCCTCTAGCCCTCACCCCTCACATTCCCTTACACCCAACAATTCCCTATGCCTCATCCATGCCATCCTACACCCCTCCACCCACCCTCAGCCCCTAATACCATGTCAACCCATGCCTCACCTCCAAGGCTCATGTCAACACACATCCGAAAACCTTCCCCATGGCCTCTTACAGCTATAGAACCCTGGAAATGTTATGGTGCAAAAAGAGGCCATTTAGCCCACCATGTCTGCTCCTTGTCTGCATCAAAAAAGCGAAAAAAATATGGTGGCTTATTTTAATCCCACTTTCTAACATTTCCCTTAGCCTTGCAGAGTACAGCACTTCAGATGCAGGTTCAGGGACCTTTTAAATGAGTTGCGAATTTCAGCCTCAACCAGCAACTTAGGATGTGAAGTCCAGCATCCTCTGGGTGAAAACGTTTTCCCTCATGTCCCCTTGAATCCTTCTACCAACCTTAATTCTGTGCCCCCTAGTAATTGACCCTTCAGCTTGGGGGAAAAATTATTTCCTGGCTACCCTGTCTTGGCCGTCCGTAATTTTGTACGCCTCAATTAGGTCTCAATTAGGTCATCCCTTAGCCTCCTCAGTTCAAAGGAAAACACGCCTAGAATATTCAATCTCTCTTCATAGCTGCAATTTTCAAACCTTCTTGTAAATATCCTCTGCATTCTCTGTGAAGCAATTATGTCCTTCCTGTAATGTGGTGACCAGGACTGTACACAAAATTCCAGCTATAGCCTAACCAGCGTTTTCTCCAGTTCCATCATTACATCCCTGTTTTTTTATTCCATATCTCTCCCATATGCTTTTGTGAATATCTTGAGCACCTGTTCTGCTACCTTCAAGGATCCAAGGTCTCTCACTTTCTCAACCTATCTCCATATGCTCCCATTTATTGAGTTTTCCCTTGCTTTGTTTGGCTTCCCCAAATGCATTACCTCACACTAATCGGGATCAAATTCCATTTGCCACTCAACCAAACTTTTGATATCATTCTGTAATCATCAGCTATTTTTCGTTGTGAGCAACTATGCGGCCAACTTTTTGTGTCATGTGCAAATTTCCTCCGATATTTAAGTCTATATCATTAATATACACAACAAAGTCTCCAACAACGGATCCTGTGGAACACCACTGGAAATTGTTTTCCATTCACAAAATCTTCCATTAACCATTACCCGCTGTTTTTTCTCACCGAGCCAATTTTGGATACAACCTGCGACCTCCCCATGTATCCCATGAGATCTCACTTTTCTGTACAGTCTATGAAGTGGTAACCTTCTCAACTACCTTACTGAAACTTGTGTGGACAATGCCCACTGCATGACATTCATCAGCCCTACTTATTACTTCGTCAAAACATTCTACATTTGTAAGACATGATATTCCCCTTAAAAATCATGCTGTAATCCTCGATCAATCTGTGCCTTTGTAAGTGACAATTTATCCTGTCTCTCAGAATTATTTCCAATAATTTTCCCACCACCTGGAAAGCAGACAGACCGGTCTATAATTTTCTGGCTTATCTCTCGCACCCTTTTCAAATAACGGTGCAACATTTGCATACCTATGCCTACAGTGTCAACTCATACCAACACATGGCCCCCCAAGTCCTCACCCTTTGCCTTACACCCACCAAGCCAAGTCACCCAGTAGCCACCATGGATAGACCTCAAGGAGCCATGCTGAGATGAAGTTCTAAATATATATTACAGACTTCACTATCTCTCTCTGGAAATAATATATATATATATTATATATATATGCCTTTTCATTGATCACAGTCTATTCAATACATTTGAAATGCTGAAGTACACAATCCCACATCAAAGACAGCTAATTCATTAATAACCTCTTGGAACTTCCAGTCAAGCTGTGGATTTACTGACCCCCAAAGTGATCATTGCAGGTTGTAGAAACAGTCAAGCAGTGATAATGTTATAAATATAACACTTAGCCACATGTCAACATACATCTATTGAAACTGCAAACGCATTTTTTCCAACTCACATATGCAGGCAGGCTGTTTTTATTAAAAACCTAAAGAGCTGGACTTCTAAATACTTAACAATTCCACAAGCTTTATCCACCTTTTACAAGCATTTACATCTACAATAAAGAAAAAAAATGTCACTCGCACACTATGAAATAAGGCCCTCACTCCGTGGAGCGGCTCACCTGTGCTGAGTTTAAATCGTCCTCCTGGGTTCAGGTTTTACCCATTTGTGAGTCATGCCATATACTGCATTCCCAGAAATGGGGCCAGGTCTTCTAGTTCTTGGCATCATTTTTAATAAAACATGGAATCCCAAGACTCTGCATAAATCTCAGTCAAGGTATTAATCAGACAGTAGCTCCACCAAAGCAGTCAGCTATCTGGGCTTGATGCAGGAGCAGAACATGAGTGTTGTAGACGGAGGCAAAGACTCCACAAGAGGCCAGGCTAACAGGGTAAAACTTAATTTATTCCACACTAGTCACAATAATCACTACTCTCCCCTCTCCCCTCTGCCCTCTACCCTCTTCCCTCTCCCCTCACGCTCCACTCCCCGTAGGGTAACCTTCCTCAAACTGCTTCCAATTCGGAGTTTACATTCTGTGGGGAGCTACTCCAAATCAGAGGGAGCTCCATTCCCTAGTCACCTGAGTAGCTCACACGGTGAACCTCAGGCCTGTCACATGCTGTCTGTTTTTCTCTGAGCTCCTGCTGATTCTGGCTGTAACCCTGCTCCCGGACCTGGTGTGTTATTCTGTATGCTGGCTGACGTTTTTCGGATTTGAAACCTGGATTATGGCAAGGCAGAACGGTGCTACGAGTGCAAGAGGCATCTATTGCTGCTGCCAGTTGCTTGCAGGGGAAAGAGAAAAGTGAGCTTGCAGCTGCCATGCCTGGGAATCGTACTTGTTGCTGGCTACCTTTCTGCTTACCGGCTAGGAGTGGAGCATGGGGTGAAATCTGGTTGGCCTGCTGCCGGCTCAAAGTGGAGGAGAACGGACTCACTTTTGCAGTTTTGGACTGAATGGTGTCCGGACACTGGATGCCAGAACTGTGAGAGTAGCAGGGCGGTGGCCTAATTGACTGTGTACTGCTTGTACTGATGTTGGTTTGGTTTTATTGTTGGGGGAATTGAATGGATATTATTGTATTTTTGTTTTGTTTGTTTTGTGCCTAGCGGCTTAGTGATCACCAGTTGTGACCTTCCTCTTCTGTGCACTGGGGGTTGAGGGGTTCCTCCCAGAGCTAGTGAAGGGGAGAGATGTTCTCTTTCCTCAACCGTGCGGTGCCTGTCCTTTTCCAGTGGGCTGTGCTGCTTGCCGCTGTTGCTGGAGCTGGTGGGAGAGGGGGAACGTGTGCTGGCTTGAGTGCTGGCGGCTTTGTCTTGTGATTAATTGTTTATTGGGTTTCTTGTGGTTGCTCTGTTTTTTGTCTTGTTTCTTTCTCGTTCTCTCTCGCTCTCTCTTCTACCATGCCCCGTATCGGTGTGTCCTTTCCAAGTGGTCTGTGCAGCTAGGATGCCTTTCTGCCATTGTGGGGCTACCACTAGAGAGGAGTGGGGGGGGGGGGGGGGGGGGGGGGGAGGGTAGAGGTGGCCGTATGCTGGTTTTGTAGTTGGTGGTTTGTTTCAAGGAACTGAGGTGAAATTCTCCCCTACCCGGCTGGCAGGGGGGTCCCGGTGTAGCGGAGTGGTGCCAACCACTCCGGCGTCGGGCCTCCCCAAAGGTGCAGAATTCTCCGCACCTTTAGGGTCTAGGCCCGTGCCGGAGTGGCTCCCACTCCGCCGACTGCCGCCAACGGCCTTTGGCGCCACGCTGCCCGGCGTCTGGGCTGGCCGAAAGGCCTTCGCCGGTTGGCGTGAGTCCGCGCATGCGCCGGAGCGTCAGCGGTGGAGGGGGTCGCTTCTGCCTCCGCCATGGTGGAGGCCATGGCGGCGGCGGAAGAAAAAGAGTGCCCCCACGGCACAGGCCCGCCCGCCGATCGGTGGGCCCCGAACCCGGGCCAGGCCACCGTGGGGGCACCCCTCAGGGTCCGATCGCCCCGCGCCCCCCCCCTCCCCCCCAGGACACCGGGGCCCGCTCGCGCCACCTGCTCCCACCGGCACAGAGGTGGTTTAAACCACGTTGGTGGGAGGGGCCTGACAGCGACGGGACTTCGGCCCATCGTGGGCCGGAGAATCGGCGCAGGGGGCCCGCCGATCGGCGCAGGGGGCCCGCCGATTCCCGGGTGGCGGAGAATTCCGGCCATGGCGGGGGCAGGATTTACACTGCGACCGGGCGATTCCCCGACCCTGCGGGGGGTCGGAGAATTCCGCCCCTGTTTTGGATTGAACTGTGCCCCCTCTTGGGAGGTCAGGAGTGTTTTCTCTCTCTCTCTCTCTCACACAGACCGTGCCATGCACCGGTGTGTCCTTTTCTGTCTGTGCTGGTCGTTTGGGCGCCTTTCCGCCAATGTGGGGCTATCAAGGGCAAGGAAGGGGGATGGAGGTTGGTGGTGGTCTGTGTGTCCTGGCTTGAAAGTTGGTGGTTTTGGGGCTATTTTGGTGTCTTGTAAATGCTTTTAGCATATTATTGATTACTGTTTTTAACATGTTGCTGATTCTTTTGTATTGTTTAGTTGTCAATAAACTTTAAACATGTGTCGATGCGGAAGCGGATGTTATACAGTTCTGTCCCTGGAGGGGATCGTAACAATCAGTATACTCAGTAGGAAACCTTCAGCCATGTCAATGAATTCCTATTTAGTCTACAACAAACCCAGACATATCATGAGGAAAACACCAGAGGTGGAGAACTTTGGAAACCTTTAGTACAAAGTCAGTTGTTCCCTCCAAGCATCCTACACTTATCCCATGTTATATGACAAACTAATATCTTTTCCCCCAAAAATATATATTTCCTGAATGGAAACTGTCTGAATTGGATTTCAATGAATATCTTATGAAGGATGGAAAATGTGCAGAAGAGATTCACTGGAAAGAATTATGATGAGAGACTAAAGAAACTGATGTCATTTCATCGATAAAATGATGGTGAAAAGCAGATTAAATATTCTCAGATGATTTGAGAAAACAAAGCTAAAAAAAACAATTATTACTGGTCACTGAGCCTTTAACTATGGGATATAAATTTAAGATTTTCAAAAGAATGAGTGACAGATATATGTAAATTACAGAGTTAGGAGGGATGATATTATTCATCTTAAATTCCATGACTATTGTTTTCACATGCAACGTTTTGATTATTTGAAGTTAAATTATTGGTGCTGGATGAAGGCATGACTACTGCCCCTCACTCAGGAGGAAGTCCCAACTCAGACAGCTGCAAGCCAATCTGATTGACCAGCAGCTCTCTAGTCTCTGCAGCGTCAGAAGCTTCAGTGGACAGGGTTGGGAATCTAAGCAGTTCCCAGAGCCTATAAGCCCTGGGAATGCAAGACCAGACACATTTTCAATGTCTCAAGACAGAGGGTGTGAGGCCTGGGGTGATGGGGTGGGGTGGTGGGGGGAGTTTGGGGAGAGGCAGAGTGGTGAGGAGGATATTGTTGGAAATGCTGGGGGTAGGAAAATGCAAAGAGGCTGGACCTACTGAGGGCAGTGTCCAATGTTAAAAGGAGGCTGCAGTGGAGAAGGCCCCCTCCATCACTTCCCACCCAAGGCCTGAACAGGGTTTATTGTTTGACTTCCCTCTTCCCATCTACTCCCTCTACCAACCTGGAAATGAAGACTAGAAGGGAAATGCCCTTTCGGTGATCAATAATTGGCCACTTCAGGGCCTTATTTGGGTGAGGGTGGACATGCCGACCTGGGACTCCAATATCCAACCATCATGATCTCATTGAATGGCAGAGCAGACTCAATGGACTGAAAGGCCTATTTCTGTTCCGATGTCTCATGATAAAACTGTGGAGACGTTGGGGTAGGTAGGAACCGGTTAGGAAGGCCATTCAAGGAATGTTATGTTTACCCCCTGAACCCATCCCCTACCTACAAACCCAGAAATGTAAAATTCTGCCCATGGTTAAAAAAAAAGGCTGAGGGTTAGTTTACTTTTTCAGAAATTTTGTCATTTCCCAGATCTATATGAACAATGATTTTATGACTGTACCAAGGGAAGTTTACATTCTCTAATATCTGTGGGGTGCCTTAGTGATAAATGAAGTTAAGGATAAACTTTCTGAAGGCTTCAAAATGGGAACTCTGCTTTATTTGGAGGAAGAGAGGTTCATGGAAAGCTAGATTAATGAAGTGGCATAAGAGAATAGTTATATCTTTCTAGTGGTATTTTTTCAGCAGGTATTATCAACAAGGTCTCATATAAATTGAATGTTAAGACTGAAAGACCTTCTACACTTGACAGATATGAGGGTCGTGATTTAACCACCGCATTGCACCTGGCGTGGATCGGCATGTGTCGGGTCAATAACGGGAAAGGCCAAAATCAAAATTTGTTCTGGGCTTGATCCCATTTTGTAATTCACTTGGCCCTTTCCAGATGCCGATTTCTGGATCTTGCCCAAAAATGGTGAGCATATCATTAACCATCATTTGCAGTAATTTCAATCTCATTGGCGAGATTAAAGTCGAATGTTGCGGCCTCCTGGAAATTACCGGACTTATCAATGGTGTCATTTAGTATTTTTTGATGTAAGCGCGATGGTTAGTGAGGGGATGAGTATCCATTCCCATTTTCTGGTACCAGAGCTCCTGCCCCAGTGCTTGGGAAGGGATGAGGGTGGGCCCTCAGGGCGTTTGCGCTTGGTCAGGGGGCGTCAATGCGCCCGGGAAATGAGGGGCTTTGCATCTGTGAGATCTTCAAGGTATCTTTAACTATTGAGGAAACCCTCAACAGAGGCAACCACAGCTACAGCCTACCTGTCCTACAAAACACTTTCAGGACAGAGTCCTGCTGTCGCTTCTACCCTGAAAGTCAATGTCCCTTTGATTGTGAGCAGCCACTAACATCACAGCTGAAGGCTATTTCAAATGAGTGTGCAGAGCAAGGTTTGCCAGCACAACTGGCTCACTGGATGACACTGAGAGAAGGCAGGATCCGTAAGGGTGGGAGAGGCTTGGGGCATTTGAGGGCCCTTGGATGGAAGCCCTAACTGATTGTCAGTCTCTCTCCTTCTCCAATGCCTTCCAGATAAAAAATATTGTCTGGAGTCGATCTCGCAGAGTCTACCCTCATGTTGCTTTATGAAGCTGAGCGAGCATGTGCCAGAGAAGGCAGCAGTGACAATGCAGTCTGGAGGCAGCACCCCATGTGTAGGGGGCCACTGCACATCCTGAAGACCTGACCACCCGTCAAGACCCAGAAGGG
This sequence comes from Scyliorhinus canicula, assembly GCF_902713615.1. Taxonomy (NCBI): domain Eukaryota; kingdom Metazoa; phylum Chordata; class Chondrichthyes; order Carcharhiniformes; family Scyliorhinidae; genus Scyliorhinus; species Scyliorhinus canicula. The sequence goes on along the minus strand of NC_052151.1, from coordinate 136,538,638 downwards.
GAGACGAGAGATGGCCCAAGGTGTACAGGCATCATTGGCCATTCAATGAGATGACAGACACCAAGTACTGCAGAAGACTCTTTCTCAGCAGAGAGACAGGACATGCCCTTTATTAATAGGAAGGGATTCCACTTCCTTAATGTGCAGATCATGTGCAACCACCACCTCAGCATGATGCACATGTGTTGCCTAGCTACCCAGGAACCATACATGAGAGCTACATCCTGGACACTCAGAGATCCCCAGTGCCTTCGAAGACCAGTCTAGGATGATGAGTTGGTCTGTGGAGGACAAGGTATACCCGTTGAGGTCATGGTTGATGATGCTGGTGGGAGGCCTGAGACTGAGGTAATGACCTGTTATAATGAGGCCAAAGTTGCAACCTGGGCTGTCATTGATCAGTGCATCAGACTGCTGAAAATGTGTTCCAATGTCTGGTGATACCCTACAGTACACCCCTAAAGGGTCTCCTGCATTGAGGTTGTCTGCTGTGCCCTCCACCACCAGGCAATCTGAGGAACATATCAGTCATGATCGAATGGCGGAGCAGACCAATGGCCCAAATGGCCTAATTCTGCTCCTCTGTCTCATGTCTTATGGTCACCACAAATTGCTGTGTGTTTTGCATCTGTTTTTGTTGCAATAAACTGCATAGATGTGAAGAAGAAATTTGCATTAATGTATCTTCTTGCGTTAATATATCACATTTCTGTACACTACCAATCAGCAGCTGGACTTTGGGACAGAACCATAAGGTCCCCCCTCATCCTTTTAAACTTCAACGAGTACAGACCCAGAGTCCTCAACCGTTCCTCATATGACATGTTCTTCATTCCAGGGATCATTCTTGTGAAGCTCCTCTGGACCCTTTCTAAGGCCAGCACATCCTTCCTTAGATACGGGGCCCAAAACTGCTCACAGTACTCTAAAAGGGGTCGGACCAGAGCCTTATACAACCTCAGAAGTACATCCCTGCTCTTGTATTCTAGCCCTCTTGACACGAATGCTAACATTGCATTTGGTTTCTTAACTGCCGACTGAACCTGCAGGTTAATCTCCGTTCAAGGTTCAGTGAACGAGAGGCATCATCCTTTAGCTGGCTCCAAAGGAAGGAGCACTTCCACTCGAATTGATTAGAATTTAATCACTTATACAAATTTAATGTCTCATGTTCAATTCAACATATGATGTCAGATTATTCTGGGTGTGTCATGATATACTGCCATTATTAAGAAAATACAATAAAATTTCACATTTGTGTTCCCACTATTTTATTACTGGTATTTAATCAATTTACTCCTCTGCATTTCCACAGCAGTATCTCTGCAATCTTGGGTCAGTTCCCAATCACCACAGAGGGAAATGTTGCTGTGCTTATGAAGTCGGACATTTTTTAAGGCTATATTGGATTCGTATTAATATTTACATCATCAAAGCATTCTTCATTTATTGGACTGATTGGCACCATTTATGATGTAAAGGGATGGGCATTCGTTTGAATCCCATTTTTGCACAGCTGAGAAACCTTTTTCGAACAAAATAGAGAATCTATAATCTGCCTAGCAACAGCACGAAGCTGCATCTTAAAACGGCACCATGGCCAGAAGATCGGGATATCTGCGATTCAAGACCCTGACAGTGGGGCAAATATATATATATTGATTAAAACTAAGACTTATAAAATGAAATGTTAAAAAATGAAATGTTGTAACACCAAAATGACCCAGGCAGGCAAAAGAAACCTAAGGATTAAATATATTGATTAGATTAGTTTTACACACAAATCCGATCAAACAGGAGGCTGACACAATAGATTCCCAGGTTAACCCAGGAACCACACTCAACACCTAATCAAAGTACAGCATAGAGATAATGGGACCCCATTGTAAGTCAAGGGAACACCTGTTAAAACTAAGCAGATAACGAGACATTGCCGTCAGAGTCAGGAAGCCCGGGAAATCATATATCTGTACTATTCATCTGTACTATTCAAATGTAAAACGGCAAAAGCCCGCCAAAATCTTGCAAATGCTTGTACTCTCTATAAATATTGAACCTCGTCTGCATATCGGAGAGATCACCGTGGTCAAGCCGTTGTTAGGAGCTGGATGCATGGGTCTCCCTGAAGGACTTCAGAACTTGTACAATACAGTAAAAACGCTTTGAACCTTGCCTTGAGACTCGACTTCTTGAATGCACTGGCACAAGGGATTTTTCCCTACAATACTTATAAAAGGGCAGTTGTTGCAGCTTTGGAAATGGAGGGACCTCATTTGGAGGAGGAATAATTTTTTGATGGTTCTGAGTGAGTCCTTCTAAAGAACCAGCCAGCTTCAGATGGGATATAAGATAAGAGAGAGTGGCTGATTAAGCACATTTATCATAGAACTTACAGTGCAGAAGGAGGCCATTTGGCCCATCGAGTCTGCACTGGCTTTTTGGAAAGAGCACCCTATCTAAGCCCACACCTCCACCCATCCCCGTAACCCAGAAACCTTTTTGGACACTAATGGGAATTTATCATGGCTGATCCATCTAACCTGCATATTTTTGGATTGTGGGAGGAAACTGGAGCACAAGGAGGAAGCCCACGCAGACACGGGGAGAAAGTGCAAACTCTGCACAGACAGTGACCCAAGCTGGGAATCGAACCTGCGACCCTGGAGCTGTGAAGCAACTGTGCTAGCCAAGGTGCTCCCGTCCTTTCTTTCTCCTGTACCATAAAGTTCACCTTCTTCCCACTTCAGTTATCCCTCTAAAATCTCCTTGGATTTTTTATGCGTGATATTGCCGAAATGGATCACCTACTCGGCACTTCTGGCTGAAGATTGTTACAAATGCTTCAGCCTTACCTTTATTCTTGACGTGCTGGGCTCCCCCCATCATTGAGGATGGCGACCTTTGTGGAGCCTCCTCCTCCAGTGAGTTGCTTAATTGTCCATCACCATTCACAACTGAATGAGGCAGGACTGCAGAGCTTAGATCTAAACTGTTGGTCATGGAATTACTTAGCTCTGTCAATTGCTTTCTGCTTATGTTGTTTGACACTCCTGTCGACCTGTTTTGCATCTTCACCTGGATGACACCTCGGGCGAAATTCTCCCCTACCCGGCGGGGCGGAGGGTCCCGGCATAGCGGAGTGGCGCCAACCACTCCGGTGTCGGGCCTCCCCAAAGGTGCGGAATTCTCCGCACCTTTAGGGGCTAGGCCCGCGCCGGAGTGGCTCCCGCTATGTCGACTGCCGCCAAAACCGGCACCAATTGCCTTGGCGCCCGCCGGCCGGCGTCGGGGCTGGCCGAAAGCCCTTTGCCGGCCGGCATGAGTCCGCACATGCGTCGGGGCGTCAGCAGCCGCTGACGTCACCATCGGCGCATGCGCGGTAGGGGGGTCTCTTCTGCCTCCGCCATGGTGGAGGCCGTGGCGGCGGCGGAAGAAAAAGAGTGCCCCCACGGCACTGGCCCGCCCGCCGATCGGTGGGCCCCAATCGTGGGCCAGGCCACCGTGGGGGCATCCCACCGGGGTCCAATCGCCCCGCGCCCCCCCAGGTCCTCGGGGGTCTACTCGCACTGCCAATCCCACCGGCACAGACGGGGTTTAAACCACGTCAGCGGGATTGGCCTGTCAGCGGCGGGACTTCGGCCCATCGCAGGCCGGAGAATCGCCGCGGGGAACGCCGATCGGTGCGGGGGGCCCGCCGACTGGCGGGGCGCAATTCCCGCTCCTGCTGATTCCCGGGTGGCGGAGAATTCCGGCTACGGCAAGGGCGGGATTTCCGCCGGCCCCGGGCGATTCCCCGACCCTACGGGGGGTCGGAGAATTCCGCCCCTCATTTTTCGGCATTCCTGGTGCTGCTCCTTGCATGCCTTCCTGCACTCTTCATATAGCCACACAAACTGACACGGTGAACTGCACTGACATAATGCAATAAGCTGTTCATCATAAGCAAAAGTTAATCACTGTAAGAATTATATATAGCTGGTTAATTTTCTGCTCTGTTTGTGTTTTTGCCTCTCCTCATTATTATGTCGTTCCATTTCTGTACTGATGAGTTTAATTTTCCCTCCATGCCTTTCCATCATATTTTAATTTGAGTGAAATAAAGTGATTCACCTGTGGCAAAAGAAGCAAAATGGCTGGTGCTACTAGATTTAATTCATGGAACGAGGGAATGCGATAAATATTTTAAATTGCCACCCTGCCTTTCTCCAAAAATAGAAATATTTTCCTCAGGGAAGTTAAAGTTTCACCTCCACGATCAAAGATATTGCATAGTTATAGCTGCTAGTTCTGGGCTGACTTATAAATTCATCACAAAGACGTGTTTGCATTCAAAATGATTAAGTACAGCTTTGGAACATCTTGCACAAGAATACATTCATGTGCAGTGGGAGAGGTGATCCGGCCACCAGCCTCTTCGGCTTCTGACTTCAGAAGGGTTGAAGGCCAGGTCCCACCCGGCCCACTGTGGGACATTCACTGAGGGGCTCTAGGTCCCTGCCGACAAATGTCTTTGGCCCAGTAGGATTCTGGGCAGGGAATCGCAGTCAGCCTGGAAGATGCACTCAGAGCAAGAGCCAAAGTTTTGAAGAAGCTTGGCCTGTAACCTAAGCCCAATGCATGGACTGAAGACAGCTGCAGGTTGCGAATGACTTGAGAAGGTGGGGTGGAGGAAAAGACGGCACCAGTGGTGTCATGGAGTCTCAGCAGAAGAATTGTGGTCTGTCACTGCACTGTTGAGCCGAGGTCCTGAATCGGGCAGAGATCTGGAGTATTGGTGCTAAATATTACCTGTAAATAGTTTCTTGAAGTTTCAGGCCAGAATTCTCCAAAACCCTGGCCAACTGTTGACGCTGGCGTAAACACCGGAGTGTTGCATGCCGGCGTGAAAGAGCCTCCAAGCCCAGTGATTTACTGGGCCACGGGGTGCCAGCATGGCGCCGGAGTGCTGCGCGCTGCACTGCTGACACGGGTCTGCGCATACGCATGGCGGCCGTTTCCGCGCTGGCGCTGCGCAACATTGCAGAGCCACACAGCGGGCCTGCGCGGAAGGAGGTAGGCCCCTCCAGATCATGCGCGCCTACCGAACGGCAGACCTCGATCGTGGGCCTGGCTGTCGTGGAGGCCCTTCCCCCCCGGAGGCTGATCCCCCCCCCCCCCCCCCCCCTCCCCCACCAGCACGGCCAGTGCGGGTCCAAGCTCACGCCGGGTGGTACCAGGTTGGAACCACGCTGGTGGAACTCGGCGGGAACACGGCCGGTCGATTGCGGAGAATCGAACGCCCCTTACCGGCGCCACAGTGACTGCGCGCACGCGATGGACGCTAGTTCTCCGGTTGCTGGAGAATCAAATCATCAAATCCCTGCGTCGGAGCGGCATGGCGGGAATTTCCAGTGTGACCGTCGATTCTCCGACCCGGCGCGTGCTTGGAAAATCCCGGCCACAGTTTGTCTTGTGTGTCCATACAGTTTTCATTCAGTGGTCGAAAGAAATCTTTGTTTTTAAACTTTATGCAGTCTGTGTGGAAGAGGAATAGTGGTAGGAGACTCGATAGTGAAGGGTGCAGACAGGGGTTTCTGCGGCCACAGACGTAACTCCAGGATGTGTGTTTCCTCCCTGATGCCAGGGTCAAGGATACCATTGAATGGCTGCAGGGCATTCTCATAGTATCCCTACAGTGCAGAAGGAGGCCATTCACTTCATCAGATCTGCACCAACCCTCTGAAAGAGCACTTCACCCAAGCCCACTCCCCTGCCCTAGCCCTGTAAGCCCATAACTCCACCTGACCTTTGGGCAATTTATGCAATCTTTGGACACTAAGGGGCAATTTAGCATGGCCTATCTACCTAACCTACACATCTTTGGACTGTGGGGGGAAACTGGAGCACCCGGAGGAAACCCACGCAGACACGGAGAGAATGTGCAAACACCACAGAGTCACCCAAGGTTGGAATTAAACCCGGTCCCTGGCACTGTGAGGATCAGTGCTGGCCACTATGACACTCTGCAGAAGTTTCAGCAATTTTACTGTGTGAAGCTAGTAGTTGGTCAGTATGGCATTGCCAAACGCTTTCACCATCCCTCTGTACGGTGCACGACAATGGAGTGCCTTTGCTAGGATCACAGCAGGTACCCATTTCTCACTGGTGGTGTACCTCCTTGTTGGAATTTGCTCTCCTTGAGTGAAAATGCGCCTTTTTTGCCTTGTTCCCTCCCAGCAATCTGTGCTCATTGTTGTCGTTTGACAATCTCTGCAGCGTCAGGTATTATCAAACTGTGTTCGCAGTTTCCTCTTGAAGAGCAGCATTGCTGGTGAACCCTGTGTTGTTGCCTACATGGTGTACCGGAAAGACATCAAGAATTTGTTCACTCTATTTGCCGATGGAACTTGGTGCTTTGATGTCTTATTGGAATGTTTAAGTGACTGTACAAATTGTTCTGCCAATCAATTTGTTGCAGGATGGTATGGAGCTGACATTATGTGCTGGACACCGTTCCCTCTTAAGTCGTCCTCAAACTCTTTGGATGTGAACTGAGCACTATTGTCACTTACGATCTGCTCTGATCTACCAAATCTTGCAAATATGTCATCCAATTTCATAATTACTACTACTGGTGATTTAGAGTGTGCATCTATAATCACTAGGAACATGTGACCCTCCACTGGAGCAGCATAGTCTATGTGTATTCTCTGCCATGGATGCTTTGACTATTTCCACAGATGTAATGGTTGCTGTGGTGGAGTATTTCTTAGTTTTGCACAGGATTGACATTTCCCACTTCCTCTTCAATCTGAGCATCTAATCCTGGTCATCAAAATTAACTGTGAGCTAGTTTCTTCATCCTCACACCATGTTGTCCCTCATGTAGTTGGTCAAGAACTTTACTACACAAGCACAGAGGAATAATCACTTGGATTCCCCATAATCAAACTCCATTCTGGACTGTCACCTCCAAGCTTCGTGTGATGTCGGGCTTGAGATCTGAATTTTTACGACATATGTCTGTCATCATTTCTTTTTGGACAATGTCCATCATTGTCTGCATTACTGAATCGGTATTTGTGTATCGCTGAACTGGAGGTGAAGGGCCCATTGCGCCAAGCGCTTGTTTGCACTTTTGTGTTCTTCTGACCAGTACCATAACTGTTTAACATAACAAAGTGTTAAAGGCTTAAATGGCATGCAAGACCTCAACTGGATTCTGTTTAGCACTGGTTTCCACAAACGTGGAGCAGGCGCGATGGTGCCTCTGGGAGTCTTGCAGGCCATTAGAACCCCAGGTGGTCAGGGACAGGGCAGGGTAATATCCTGTAATTTCCCCTGGCACCTGAGCACCTTGGCACTGCCAGCTTGGCACTGTCAGGGTGCTGGGGCACTGGTAGGGTAACATGCTGGCAGTGCCAAGGTGCCGGGTGCCAAGTTGGCACTGCCAGGGATCAGAGCCTGGGGGCTTTGTCCATGAGGGGGATGAGCGGGGCTTTAAGGGGACAAAAAATGTTAAGGGAGTGAAGGAGGGGGTCCTGAAAGTTCGGGGGGGGGACCTGAAAGGGGGGCTTGTAGAGACTGGGGCAGCAGTTCAAAATGGCACCCGATCTGCGAGGAGCCAGTCCTGCTGGCGAGCTCAGCTCCCTCACGCTCTCTGATTGTGGTCTCAACGGAGAGAAACTCCCTAAGGACCAAAGGAAAATTGGCAAAATATTATTGTATAGCAGGGTTAATCTCGGCGCTGCAGTTGCCAAAAAACACACCGCCAAACGTGCCCAAAACCGGACATAGAAACTTTACGGCTGAATTGCGCCTGAAGTCACAGGTATATTATCCATGGGTGAGAAATGCAGGATATTGACAAAATGTTCTTCAGGTTCTTATTTAACTTGTAATGGCATGAGCAATTGCATGTTGCTCTGATTTACAATATTGGATATCGTAAGTGTGTGCTGATAATATCTAAGATCATCTTTGTAACCTATTTGCAGCTAAAGAAGGAATAACTCTATACGACCCAAAGATTGTCGCCAAGGATCGATGCTGTTACAGTGGCCCGGATGAGCAGATTCTTTGGGGTGGAAGACAGGTGTGCAAAATGTGTGGGAGGACCGGCGAACCATGTCCACATGTTCTGGGCATGTCCGAAGCATAGGGGATTTTGGCAAGGGTTTGCAGATGTCATGTCCACGGTGTTAAAAACAAGGGTGACGCTGAGTCCAGAGGTGGCGATTTTCGGGGTGTTGGAAGACTCAGGAATCCAGGAGAAGAAAGAGACAGACGTTCTGGCCTTTGCTTCCCTGGTAGCCCGGAGACGGATACTATTAGCTTGGAGGGACTCAGAGCCCCTGAAGTCGGAGACCTGGCTATTGGACATGGCTAGCTTTCTCTGTTTGGAGAAGATCAAGTTTGCCTTGAGAGGGTCAGTGTTAGGGTTCGCCCGGAGGTGGCAACTGTTCGTCGATTTCTTCACGGAAAACTAATCGTCAGTAATCCCAGAAATGACCTCAGTTGTGCCACATTTTTAGGGCATGATGCTTCTAAGATTGCTGTTATTTTCTTTGACACCTTATGTAAGCCATTTGATTGAGACCCAGATAATTTATGGATGTCTTGAAAAAGTCACACTTTTCCATTTTAACTCAGAGATTATGGATTTACAGACATCTCAGAGCCACTTCCAAGTTTGTCAAGTGTTCTCCTTCAAACAAACCACTGATGAGAATGTGGTTGAGATAAACTTGCACCGCATTTAGCCTACTCAGAATTTGATCCATGGATCTCTGAAAAAGAACAAGAGCAGATGTTATTCCACATGGAAGTTTCCTGTAACAGAACAGACCTTTGTGCGTCACAATAAAATAATTTTTATTAGTGTCACACGTAAGCTTACATTAACACTGCAATGAAGTTACTGTGAAAATCCCCTAGTCGGCACACTCCGGCACCTGTTTGGGGACACTGATGGAGAATTCAGAATGTCCAATTCACCTAACAAGCATGTTTTTCGGAACATGTGGAAGGAAACCGGAGCACCAGGAAGAAATCCACGCAGACACGGGGAGAACATGCAGACTCCGCAGACAGTGACCCAAGCCAGGAATCAAACCAGGATCCCTGGTGCTGTGAAATGACAGTGCTAACCACTGTGCTAAATAGTGAATGGTGGATGTGATTTTGCAACATTAGATCAACTTTAATCAATTTTACTGAATTTCTGCCCTCCAGACAGTCCAGCAAACAAGTCTTCAATCAATGGCAGTGGATAGTGATTGGCACACAATACCAGGTTAATAGTTGCTTTAAAAGCTCCACATATTCTCACTGGTCCGCTGCATTTCAAATACAGGAACTATTGGTGTTGCCGAATCATTTGTAGCAACTGCTTCAATTATTCCCAATTGGACTAGTCTTTCTCGTTATTCTTTGACTTTTGGCCTGATAGCCTATGGTACGGTTCTAACTTTGAGACATTAGGGTATATTGTTCAGCTTGATATCAAGTGGAAGTTCAACTCCTGTCATTGAGCCCATTGAATCTTCAAATACCTGGGTATGCATCCCCAGAAGTTGTTGTAGGTCATTCTTTGAATCCACAAATTGATTCACTGCTCCCCATTTGAATTTCATTTTACCCAACCATGCTCTTCCTAATAAAGCAGGAAAGTTTACACGGACAGCACGAAGGCACAGTAATTAGCACTGCTGCCTGACAGCACCAGGGACCAGGTCAATTCCAGCCTTGGGTGACTGTCTGTGTGGAGTCTACATGTTCTCCACATGTCTGCATGGGTTTCCTCCGGGCACTCTGTTTTCTTCCTACAGTCCAAAGATGTGCAGATTAAGTTGATTGGCCATGCTAAATCACCCTTCATGTCCAAAAGGTTAGGTGAGCTACTGGGTTCCGGGGAGAGAGTGGGAGTGTGGGCCTAGATAGCGTGCTCTTTCAAAGGGTTGGTGCAGACTCTATGGGCTGAACGACCTACAACTACACTATCGGGATTCTATGACAACATGAGCAACCATATTTTTTTGTCCATTTATTTCTACCTTTAACATGATATATCATTTTAATGGCATGACCTCTTCTGTATGCATCTTTAGGATAACATTTGCCCGCGTTAAAGGCAGATGCTTCAACTTCTGATTATAATTGTCTCAGATATCAATGATACAGCTGCGTCCACATCTTTCCATTTTGACAAGGTTACCGTCAGGTTTTGGGAATATCCAGAAACATTGTTGATCGCCCGCACTGGCAAGATGCCTAGTTTTAGCTCCTGAAGTTGTTCAGGTACGCCCTCTCCTGAGTGGTCTTGAACTTAGTCTACTAACTTATAAACACTAGTAGTCTGCTTAGATGTGTTTTCTTCTTGCATGTCCTTCATGCTGGTGATGCTTGTCGAGTCCGGCATACTGTGGCAGTATGAGTCGGGATTCTCCGATCCCCCGCCAGGTCGGAGAATCGCCCGGGGCCGGCGTTAATCCCCCCCCCGCCGTGTCCCGAATTCTCTGCCCCCCCCTGAGATTTGGCGGGGGCGGGAATCGCGCCGCGCTGGTCGGCGGGCCCCCCGCACCGGTCGCCGGGCCCCCCGCGGCGATTCTCCGGCCCGCGATGGGCCACGCATCTCCCGCCTGCGTGGATTAAACCACCTACCTGACCGGCGGGATTGGCGGCGCGGGCGGGAGCCGGGGTCCTTTCGGCCCCGGCTGGCGTGGCGCCAAAAGCCGTTCACGCCAGCCGGCGGAGTGGGAATCACTCAGGCGCGGGCCTAGCCCCTCAATGTGAGGGCTTGGCCCCTAAAGGTGCGGAGACGTCCACACCTTTGGGGAGGCCCGACGCCGGAGTGGTTCACGCCACTCCAACACGCCGGGACCCCCCGCCCCGCCAGGTAGGGGAGAATCCCGGCCATGGTCTTTCTTGCCACAGTCTAGCACTTATTTTCTCTGCTCCAGTATTCCCTCGCTGAGTGTCCAACCTGTGTACATCGATGACATGGTTTTCAATTGCAGCCTTGTTTCTGATGTTCTCCATTTTGTGGATCTGCACTCTAGCCCTTATCTGTGAATCTTCTTTTGTTGGTAGCTCCATAAACGTGCCACCTCCCACAGCAGCTTTGAGAGTTAAATCGCTTACAGTAAGCAGCTTCCTCTAAATAGGTTCACTGCAGAGCCCACAAACCAGCCTATACTGGAGAGTGTCATCTAATGTTGCACCAAACTCGCAGTATTTTGCTAACCTTCTTAAAGTCACTAAGAAGTGTAAAATGCTTTCACCATCTTCGTGCTGACGGCTGTGGAACAAAAACCTTTCTGCAACTAACAATGTGAGAATGCCTTTCTAAAATCTTCATTAGTTTGCTGTAGGCCTTTTACCCAGGTTTTGCTGGTTGAACTAAGTTTTGTAGCAGCATAATAGTTGCTACTGAACTGAGAAATGTAACAACATTTAGGACGTCTGGTGCTGGATTCACTATGAGAGATAATTGAAATCTCACTTCATGAGTTCCAATTCTCAGTTTTCATCTAATGCATCCATGGTGCTCGCTTTTCTCACCATTCCAGATATCGCATCTCTACTTTGACCAACTTGCCCCCTTTCATTACGTTTTGAACAGGCGATCCTCTTAATCACAAAGCAACTTAGAAATTTTCTTTGCCTGCCCATGGGTTAACTTTTTCCCCGAGTAGTAGCCTGTACAGAGTTGGAAGGTTTCTGAATCCCCGTTCTCGCAGCTCGTTTTGCTTCACACCATCCACTTTCCTGCAGCCCAGAATCTTCACATTTCAACAGTAAGCAAGTTTTGAACTGTAGTTCTTCTTACTCCTGCTTGTGTTCTTTTTTAAACTTTTCAGCATCGGTGACTTACTTTGCCTGACATGTGTGAGTCCGGTCTCGAGAATCTTTGCTCCGCTCTGGACGCCGTCTCCATTTTTCTTGTTGCCAATTTTTTCTCTAGCCATTCCATTTTCTTACCTCAAACCTCATCACCAGTTTTCTCTTTTGTTCTGTCTCTGACTTTGCCGCAAAGAGAAAAGAGATGAACGTGCCATCCACTTGGATTCTTACAAACATGATATGATGCTTTATTAGGAGATAATACTCATACAATCTCAGATGGAGAGCTGTGGCCTGCATAAACACTCTACTGGCATCACTACAGATCATGTGATGTTCCACCAACAGGGATGTATTCTCTGATGTCTAACAGTGGGACCTGTATAAGTCAGACGGGTTACACCTGGACCGGAATGGGACCAACATCCTTGCAGGGAGACTTGCTAGTGCTGTTGGCGTGGTTTAAACTAATTTGGCAGTGTGGAGGTACAGTGAGGGGGACAAATACAGAAGAAAAATCAAGTCAATTTGGAAGGCAATAGAAAGAGACATGCTAAGGCAAGGCTGGATGGCATTTATTTTAATGCAATGTTTTATACAGGTACGGTTGATGAACTGCGGACGTTGATTTGCACATGAGAGCATGATTTTATTGCTATCAGAGATGTGGTTAAGGGCGGAACAGGACTGGCAGCTCAATATTCCAGATATAGAATCTTCAGGCGAGATGGGGGGTTGTTCCAGGGGGGAGCAGGGGAGTGGGGGGGGGGGGGGGGGGGGGGGGGGGGTGGAGAAAGGTGGTGTAAGAGAAGAAGTGATGTTGCAATTGATCAAGGAGTCAATTGAGGAAGGATGCAATGAGGAAGGATGATACTGTAACAGGCTCCTCTATTGAGGTCATATCGGTGGAATGTAAAAACAAAAACAAAAATCACGTTGCTGGAAATGCACTACAACCCCCAAACAGTCAGGGAGAGTTAGAAGAGCAGAGTCTCAGAGAATTGTAAAAATAATAGGGTAATAGTAATAGTGGATTTTAACTTCCTCAATATTAATTGGGAGAGTCAAAGTGTGAAAGGAGAAAAGAGGGATGGAATTCTTAAAGTGCATCAAGGAGAACTTTTTGAGCCAGCTTGCAGAAAATCCTACAAGAGAGGGGGCGATACTTGACCTAATTTCTGGGAATGAAGCTGAGCAGGTGGTAGAGGTGTCAGTGGGGGAGTATTTCAGGGATAGTGACCATAACTCGGTAAGATTTCTGTTAGTTAAGAAAAAAGACAAAGATGGACCGGAAATAAGGCTTCTTAATTGGGGGAATGCCAATTTTAGTAGGATAAGGCAGGATCTGGCCAAAATGAACTTGGATCAGCCACTTGTAGGAAAATCCACATCAGAGCAGTGGGAGTAATTCAAAAAGGAAATAGTGAGCATAAAGCCAACATGTTCCCACAAAAGTTAAAGGATGGGAGCAACAAATCCAGAGAACCTTGGATGTCAATGGATGCACAGGATTGGATAAGGAAAAAAGATATGCTTATGGCAGATTCAGGGGGCTCAAAACAATGGATGATCAGAGGACTATAGAAGGTGCAGGGGGCGACTTAAAAAATAATTTATAGAGCAAAGAAGGAGCATGAAAAATACAGGTTGGCAAAAGAAAATCCTGGGATGTTTTCTCTGCATGTTAAGGGTAACCAGGGAAATAGTAGGGCCCATTAGGGACCAAAGTGACAACATATATGTGAAGCCCAGAGACATAGGTGAGCTATTAAATGAGTAGTTTGATCTCTGTTCACTCTGCAGAAGGACGATGAAGCTATAGAAAGCAGGGAGGGGGAACTGTGATATAATTGAATAGATTAGCATTGAGGAGGAAGGATTTAGGTGGGTTTAAATGAGGATAAACCCCCTGGCCCAGATAAGATGTATCCTCAACTGCTGTATGAGGCAAGGGAAGAGGTTGTAGGGGATTATGGTTCTGATTTTCAAGTCCAGTCACAGGTGAGGTGCCAGAGAACTGGAGAACAGCTAATGTGGTACCATTATTCAGGAAAGGAAGCAGGGAACAATCAGATAATTACAGGCCCGCGAGTCTAACTTCAGTGATAGGGAAATTATTGGAAAATCTTCTGAGGGACATAATTCATCTCCAATTGGAGAGGCAAGGATTAGTCAAGAGTCGTCAGCATGGCTTCGTCATTGGGTATCATATCCACCAAATTTGATTGAATTTTCTTGGAGGTGACGAGGTGTGTAGATGAGGGCAGTACATTTGATTTTGTCTAAATGGACTTCAGTATGGCTTTTGACAAGGTCCCACATAGGAGACTGATCAAGAAGGTAAGAGCCTATAAGATTGAGGGCAATTTGGTTAAAAGGCTAAATGGCAGGAGGCAGAGGGTGTTGGTCCAAGGTTGTTTTTGTGACGGGAATGCTGTGTCTAGTTGTGTACCGCAGGGACTAGTGCTAGTCCCTTGCTGTTTGTAGTGTACATTAATAATCTAGACATGAATGTGAGGATATTATCAGCAAGTTCACAGATGACATGAAAATTGTTGGTGTGGTAAATAATGAGGAGGAAATCCTTGTATTACAAATTGATACAGATGGGCTGGTCTGATGGACCGAACAGTGGCAAATAGAATTTAACCCTGAACAGCGTGAAGTGATGAATTTTAGAAGGACTAACAAAGAAAGTGAATTCACGATGAACGGTAGGATTCTAGGAAGTACTGAGGACCAGAAGGACCTTGGGGTGCATGTCCAAAGATCCCTGAAGGCAGCAAGACAGGTAGATAAGATGGCTAAGAAGGAATATCGGCTTCTTGCAGTGTATTAGCCGAGTAATTGAATATAAGAGCAGGGAGGTTATGGTGGTGCCGTATAAAATGCGTGTTTGGCCACAGAAAGAGCACTGTGTGCAGTTCTGATCACTACACTATCAAAATGATTTAACTGCACTGGAACGGGCGCAGAAGAGATCCACCAGGATGTTTCAGCGATGAAGAATGGCTGGGTAGGTTACGTTGTTTTCCTTAGAGCAGAGAAGGCTGAGGGGGGACCTCATTGAGGTTTGCAAAATTATAAGGCCATAGATAGTGTAGATATGAAGAAACATTTCCCCTTAGTAGAGGGGTCAATAATCAGTGGGCATAGATTAAGGTAAGAAGCAAGAGACTTAGAGGGGTTTTGAGGAAAGCTTTTTCACCTAGAGGTGGTGGGATTCTAGAACTCACTGCCTTAATGGGTGGTAGAACCCTCACAACATTTAAGAAGCATTTAGATGGGCACTTGAAATGTCATGGCATACACAGCTCAGACCAAGTTCTGGAACGTGGGATTAGAATAGATAGGTGCTTGATGGTCAACGCAGACATGATAGGCTGAAGGGCCTCTTTCTGTACTTTAAAACTCTACGATTCTGTGACTCAATCACACATTACATCTTGGTATCAGGAGTGTGATTCTGCAACACAGGCATCATCAGGTTATGATAAAGGAGATGGAAAGGTGTCTGGCTGAGATAGAGCAGGTGGTGGAAGAGTTGAGACTGGTGATGTCCATGAGGGAAGCTGAAGCTGGTCTAGTATCACTGGGGCTCAGTTGTCAGTAAAGAAGACTGAACCTTCAGTCCAAAAGCAGGCTGAACTTCCCGAGGTGTATTCCTTGACTCTACAGAGGAAGAGCACGGTACCGGCTGGTTGGATACTATGTTTGTCAATAGGCAGGAAGATGGACCGAATCAGGGAAAGGCCAAAGATACGCAGCGAACCAGTAGCTGAAGACTGGATTGAGGATGGGCAGTTAATCATGGAACCAGGGGCTTCAATGGGTGCTGCAGCCGACGTCTGTGATGGAATAACTGTTCAGGAAATCCCAATGCGAAATACTGGGAAGAGGTACAGAAGTTCAAAAAGGTCTACAGTGGATTTTTGATGTCCTGGTATAGGTTTTTGGGGCAGCAGTTATTACAGATGTTTTGTGAGAAAGCAGAGGGAGAGGACCTGGTT
This sequence comes from Scyliorhinus canicula, assembly GCF_902713615.1. Classification (NCBI taxonomy): domain Eukaryota; kingdom Metazoa; phylum Chordata; class Chondrichthyes; order Carcharhiniformes; family Scyliorhinidae; genus Scyliorhinus; species Scyliorhinus canicula. Next base: position 136,522,805 of record NC_052151.1, on the reverse strand, counting down.
TCCATATTCCTAGATTTCATGGTGTTGTTTAACTGCATTGTCCTCCTCAATCCATACTTCAAATTGACCAGTGACACACGATTGAAGGATTGCCCAGCTGAAGTAGTGAGGGATGGAACTCCGGGTGCAGTTGAGGAGATTTAATAGTGACAAGGCCCAAGTGCCATTCATTGATGCGCATGACACATCTCCTGGATTATGGACTCCGAAGACAAGGAAAGAGGGAGGCTGCAATCAGGGAAGTGACAGTCGGCATGGTTGGGGATGGAGGCTTCAGGTTGAGGAGGTAAGAGAAACTCATTGCTGCATAACAGGTGCAAATCCAGTCCTTGCTGTCCAATCTCCATGGCAAGTCGTATGGCCAATCTCACCCATAGAATAATCCAAAGAAGGCTGGAATTGTAATGGGGCTAGGCACTTGAAACAAGATGACCCTCAGCAACTAGCACTGCTCCAGACGTCAGGCACATGCAATGGCCTCCTCATCCTAACATGTAGAAGCACGTGCAGTTTCACCTTTGCCATCCATTTCAAAGGAGTACCTCAGGAAGCTCCAGCTGGTGGATTCAGACATCGATAGTCTTCACCACTACTGGAAAGCCAACATCCATCCACTTGATGTTATCTGATGAAGTTAGACCAAACATAAATGATAACTGTTGAGGTGCTGAATGAGGATCAGGGAGAGGGATGAAGTTCTCCATCAGTTGCTTCATGACAAGGGGAGTGTGATGAAACAACTCAGCTTTCCACGGATATCTCGAATGTTGACAGCGGGTCATGACTAGGTGGCCACAAGGCATCAGAGAAGACCACTGCTGACCATAGAGCATGCTACTGGCCTGGAATGACTGCAAATATTGTAGACTACTGTCATAATTGTAAGTGGTACATTTTGGACAACGCTGGGAAGGGGCTTCACTCCAGCAAGGAATCCCTTGTTGGCACTAGACCCCTGGACAGTCTTGACCCAGTAGTAATGGAACTTAGCATGTTCGCATACCTCAGAAGTTTTCATTAAGTTTAACAGGACATTTCCATTCATGACCAAAATGCCTTAACTGTAAGCAGAGTGTTGGTAGGTGATCGTTTTTTCTGTTTCAGTGTTCCCTGCTGGATTCACAGTGATTAAGCGTGCAATGTTGAGAGTAAGGTCCCACAGGAGTTGTGCAAGATGTATGACATTGTCAAGAGCCACACTACTTCCTCCCATCCAGAGGGTAATGGATAGTGCAACCAATCAACTGCGTTCTTCTTTACCGATTACATACCATCGCCAATGAGAGTAATTGTAAGTGCCTGAGTGTCTTCTACAGCTTATTGATGCTAACAATAGTACCCCATGTTCCTCCACGGGTTACTCCACATACTATCTTCTTTTTTGGAGGAAACCCAGTACTTCCCATAGATCATCTCCTTGGGGTCACCACCCATTCAGACAGAGACAGCCAAGTTAATGAATGAATTGCTGAGCATCATGTGAGGCTAAACCTGGCATTTGAACCTGGCATTTGAAATGGTGTCCAAGAGGACTGAGAAAGAAGTGCTGCGAAGGAAACCACTACACGATCACAAAGCTGAGAAAGTGGACCTTCCAATCAGTGCAAGATTATTCCCCCAGAATATCAGGGGTCAGAATACGATACTGAATGTCTGGGATCCTGAACCCCACAAACTCATTAAGTGGCTTTAAACTTGGGGCCACACCTATGTGGTGGAACCTGTAGCCAGCTAAAAATTAATAATGACTTATGCAATGGAGTAGTTATTTTTTTGGAGAATACTCACACACATATTTGATCAGAGTCTTATTCAGTAGTCTAAAAAATATGCAGTTTCAAGGATGGCTAGGCACAGTAAAAGCTGACATATGTCTTGATATTTATAGCCCTCGACTCAGTGCAACTCAACAAAAAAAAACACTGCAATGAAATAATGCTGGATAATTAAACAAGCCATTAGCATATATTATGGACCTTATTATGCATTCCCTGGGACGTGACTGTGTGAATGCTGCTGATTGCGTACAGTATGCATGTAGCAGCTGATGGAGCACATCTTGCACTCAAATGTGACTGTCAGGTTATTGGGGTAGAATTTTACTTTTGGGTGCTTGATTAGTGGGTCATACTGATCAATCACACATACTGGTGGTGAAGAAGCAAACTTCCTTTTGTGGCCCTGGTCTCATTTAAATTGACCAGGCAAGCTGCAGGGTTTCAAAGAAGTGTCACCAAGTCAAAGACTGGAAACAAGGCCCACATTACCGGCAGCAAGGTACCTGTCACTGCTGGTTTATAAAGGGCAGTGATGAATGGCCTTTAATCAGACATAGTCAAGCAAAAGGCTGGTTTAATTCTGCTCATTCCTCAAGTGAACCCGATTTCAGGACATGATAATTCAGATGCAAAGGAACAAACGGTCTGTTACGGTTTCTACTTGCCATGCTTCCCGTGTGTATATACCCCTATGTTTTTTTATTAAAACTGATGTACAAAAGGAAGTCTGACCCATAACAACTATCCCCATCACAAGATCTAACTGACTTTTTCAGGCCTGTCAGAGGAATCACATACTGTTAACAAGAAAATGACTCATCACACGGTAGCTTCTGACAATTTTTTGATGTTTCTATTTTCTGCTGAGTGCTGTTAAATATGTAACAGATTTAAAGGCATTTTCATGACTTCTTGCAAGTCCCTTTGGTGCATCATGGTTTAGTCTGAAGCCTTATTCAGCAGGTTGCCTGTGAATTTGAGAGGCTAATGGAACTCTTATGCTGTGCCCGCTGACATGTTACTCTTGAATAAGAACAAATTTCCTTGGAGTGTTTATAGTTCAGCATTTCTGGTCAGTGCAAACATGGGAGATGGGATTTGATTAGATAGCTACAGAAGTAGAGTTAGCGAAGAAAAAATGGCTCCTAAGTTCTGATAGGTTATTGTTTGAAAACAAATGGCTACATTGGATATTATAATTTTTTTTGCTCCCATGTTTTGTAGGTAAAAAAAAATGAAAGAAGCAAAGCCAGGAATATGCACTTCACCAAAAATGGAATCCCACACCCATCCAGACCTGGTTACAGACCCAAGCACATCCACACACAGGAATCTCTGATGAGAACAACTTCCACGAGGTTTATCAGGATAGCAGTCACTGACTTCTGCCAACTGTTCCAATCTAACTTTGAATTATGTCCACTACTGGCATTGTCAAGGGTAGTTAAGGCCAATATTGCTCTGAACGTTTATGTATTACTTCTTGAATGTCAGGGGCTGTTTAGCACAGGGCTAAATCGCTGGCTTTGAAAGCAGACCAAGCAGGCCAGCAGCACAGTTCGATTCCCGTAACAGCCTCCCCGAACAGGCGCCCGAATGTGGCGACTAGGGGTTTTTCACAGTAACCATTTGAAGCCTACTCGTGACAATAAGCGATTTTCATTTCATTCATTATCATTGGGACGTTTCCCATATCAGTTAAGTGCACAGGACACATGAATAGATCAGGGGCGGGATTCTCCCTTACCCGCAGTGCGGGGGGTCCCGGCGGGACGGAGTGGTGTGAACCACTCTGGTGTCGGGCCACCCCGAAGATGCAGAATCCTCCGCGCCTTCAAGGGCTCAGCCCACCCCGGAGTTGTTTCGCCCCGCCGGCCGGCGGGAAAGGGGCTTGGCGCCACGCAACTGGCGGCGAAGGGCCTCCACTGGCTGGCGCAAGTTGGCGCATGCGCGGGAGTGCCAGCGTGTGCTGGCATCATCCCCGCGCATGCGCAGAGAGCTTTGCTTCCGCACCGGGAATGGCGGAGGACAACAGCCTCCGGTGCAGAAGGATAGAGTGCCCCCACAGCACAGGCCTGCCCGCGGATTGGTGGGCCCCGATCGTGGGCCAGGCCACTGTGGGGGCACCTCCTCGGGCCAGATCCCCCTGCACTCCCCCAAGAATCCCGGAAGCCGCCCGCGCCGCCAGGTCCCGCCGGTAAGGGACCTACTCTAATTTACGCCGGCGGGACTGGCAAAGAACAGCCGGGACTTCAGCCCATCGCGGGCCTGAGAATTCGGGCAGCCCCGGGGCCCACTGAATCACGCCAGTCTCTGCCATTCTCCATGATGGGCACGCGACTCACAGTGGGCCGATTTTTTGAGGGGTGGGAGAATTCGGAGGACGGTGGGGGCGGGATTCACGTCGACCCCCGGCGATTCCCCGGTCCAGCGGGGGGTCGGAGAATCCTGCCCCAGGTCTGTCACTGCCCCAATCAAAGCAGCAGGGCAGTGTAATTATACATTTACAGAATCATGGAAGTTATGGCACAGGAGGCATATATTAAATTGATCAAATCTACGCTGCTGCTTGTTCTTTAACTGAAGGTTTCCTTCCCCCAGTCATTTTTACTTTATTTATTATTTTATTTTCTTGCTTATTTGATTCCCTTTCAAATTATGTTGCATATGGCCTGAAATTCCTCAACTTTTCTAACATACTGTGATGGAAGGCTCCGTACCCTCTTAACCATCTATGCCAAGATCATGGAGGCATATTGTGCATTCGACACATGTAGTGTCCAATTGGAAAAATGTAACATTCAGCTAACAATCCCAGCTTTTCAGTAATGTCAGAACGAAGTACCTGTTTTCATGCCCCAGCAGAATTACCTATTCAAGTCTGATTTTTGGACTCATATTTGTATTCCTGTTCTCCGCAGACACAGTTGCCTTATAGATAAGGGGAACACGAAAGGTTCTTGTTGTGAAAAACAGTTGTAATTTTACTTTGTGTAAACAGTGTTGTGACCTGAATCAGGCTTTGATTGATAACCTCAGCCTTAAGGGACTATTGGTGTGTATAATTGTGTCACTGTATTGCTATCCCTAATTTATCCTTAACTAGGAATGAAAGGTAGTTGCTCCAGGATAAAGAATATAGTTGTTGCAACATTACTTGGAGAAAATCCATAAAAGGAAACTTACATCGCAGAGCATGTGTGTTTTTCCTCCTTCTGGAAGCCAGGTTTAGAGACAAACATAGGTCCCAACCATAAAATCAGTGTGGCACATAAAATATGCAACATGAATACTGTATCCACAGCTGCACTGTGTGCATAAGACTGGAGCTGAATTTAGGTAAGAAAATAATGGAACATTTTACTGAAATTCAGAAGTAATTTTCTTAAATCACGGTGGCGCAGGGGGTGGCATAATGGCACAGTGGTTAGCACGGCTGCCTCACAGCACCAGGTATCCTGGGTTCAATTCTGTCCTTGGGCGATTGTGTGGAGGGTGCATGTTCCCCCCGTGTCTGCATGGATTTCCTCCAGGTGCTCCAGCTTCCTCCTACAGTCCAAACGATGTGCAGGTTAGGTGGACTGACCATGCTGAATTGCCCCACAGTGTCGAAGGTTGTGCAGGTTAACTGGGTTACAGGGGTAGGGGGGAAGTGGACCTCCGTAGGATGCTTCTTCGGAGGGTCGGTGCAGACTCGATAGGCCAAATGGCCTCCTTCTGAACTGTATGGATTTTCTATGAAAAAACTTGATAATTTATGGCTGGAATTGACGGAAGCCGATTTTAATGATCGCTATGTCTGAAAATGCATGCTATCCGGTGAAAGAACTCCGGTGAAAGAACTGCATTTTACATAGACACAGTCAGCGGAAAATCCTTCATGGGATTTATTCTTTCATTCATCAAACTGTGTGGTGTAGAGCAATGCTGGGGTATGTGTGGGGAATGCAGCAAACAGGATAATAAACCTTTGTATCTCCAGCAGCAGAAGTTCCAAACTGGATTTGGCAATCGTTTATATGGTTTCCATCATAATTTCATTTTAAAAGTTGCAGCTTGTCTTCTCTTCAAATCTATCTTAAATTGCTGCAGATCCTGGCTCAAAACTTTATTTCCAGAGGGGTTGTACTCTGCAGGTACCCCAGAAGATGCACTGGGGAGCCCCGGCAGGTCGTCAGGTAAGGACTGTACAGGAATTTCCCATGGAGTTGAAACGCCCATTGAGCAATTACCCTGAGCCTGGAACAATCTGAAACACTCATTTAAATCAGAGACTTCAAATGGTTCTGACCCTCTAAGCAGAATAGTTATGCAGGAAAAGTTAGAAAAGGATTAAAACCATTTCTAACTTCTGGTTAAGTATAATACTGACCCCCTCCCAAACCTGCACTGAACCGTCTGACTCTCCTCCTGACTGCCCAACTACTCCACCACTCGAATAACCCAATACCCATCACCCAACATCTGCAACTACTATTCTATCTCCCCCAGACCACCTGAAGTTGCATCCCTCCACTACTCCCCCTGACCTCTCAAACAGCTGACCACCACCTGACCATCCATCTCACCTCTGACCACCTGACCCTCCTGACCATCCAACTAGCCCTCCCCCCCACAGCCCCTCCCCTCCACTCCCTCAGCTACCCTACCCCCTGAACCTGACTACTCTCCTACCTCACCCCACCTCCAAAACACCCCCAACCTACCTGATACCACCGACCACCTAACATTCACCCTCTGCCAAGAAGAGTTTCCACTGCCCCCCAGGTCAAGCCGAAAAGATAACTTGACGAGCTGAAAGAGAGGAGTAATCAAAAAAGTGATTGGAAGGGCAGCAGGGTGGCACAGTGGGTTAGCCCTGCAGCCTCACGGCGCCGAGGTCCCAGGTTCGATCCCGTCTCTGGGTCACTGTCCGTGTGGAGTTTGCACATTCTCCCCATGTTTGTATGGGTTTCAACCCCACAACCCAATGATGTGCAGGCTAGGTGGATTGGCCACACTAAATTGCCCCTTAATTGGAAAAAATTAATTGGGTACATTAAAAATTTTTTTTAAAGTGATTGGATTAGCAGCATGGAGCAGTGAAACAACCTGGAAATCTAAAGTCAAATACAGAGGTCATGTACTGGCAGTGAAAGGTCTTCGCCCAGATCCTGACATCTGCGATCCAGCTGCCAACAGATGTGAAAGCAGTGCAATAATTTGTTGGATTTGTGAACTATCTCACAAAAGTTTGGCCTAATTTGTCAGCAGAGTCAAGGTCAATGCCAAGAAGGAACAGAACAAGAAGCGGTGTTCAGTAAAACCAAACAACTACCGATGACAATGCCAGGGCAGAAGTGCTGTGATGTCAATGATGAAGTCACCTTGCAGTGTGACACCAGTGAGATGGGCCTGGGAGGAACACTGATGCAGCAAGGACAGTTGCATTAGCATCCAGGACAACAATGCAAATGTAACAATGCAATGCTCAGATTGAGAAAGAGTGCTTGGCCATTGTTTTTGCTTGTAAGTATTTTCATCAGTACCAGCTTGGGAGGGGCAAAATTACAGTGGAGTCCGACACAAGCCCTTCAAAGAATCTTTTCGCAAACAGTTATTATCTGCTCCAAAGCGTCTATAAAGAATGTTGCTTCACAAATATAGATATCTTCTGGATATGATATATAAGCAAGGGACATAAATGTTAATTGGAGACATGGGGCGGGATTCTCCGGCCCCACGCAGGGTCGGAGAATCGGCCGGCAGCGGCGTTATTCCCGCTCCCGCAGGAACTGAAAACAGCTGGCGCCGGCGGGATTTCATTTTTTTTTTAGTTTCCACAAATCTCCGGCCCGGATGGGCCGAAGTCCCGCCGACGTGGCCACGGGTCACGTCGGCGAAAATCACAGTTGCTTTAAAACGGCGTCAACCATTGATGATGGTTGACGCCGTTCAGTGTCGGGGGGTGGGTTGCGGCATCGGGGGGGTGGGTTGCGGCATCGGGGGGGTGGGTTGCGGCATCGGGGGGGTGGGTTGCGGCATGGGGGGGTGGGTTGCGGCATCGGGGGGTGGGTTGCGGCATCGGGGGGTGGGTTGCGGCATCGGGGGGGTTTGCGGCATCGGGGGGGGTTGCGGCATCGGGGGGGTTGCGGCATCGGGGGGGTGGGTTGTGGCGTTGCGAGAGATGGGGGGCGGCGTTGGAGGGGGGTAGGGGTGGGTGGGGAGGGGGGTAGGGGTGGTGGGGAGGGAGGTAGGGGTGGTGAGGGGGGGGTGGTTGGGGTAGGGGGCAGCGGCGTACAGAGGGGGGGGGCGACGGTGCGTTGGCCCCGGGCATCCGTCGCCCCCCCCTCTCTGCACGCCGCTGCCCCCTACCCCAACCACCCCCCCTCACCACCCCTACCTCCCTCCAACGCCCCTACCCCCCTCCAACGCCGCACCCCCCCCACCCCCCACCCCCCACTAACGCCGCACCCCCCCCCCACTAACGGAGGAAGGAATGGGGGGAGGAAGGAAGGGGGGGAGGAAGGAAGGGGAGGAGGAGGAAGGAAGGGGGGGAGGAGGAAGGAAGGGGGGAGGAGGAAGGAAGGGGAGGAGGAGGAAGGAAGGGGGGAGGAGGAGAGAGGGGGGGGTGTGTGGGTACCGGCCTTCAGAGGGAGGGGGAACGGGGTGTGGTTACCGGCGTTGAGGGGGGGGGGACCCGGCGTTGAGGGGGGGGGACCCGGCGTTGAGAGGGGGGGGGACCCGGCGTTGAGGGGGGGGGACCCGGCGTTGAGAGGGGGGGGACCCGGCGTTGAGAGGGGGGGGACCCGGCGTTGAGAGGGGGGGACCCGGCGTTGAGAGGGGGGGGTTGCGGCGTTGCGAGAGATGGGGGACGGCGTTGGAGGGGGGTAGGGGTGGTGGGGAGGGGGGTAGGGGTGGTGGGGAGGGGGGTAGGGGTGGTGGGGAGGGGGGTAGGGGCGTTGGAGGGGGGTAGGGGTGGTGAGGGGGGGTGGTTGGGGTAGGGGGCAGCGGCATACAGAGGGGGGGGCGACGGTGCGTTGGCCCCGGGCATCCGTCGCCCCCCCCCCCTCTCTGCACGCCGCTGCCCCCAAACCCCCCCCCCAATGCCGCAACCCACCCCCCCCGATGCCGCAACCCACCCCCCCCACCCCCCGATGCCGCAACCCACCCCCCCCCATGCCGCAACCCACCACCCCCCCTCCAAACGCCGGGTCAGTCTCTCCCCTCCTCCTCCTCCAAAAAACGCTGGGTCTCACCACTTCCGCAGCTGGTGAAACTGACGCGTATCGCGTCAGTCAGCTGCTGGCCCCTCCGGGAACGGAGAATCGCCGCCTAAAAGAAGGCCCCCACGCCGGAGTCATCTACTCCAATTTTGCTCGCCGGAAATCGGCGTTACGACGGTCTGCAGAGAATTTCGCCCCTGGGGCGGGATTCTCCGACCCCACGCAGGGTCGGAGAATCGGCCGGCAGCGGCGTTATTTCCGCTCCCGCAGGGTTTTTAAATCTCTGACCGGCCAAAAACCGGCGCTGAGCAAATCCCGCCAGCAGCCTCTGAAAACAGCTGGCGCCGGCGGGATTTCATTTTTTTTTTAGTTTCCACAAATCTCCGGCCCGGATGGGCCGATGTCCCGCCGACGTGGCCACGGGTCACGTCGGCGAAAATCACAGTTGCTTTAAAACGTCGTCAACCATTGATGATGGTTGACGCCGTTCAGTGTCGGGGGGTGGGTTGCGGCATCGGGGGGGGGGGGGGGGTTTGGGGGGGGCATCGGGGGGGGTTTGGGGGGGCATCGGGGGGGGGTTGCGGCATCGGGGGGTGGGTTGCGGCATCGGGGGGTGGGTTGCGGCATCGGGGGGTGGGGGGTTTGGGGGCAGCGGCGTGCAGAGAGGGGGGGCTACGGATGCCCTGGGCCAACGCACCGTCGCACCCCCCTCTATACGCCGCTGCCCCCTACCCCAACCACCCCCCCCTCACCACCCCTACCCCCTTCACCACCCCTACCCCCTTCACCACCCCTACTCCCCTCCAACGCCGCACCCCCCCCACCCGCCACTAACGCCGCACCCCCCCCCCCCACTAACGGAGGAAGGAAGGGGGGGGAAGGAAGGGGGGGGACGGAGGAAGGAAGGGGGGGAGGAGGAAGGAAGGGGGGGAGGAGGAAGAAGGGGGGACGGAGGAAGGAAGGGGGGAGGAGGAAGGAAGGGGGGGGAGGAGGAGAGAGGGGGGGAGGAGGAGAGAGGGGGGAGGTGTGGGTACCGGCCTTCAGAGGGAGGGGGACGGGGTGTGGGTACCGGTGTTGAGGGGGGGGGGGACCCGGCGTTGAGGGGGGGGGGCGGCGTTGAGGGGGGGGGACCCGGCGTTGAGGGGGGGGCGGCGTTGGAGGGGGGTAGGGGTGGTGGGGAGGGGGGTAGGGGTGGTGAGGAGGGAGGTAGGGGTGGTGAGGGGGGGGTGGTTGGGGTAGGGGGCAGCGGCGTACAGAGAGGGGGGCGACGGTCCGTTGGCCCCGGGCATCCGTCGCCCCCCCTCTCTGCACGCCGCTGCCCCCAAATCCCCCCCGATGCCGCAAACCCCCCCCATGCCGCAACCCCCCCATGCCACACCCCCCCATGCCGCAACCCCCCCCCGATGCCGCAACCCCCCCGATGCCGCAACCCCCCACCCCCGATGCCGCAACCCACCCCCCCACCCCCGATGCCGCAACCCACCCCCCCACCCCCGATGCCGCAACCCTCCCCCCCCACCCCCGATGCCGCAACCCACCCCCCCCACACCCGATTGCCGCAACCCACCCCCCCCCCCCCACCCCCGATGCCGCCACCCCCCCCCCCACCCCCGATGCCGCAACCCACCCCCCCAAATGCCGGAACCCCCCCCCCCCCAAACGCCGGGTCAGTCTCTCTCCTCCTCCTCCTCCAAAAAACGCCGGGTCTCACCACTTCCGCAGCTGGTGAAACTGACGCGTATCGCGTCAGTCAGCTGCTGGCCCCTCCGGGAACGGAGAATAGCGGCCTAAAAGAAGGCCCCCACGCCGGAGTCATGTACACCGAATTTTCTCGCCGGAAATCGGCGTTACGACGGTCTGCAGAGAATTTCGCCCATGTTGTCAAGAGCAGCGCTCCCCATGAAGAAAGCTGAAATACAACAGAATGAAAAATCTTCCAGAATCAATATGAAGCAGCAATGAGACATGATTAGGAAGCCATCAACCACGAAGAGACATTGAATGTGACAGATAAGCGCCTTGCTCAGATCAAGAGAATCACCCAACAAGATGCAACTGTACAAGAGTTGGGGGGCAGCACGGTAGCATGGTGGTTAGCATAAATGCTTCACAGCTCCAGGGTCCCAGGTTCGGTTCCCGGCTGGGTCACTGTCTGTGCGGAGTCTGCACGTCCTCCCCGTGTGTGCGTGGGTTTCCTCCGGGTGTTCCGGTTTCCTCCCACAGTCCAAAGATGTGCGGGTTAGGTGGATTGGCCATGCTAAATTGCCCGTAGTGTCCTAAAAAGTAAGGTTAAGGGGGGGTTGTTGGGTTACGGGTATAGGGTGGATACGTGGGTTTGAGTAGGGTGATCATTGCTCGGCACAACATCGAGGGCCGAAGGGCCTGTTCTGTGCTGTACTGTTCTATGTTCTATGTTAAGAGATACAAAAAGCAATGATGAAACAATGACCTAAGAGCATGAAGAACACACCTGTAGTCACACAAGCATATTGGGCATACCGAGATGAATTGACAGCCCAACATGGCATCCTGTGCAAAGCAAAGAGGGTTATCATCCCGAAGGAGCTGGGTGGAGAGATGTTGAAGTGCATCATGCAAGCCATCAAGGAATTGAATTGACCCTGAGAAAAGCAAGAGATGTGCTCCACTGCCCAAACATGAGCACCAAAATAAATAACCACACTGGCCAGTGTGATGAATTTAATGAATGCAAAGCTGAACAAGGTAGCGGGCTAGCGATGACTCATGACTTCCCAGACAGACCACAGATGAAACTGGGAGTAGACCTTTGCACTTTGGCAGAGATTGTTCGTCTGGTCACTGCAGACTACCATTCTGATTTCTGGTAGTTAGACTAACCACCTTCACTGATGACCGGAGAAATAGTCGAGCACCTGAAAGCCACTTCAGTCAGACATTGTGATGAGTGACTGTTACAACCCACATGAGGCCTGGTCTCCCTATGAGTCTCGCCGGGGGCCCGAGGACAATCATGATTGAGATCTGTATAAAGCCGGCCAGGTATGGCACTGACAGTGCAGACCCGGCTGGGATGTGTGTATTGCAAACATAATTGCTTTGCAATAAACCAAGTTTCCTTTTGACCTACTAAAGTGACAATGGCCTGCAGTTCACCCGAATTCAGCCGTTTCACAAAGGATTGGAAAATCCAGAACTATACCTCACCTCTGCACTATCCCCAGTCAAAATAAAAGTATGAGGCAGCCTTAAAATCACCAAAAGACTCATCAAGAAATCAAACAAATTGAGCACAGATGCGTACAAGGTAATCCTTGAGTGGAGAAACACACCAACTGAAGACATAGAAAGTTGTCCTTCCAGGTAGTGATGTCACATCACATGCAAACTACTCTTTCAATAGCAAAAAGGCTACCGAAACCAGAATATTTAACAACAGTGAGTGAAAAGATTAGTATGAAATGACAGAAAAATAAAGTTCAAGTTTGACAAGATTGCCAAATCATTACCAGAACTGAGCATTGGAGTGTTGGTAAGGGTGCAAGCCTTCATGACTCTCAACAGGGGTCAACACATGTGGAAACATGGCACATGTGTAGAGAAATTGCCACCTTGATCAGACACAGTTGAAGTGAATGACGAAATATATCGGCACAACCATTGGAATATCTGTACAACTAGCAAAGCTGTTCCTTCATGATGAGCCATCAATTGCACGAGAGACGAGTTGCTTTACAAAAGTTAGGCTTTAATAAGCTAGAACTTAGCCCTGCGGTTGTCTACAATAAAATGGACGACCGCCGGGCGCTTCGACTATTTATACTTCGGTAAGGAGGCGTGGTTAACTCAGCCTCTCAACCAATCGGAGAGCAGTCACATGACTGGTCTCAACCAATCGGTTGGGAGGCACATGACCGACCAGGGCCAATGGTAAGCCGGTGTTCTGCACCAATGGCAGACAGCTATGCAAATCATATTGTAGCCACCTAGGGTGGCCACTGCCCAACACAAAATGGAAGATTGCAAGGAATGCAGGGAAAATGGACATGTTGGAAAGCAAGCAGCTTGCAAGGCGATTGTATATTGGGACGACTGCAGAAACAGGTTTTGACTGCTGCAGAGACCAGACAGCACTGTGAAAGAAAACCCGTTCACATACTAATGAGGCAATTCCAGGCGAGTCCAAGATACAATGGACACAAGTTAAGCACAAATTGATACATTCTATGGAAGGCCAGACCCAGTGGCGCCAGAGAAGTCCAAAACAAAAGGTTCCAAGAACCGCCCCAGCAACCAAGGAACTGCCCTAGGATTGGGGGGTTCAAACATATTGATTGGGAAGAGACCCAATCGATTCCAAGCAGGTATGGGAGTCCGCCCAAAGGGGCGTAGACTCCCTGGGACCTATAAAAGAAAGGTCCCACACATGGTTCAGTCTCCTGTCTCCGGGCTCCTGTCTTCTACTACAGCCATCGAGCATCAGCCACCAACAAGTAAGTGCCTAACGACGATGACCGCTACCAGACACAGGCACTCCTGACACCCTTTGCAATTGATAGCAATCCAAAGTCTGCAGACCAGAGCAGAGCAAGAGGCCTTGTTCCCTGACCTCGCAGTTCCTTCGAGATAAGTATTAGTTGTTTAGCGGTAGGAGTAAGTTTAATCCTTTAGCGTGTGCATGGGTAGTTATTATAATTGTATTATAATAAACTCTAGTTGTTTGGACTTACTAATTGGTGTACAGTTTTATTGCTTTGAACTTCACCTTGAAGCTTGTGGCGGTGTCTTAACGGCACCTGGCGACTCCAGAGCTTAGAACGAGAAACAGAGCCAAGTGAGTGTTAAGCACACTCACCCAGAACGACCAACAATATCACCACACTTCACAGCAATCGGGCAGTCAGGGAGAAGGACTCTCACCCCCTACACTGAGTAAAGAACGTCCATAAATCCCAGAGGTCCACAAGTCCGCTACAACCACTGTAGCCATCTGGGATGGCCACTTTCAGTATATAAAATGGACACTCGCAGAGCCTATAGGGAATAATGGACAATACTAGGCAACAAGCAGGCACAGAGCCTGAATGTATATTTCAAAGGTAATCAGCAGATGGAATCGAAAATTCTGGGTTGATTTACATATTGATGGCCCATCTCCGGGAAACAAAGAACGAGTGCTCAGGTAGCCGATACTGTTCCAAACAGTCCGGCACCACTACCCCAACCAGAAGACACAAACAAAGCAAGGCCAACGGCCATCTAGGACACGTCCAGCCATCAAGGCATCCACCCCTTTACTGGTTTAGATTGATGACAATGATCAAGAAGATGCCCAATTAATTGGGACTAAGTTTAAGGCCCACCTAAAAGCGCGTGAAGCCCCTCCAAGTATAAGAAGGAACCCCCGCCAAAGGTTCAGCCTCTTGGATTTGGCTCTCAAGCAGAGAGACCCTTCCACCAGCATCACCAGAATCAAATAAGTTCAAGTTCAATGCTCGCTACCAGACGGACGACCTTAGCTGTACTCCTGTCACCTCTTCGAACCCAACAGCCTCAGATCCAAACAGCGGCCATTGTTCCTCTGAACTAAGTGGGCACCCAAAGTTAAGTATAGGTGTTAGTGGTAGATATAGTTTAGCCTGCAGTGTTATTGTGCATGAGTAAATCATACCGTGTGTAAATAAAGTAGTATTGACTTTGAACTAACTAACTGGTGTATTGGCTCTTTGATCGGTATTCGGGTTGAATCTTGTGGCGGTATCGAGAGATACCTGGCGACTCTGAAAGTATACTCATAATTAGGATTAAGAAAGGTGACCTTATTAACCGCCATATTTATAGCAAGGAAACAGCAACACCACAATACAACAGCAGTCAGTAAGGCAACAGCATGGAAACACCCCTCTCTAAACAAGGAACGTCACCTAGATAAGCCAATGTCAAATCACGTGCATGCCATTAAGATACCTGCACGAATTAAAGATTATGGGTGGAAATTTCCCATAATTTTTCATAGTGTCGGCGTGCAACTCTCCAGCTGCACCACTGAGATTTTAGTCCAGATTTTGAGCCTCTTTGAAAAAAGAATTATAGGGGTGTAGTTTACACTGTCACTGTCACGGAGAAGGGTCTTATAGAGCTCCATAAAGATCAGGGTGCCCTTTACAAAGGATGCCCCGATCAGCACAGAAAGAAAATCCCTCCAACAACATCCACCCACCGACCTAGAGAACCCCCCCCCCTTTAACATCGGGGGCTCCCCTCCCCTCCACTATCATCAGCTCCCCCGTCACCATCATCGGGGTTCTCTCTACCCCCCTCCGCCCCACACCACCATCAGCATTGAGGGTTCTCCCTCTCCCCCAACCGTCAGCATCAGGAGCACCCCCCCACCCCCGCTACTATCAGCTCAGGCTTCTCTACACAAATCCCCACCACTATCATCAATATGGAGGGCTTTTTCCACCCCCACACCACCAACATCTGGGGGCTCCTTCCACATCACACCTCCCCCACCCCCCACCAGCACCAACAGAATCAGGGCTCTCTCCCCACCATCAGCATCGGGGGCTACCCCTCACCCCAACCATCGACATCAGGGCTCTCGCCTTCCTACCACCATCAGTATCAGAGGGTGCGAATTCAATGGCAAGAGGCATTGAAAATCTGAAAATGTGACGTCGCCGGTAAGAATCACGTTTTCCGAGTCTGGCGGCATTTTGGGCCCGCGTCTCCATTCTCACTGATGGCTAATGCAGGTTGAAAGTAACACCCTATGTGTGCAAAGCATGTGCAGTGACTGACTAGGAGAACAAAGGGTGTTGATGCTGTAGGTGTATAATGGGAAACTTGCATAGCTCGCAGTCATATAGGATGCTGGATGCAAAAGTGTTGTTTGTTCGCGGGAAAGTGCAGATGTTTCTTTCTTTTGTTTGAGATAGAATAGGGGGATGTTGGGTTTTGAAATGTAACCAATCTGAATTACATTTCTGGATTTCTGTCGTCATGTAACTATGCTAAGAGGCTGCCTCTGGAGGCAGGCATCTTAAAGTCAGTTCAATAAAGCCTCTAATAGAATACAGTGAAGAAGTACAGCTCACCTTATAGATGAATGGCAACATGATTGATATTGTTGGCCTCCTGGATTCTAGGAAAGCAATAATTCAGTAGAATTGCGTTACTTTCCCAAGATGCTGCTATTGAACAGTGGCCCAGATAATGAAGTTATTGCACTGCTGTATGGACCATTGATAAACAAACTCACTGATATCGAAAATATCCCCACACGGCTAGCTTGGAAGGAAGTCATACATAAACATTGAGAGTACATAGAATTTGATAGCTAGTAATAATAATAATCTTTATTAGTGTCACAAGGAGGGCTGATATTACCACTGGAATGAAGTTACTGTGAAAATCTCCTCGTCGCCACACTCCGGCGCCTGTTCGGGTACACTGAGGGAGAATTCAGAATGTCCAATACACATGACAAGCATGTCTTTCGGGACTTGTGGGAGGAAACCAGAGCGCCCGGAGGAAACTCACGCAGACACAGGGAGAATGTGCAGACTCCGCACAGACAGTGACCCAACCGGGAATCGAACCCAGGTCCTTGCTGCTATGAAGCAACAGTGTTAACCACTATGCTACCTTGCGCCCATTTGCCGCCTTTGCGGCAGAGCTATACAGATATTTCACATTGCGCAGAGAAGTAATCTTCTTTGTGTCACAGTGCCATATGGTCAGAGAGTGCGACAGCACACAAAAGGCCCTTCGGCCCATCACATCTGCAGTGTTAAAAAACAACCACCTCGCCATTCTTATCCAATTTCCAGCACTTGGCCCATAGCCTTGTGTGCCTTGGAGTCGCAAGTGCACATCTAAATATTTCTTAAATGTTATCAGGGTCTCTACCTCCATCACCCTTTCAGGCAGTGAGTTCCAACTCCCACCACCATCTGGGTGAAAAATGTTTTCCTCATATCCCCTCTAAACCTCCTGCCCCTTACCTTACATCTATGTCTCCTCGTCATTGATCCCTCCACCAAGGGGAATAGTTTCTTCCTGTCTACTCTATCTATGCCTCTCATACTTATACATATTAAACATGTTCCCCCTCAGTCTCCTCTGCTCCAAGGAAGATAAACCCAGTCTATCCAATCTCTCTTCAGAACCAAAACTCTCCAGCCCAAACAACGTCCTGGTAAATCTCCTCTGCTCCCTTTCCAGCGCTATCACACCTATAATGTGGATTCCAGAACTGTACACAATACTCTAGCTGTGTAGCTACATTATACAGTTCCAGCACAACCTCCCTGCTCCTAAAATTATGCTTCGGCTATTAAAGGCAAGTATACTATATGCCTTCTTAACCACTGTATCCACCTGCACTGCTACCTTAAGGGACTGATGTTCATGCACATTAAGATCCCTCTGATCCTCGGTGCTTCCCAGGATCCTGCCGTTTATCATGTATTCCCTTGCCTTGTTTGTCCTTCCCAAATCCATCACTTCACAGTTTTCCAGATTGACTTCACTTTTCCACTGATCAGCCCATCTATATCCTCCTGTAATCTAAGACTATCCTCCTCACTATTAACCACACCACCAATTTTCTAATAATCTGTGAATTTACTGACCAACCCTCCTATATGTATATCTAAATCATTAATATAGACCACAAACAGCATGGATCCCAACACTGATCCTTCCGGGACCCCACTGGACACAGGCTTCCAGTCAAAATAATATGCTGCAACCATCACTTTCTGCTTCCTTCCACTCAGCCAATTTTAGATCCAATTTCTCACATTTCCTTGGATCCCATGGGGTCTTACCTTTGCTATAAGCCCATTTGGAACCTTATCACAAGCCTTGCTGAAGTAAGCCCAAGTAGACTACGCCAAATACATTGCCCTCATCTACACACCTTGTCCCCTCTTTGAAAAATTCAATCAAGTTGTTTGGACATGATCTCCCCTTAACAAAACCATGCTGACTGTTCTTCATTAATCCCTGCCTCTTCGAATTCAGATTAATTCAGTCTCTCAGAATTGGTTCCAATAGTTTCCCCACCATTGAGGTTAGACTGACTGGCCTGTAGTTTCCTGGTTTATCCCTTCTTCTCTTCTTGAATAATGGTACCACATTGGCTACCCTCCAGACCTCCGGCACCTCCTGTGGCCAGAGAGGAATTGAAAATTATTGCCTCCCTTGCCTCACTCAACAGTCTGGGATACATTTCATCTGGCCCTAGAGATTTGTCTACTTTTAAGGCTGCCAGACCACTCAGAACCTCCTGCTAATCTCTTATTTTGTTACAGTCCTTCTCTCTGATTTCAAAACATCCCTCTCACAAGTGAACACCGACACAAAATAACCATTTCGAACCCTACCTCCGTCCTGAGGCTCCACACACAAATTACCACTGTGGTTCTTAATGTACTTATAAAACAATTTCCTGCCAGTATCTGTCATAATATACACATAAGTATTTGATGGT